>NC_054478.1:55332821-55634663 GCF_017639515.1 Carcharodon carcharias | reverse complement strand
GAGTTGTTCAAATTCCAGAGGGAAACTTGAAACAACTGTCATAATCCATTTTTGCAATTTGTAATTTCGAGATGCAGAATTTGAATTCAGTAGGAATAAGACCACGGAGTCTCGTGGTTTTTATTTAAAACTAAATTAAATATTTATTAATTTAACAACAAATTAAACACATACACATGGCTACAAATTACTACTATAATAACTTTTTAACAAATCCCCAAATTAATCATGCCCAGGTAAATCTCCACTAAGGCAACAGTACCCCATAGACTTTAAATAGACATCAGGCAAAGTACATTTGACCTTACGAATTCAAAATGAGTTCCTTTGCAAGTTGGTTGGAGGCATACAGGCTGGTTAGGTCTTAAATACCTCTACCTTACACACACAAACTCTTTTTTTTATATAACCAACTTTCCCTTTGAATGTAAATTTTCTTTTGTATCACTCAGCCTTTTGAACTTCAGCTCTTCTCAGAATAAAACCCCTTTCATAGCACCAATTTTATTAGTAAGCTGAAAAAATAAACACACTGTTTGGCTTCTTCTAGCTAGGCGCAAGATTTTACCCTCACTCTTGAATGGTTTATTCAACAAATGCAAATGCACATTTTACCTTCCTGTTCACCCAATTAACATTTCAAAACTAATATACATCAAAGCACCCAGACCAGCTGGCTTCAATCCAATTAAGACACACATAGATGCACACCTAGACACAGAGCCCAGATAGAATTGTATTTTTAAAAATAATTTCCAATAATATTATACATGTTAATATCTCTTCATAATAATTAACAGGGCTTCAGTAGCAGTTACATGATTCCATCAAGATCCACAACTAAACAAAAACTCAACGGGCTGAATTTTGCTGTCAGCGAGCAGGGGACGGAACCCACTTGTCAACGCATAAAACGTCATCCCGCCCTATTTAGATTTTCAGGAAGGCAGGCCCGCAACAAAATCAGCTGCGGGCTGGCTGACCTGTCAATGGTCAATTAAGGCCATTGACAGGATCATTGAAACAATTAAAGGATCTGCCCATCCAATCTTAAGGTTGGTGAGCAGGCCAGGAGCCCCAGCAACAAATAGAAAAAACATGAAACCTCATCCACCGGAAAGATGAGGTTTCATGCAGGGATTTAAAAAGTTTAATAAAGTTTTAGTGTAATTTATGAATATGTCCCATCTCATGTGACATTGTCACATGAGGAGGACATGTTAAGGATTTATTTTTCTATTTTTAATGTTTTTAAAGCGTCAGCGATCTCCCTGAGGCAGCACTTAGCCTCAGAGAGATGTGTGCTCTTTCGTGCGTATGTCCTCCACCTTTAATTATTTCTTACAATTTGTATTTACAACAATTACGTTAATGACATTACAAATATATACACGGGTTATAAAATTATAAATTCAGTCTCTCAGATGGTTTCCTGATCCAGGTGGAATGTCGTAGCTCCACAACTTTAAATCTCTTACTGAATCTTCATTTTCTGGAACTGCAACAACATCAGGTACCTCCTGAGGCACAGGGAGCTCAGTGTTATCCACTCCAACCAAGACATCTTGTATGTCTATCCTTGGTTGATCAACCACAACGGGGACCACAGGTTCTACAATGGTTACAGGAAGAACATCGGTTTGATGGGGTATCTCCCTTCTTCTCAAATGATCCATGTGTTTTCGGGTGATCCTACTCTCCACTTCTACGTGGTCACAGGAACTATTACACCAGGTAACCAACTTGATCCACCACCAAGTTTCGTACAAATATTGTCTCACCGACACTAAATTCTCACTCTCGATAATGCAAATCATGAGTCAATTTTTGATTCCCTGGACTGTTCTCTACCTTCCCCTCCAAATTGCGAAGTACCAGGCTTAATCTCATATGAAGCCGGCACTTCATAAGTAATTCTGAAGGTGTTAAACCTGTGTGGGGTTCTATAGCCAAACAGGAAGCATAGAAGTTTTTTATGACGCTCTTTTATGGTGGGCTCGGCGGGGGCAGACTGGATCGCAATCAGGGACAGACCGCGATTTCACACTCACGTGCCAATTAAGGCCTGCCCAGCATGAAATGCATGTGGCAGTGCTCAGCGCTGCCTGTGTGTGTGGGTGTGTGAGTGTGTGTGTGTGTGTGTGTGTGTGTGTGTGTGTGTGTGAGAGTGGGTGGGGGTGGAGGGTGAGAGCGCAGGTTTGCGCAGCGCGCGGGGTGCACGCTGGAAAAGCTGCCTATGGCACAGAGCTGCCTCACGGAGATGAAGAGTTTAAAACATTAAAAATAAAGATTTTAAAATGTTATAAAACATGTCCCCTCATTGCGTTGCCTGAGCAGGGACATGTTATTAATGAAGTGTTTTAATATTTATGTAATTTTTAATAGCTGTTGGAAACCTCATCCTGCCCGTGGACAAGGTTTCCTAAAAGATGCAAAGTCTGTTTGGCCTTTTTACCTGTCCGCCAACCATAAGATTGGACGGGCAGTGAAAAATTTATTTGAATTACCTTTTTAATGGTCTTAATAGGTCTTTTCATTGTCGGCAGGTGCGCTTCCAACTCCGGCGCACGCCTGCCGACCGAAATATCGTGCAAGTGCGCGATGACGTTGGGACGCTCATCTGACATCATCGCGCATCACTTTACGCTCGGCTGGGTGGGCTTGTGCCTGCCCGAAGAGCTAAAAATTCTGGCCATGGAATTTTTTAACTCCAAAAATAATCAATAAGCCTTCTTTCTCAATTTGTGAATAACCCTTCTCAGACGTAGAGAGGATTCTGGATAGATAATCATTTGGCCTTTCTCAACCATCATCCATCTTGTGAGATAGTATTGCTCCAATGCCATAAGGGGATGCATCTCAAGTTAGCACCAATTTTTTAGTCAGGTCGTAGTGTACTAACAGGTTTGAAGAGTGCAAGAGCTGTTTAGCTTTCATGAAGAATTTTTTTTAGGTTACTTCCAAGACCAATGTTGTTTTTTCTTTAATAATGTGTACAGGGGCTAGGATCATTGATAAGTTGGGTAGGAATTGACCATAGTAATTTACCATACCCGAGAATGACTTGCGTCTAAGACATTTGTAGGCGAGGGTGCCTCCTTAATAGCTTTAACTTTTTCTTCCACCGGGTGTAACCCTTGGACATCCACCTGGTGGTCCAAGTAAATGACTTCACTTGCCTGAAAGATACACTTTTCCTTTTCAAGCGTACCTCTGCTTCAAAGAATTGTTTTAAGACTTCTTCCAAGTTAGCCAAGTTTTCCGCTTCTGTTAGCCCAGTTATTAAGACGTCATCCGGGTAGACCATGACTTGAGGTAGTCCCTGCAGCAAGCTCTCCATCATCCTCTGGAATGTCACACAGGCTGAAGAAACACTGAAAGGCAGGCGCGTGTGTTCATAAACCTATTTGTGTGTGTTTATGGTTACAAATCCTCTGGACGTATCATCCAATTCCAGCTGCTAATATGCTAATATGCATGACTCATATCTAATTTAGTCTAAGTTCTCCCTCCTGCTAATTTGGCATATACATCATCAATCCTGGGGATAGGTTACTTGTCCAATTTGGCAGCCTTGTTTACTGTTAACTTGTAATCCCCACAGATACGGATGGTCTGATCCGGTTTCAAGACAGGGACTATGGGTGCTGCTCATCCTGAAAATTGGACTGGCTGAATAATACCCAGCTTCTCTAAATGGTTTAATCTGGTGTCAACATTCTCTCTCAGGGCATAAGGCACTGGCCTGGTTTTAAAATAAATAAGGAGGTGCTTCAGAGTCAACATAGATCTTGGCCTGTAGGCCCTTCATTTTCATCAGTTCTGCTCGAAAGACCTTGTCATATTCCTTTAACAGATCTGGCTGTCCTCCAGCTCTCAACTGGAAACTTTCAGACCAATTCAGTTTAATTTTCTTTAACAAATCATGACCTAGGAGGCTTGGTCCTTCACCTTCCACGACAATCACAGGGAGCTGTGCTGCCTGGTGCTTGTAATAAACAAGTACAGTGGGTAATACCTTTCATTTGTATGGATTCACCACTATACATTTTCAGTTTGCTTGAAGTCTGCTCCATATTCAATTGTTGAGTACCCTTGTTTAAATATTTGAATGTGTGCTCCCCCACAACAGTGGTTGATGCATCGGTATCCACTTCCATAATCAAAGGGTTGCCATTAACCTACAGAATAATAGTGATTGGCTCTCTTTTCCCTACTTTCACATTAAATAGAGAATAAACATTGGAATTAGTGGTTTCTGGTTCTTCCACATTATGTACTTCAATCAGTTTAGTTTGCTGCCTGGGAGTCTGTCTCAATCTTGCTTTACATTGCTTTAGTATGTGTCCTCTTTTACGACAATAATATCATTTCACCTCCTTAAAATGGTAAATTTCAGGGATTATGGTTACTTTCACATCGGTAACAATGAATTTTCAGATTTGTTGCTGAGCTGCCTTCTGTATATTTTATAAGTTTTCAGGTAGCAGGGACTGTCTTCCACTTTGCAGCTGACTCCCTGGCATCATTTTGTCCACCCTGTAAGTCCGTGTATGTTTTTCTTCCGTGGTCACTGTCTGCGCCTAAGACTCATGCAACTCACTTGTTAGATCCTCATTTTATTTCTTAGAAGTTTCCTTATCTGTTTTCAAAGTCTGAATTTTCTCATCCACACTGAACATCTCCTCTTTCGTGTTTTTCAGAATCTGCACCCACAGAACCAATGAAGCATCCAGAGGCTTGTTGTACAAAAACACATTTAATGAAATGGTGCCTGGCATACATTCTACAAATTAACATTGACAGGTGCTATCCATCACACCAATAAACAATGAACATAAGAGTTGGGGAAACAAATATCACCCATGATCAGGCCACGTTGTGATTAAGTTGCTTTAAGTTTGCGCTTGTGGGTGCTACACCTAGGCGCTCCCCCCTCACTGGCACTGGCATTGGAGACAGCCTGCTCAATCTGCTGTCCTGTTGGCCTTGATGGCTTTGGCAGATGTCCTCTGGCTCATGGAGCCTGTGCTGGCCCCGCCTCGGAGGGAGCAGCTAGTGCCATGGCTGGCATCTTCCCGGTCACCGCAGCCTCATTAGATGCCACAGTCACTGGCAAAGGGGTGGAGGAGCTGCTGCCCTCATCTGGAGTGCCCTGAGAGGAGCCCACAGATACGACAGGCAGCTCATGCATCAACGTGAGGTCACTCTGGACCTCCCTGCTCACCACTGATAAACAGGCACCTAGCTGGGATACTGGGTGCCCAATCCATATCCCACACTGACAGTGACCACCTGAGATCATTGCTGCTTCCTGGAAACCCCTGATTCAACTCCTGGAGGAGCCTCTCCATGGAGGAGGTATTACACTCAGACACGAGGGTCAATGCATTGCTTACGCTCTGCAAGGACTCCTTCACTACGGAGACCATGGCACACACCTATTCATGTTTCTCTGCCAGATCCTGCCGCACACCCTGCTGGATGTCCAGCATCTGCTGCCTCATGGACGACTCCAGACACATCATCAGCCACCAACTGAGCATTGTCCTGGTCCCCAGCACTCCTCCAACTGCCAGTGCCCTGGGCACACTCTGCCTCCACCTGTGTGACGAGTGTGAAGTGCCCTCACCAATGTGCAATGAGATGGTAGCTGGTGATCCAATGCCCACCAAGGTGCTGGTATCTGTGCTGCTGTCTGCTTAGCAGAGACGGTGTGACGCAGGTGCGTTCTGTTGGCTGCTGTCCTCAGGGGTTAGGAGTGAGCCTTCTGGCTCCTCATCTTCATGGGCTGCTGGTGAGCTTGAAAGGAAAAACAAGGACATGTCATTAGTTGAAGTCATTGCACTGTTATTGTGCATGCCTGGCACCCAGATGAGACAGAGATATGCATCAGGGTGCCCTCATCTTTCCATTATCAATGGGGATTCCAGGTTGAAGGCTTGCATCAATATAGGAACTACAGTGGAATTGTTGCAATTACAGACATTCTCACCTCAGTGCACTGCACTCTTACCTCCCTGTGGCACCCCAACCTCACGGTGGCCGGTTGATCTAGGCGTATGGGCCTCTCCAGCTCCAGGGCCTCTTGCTCATATTGAATAAGAAAAGGTTATTTCCTCTGGTTCAGAGAATCCTCTAGGAAAACATTAAATAGGAATTTCTAACCATAGAGAGTTGTTCAGAGCATATAATGCTTTACCTCAATTTGAGGCATAAACACCACTTTTTAAGGGAAATTTGGATAAATGTTTGAAGCAGATGAAGATAGAAGTTTATGGGAAGACAGGAGAGCAATGGGATTAGATCTTGGATTGCTTTCACAATTGTTGCTAAATTATCAGACTGCTATCCGACATCCAGAACAAGCTCCCTCTGTGCCATTCACCCTTAGTTCTTAATGAGCTCTTCACCAGTTTATTTGGCCTTAATTGTGGAATGGGTGAGATTGCAGGGCCGCCCTCCCCCGCCACGACCTGGTGAAAACGGCTGATGCAGGGAACGGCCTGAGGAAATCTGCACAACAGCCAATACAGGTTTTTTGACACCTGCCTGCCTCTGTCCTTGCTCCCAGTGGGACCCGAAAATTCAGCCTGTTGTTTAACCATCCTTGTCAGTGAACTAGTCTGGGGTCACTGGAAGGAAGGAGATGTTAAACTAACTGTGAAAACTGACATGCAGCAACTATCTCTCATTTTACTCTTACGAGTTTTGCATAAGATCTTTCCTGGAGGTTTCTTCACCCATTTTAATTCACTTAATTTATTTAATAATTTTTAATTCATCTCTATCAATTAATTGAAAATAAAATAAAATATTGAACATAAGACTATTAAGATAGCAAGGACACTTATTTAAATTTTAAAAGTCAATCAAGTATTGTATTGTTCTACTAACATTCTTAAAATTGACTGTTAAACAGCACAAAGCTCTCAGATAGAAAAAAATTCTCGAGCTGTAATGACTCGATTTTCATAGCATGTAAGTTTTGTTAATAAATAGTTTTCTTCCTGCGACCATCTGTTAAATATTTATTACAGTTATAAATACCAAGCTGTTCCCAGTTTTTTTTTCAAATATATAGTTTCCACAAGTACAATTTTTAAAAAATCTACAAACTTTGTGTTCTAATACTGTAAGCTCGAGTTAAGATAATGTATTGCGTGACACCATGAAAGATAATTTTCAGAAGTTGTTCATTTTGTTTCTGAAATTCTACCTATCTGAATCCAGTTATTTAGAAATCATTAGAATGCATTTTATAGCATGTAACTTCACAACAATCAAGATTAAATATATATTTATATTCTAAATATCATAATCAAGCTGAGAAGGTAGATAGTTAACATGTATCCAGATCCATGCCACTGCAGAAATTGTTCTTTCTGAAAACATTTATAATTGTCTTGTTTTGCTTCCACTTTTTAGCAATAGACTTGTATTAGAAATACTCTTATTGATGTCAACGAGTTCTGACTTACAAAATAATTTTCACCATCTATTGATTAACCACCAAACTGATATAATATTACATTCAGGATAATTTGGTTCTAAACTTCCTCTGTGATGCAAATTGACTAATTGCTTAGACCTAATCAATTGACAGGATAAGCACATGCTTGACACATTTAGTGCATATACCAGATTGCACAGGCATTTTTTTTTTATAGGAACATAACTGAATTGTTCAAACATCCAACTCTGGAACTTTTCTGCCAGGAGGTAAGTCCCTTGGTTGGCACCAATTGTGGGTCCCGAACCCATGTAGGAGGACAGTGGGACTGCAGCAGCAATCCTTCTGGTAGCAGTCAATTCAGGACAGTGGGTTGCTTCTCCATGCTGCTGTCTCAACCAGAAGTTTGGCATCTTTACAGCGTCAGCATTACCACCGTTAGGGGTAGCTGCTGTTCAGGTTGCAAGGAAAAAAGAAGGTGCCTCCATATTGAGGCATCGTCAAAGGGAAGATTGGTAATGGTCTTGTTGTACGGTGCAAGGAAGGCAAGCCCAATGAGTGGAGGGCAGTAGTGGTGTTGGGGCCACCAGGTGCGCAGTTGCCACTGGGCCTCATCTTTGGGGCAAGAAGCTTTCGAAAAAGAAGGCCAACAACACCCAACCTGCCCAACGCCACCCCTGCCCCACCCCCCCACTCCCCTCCTTCCCATGCATGGGTACACCATCACCTCCAGCTTCCCCTCCAAGTTAAATATGATTTGGACACATATCACTGTCTCTTTATTATAACTTTCCTACATGGACTGCAGCAGATCAAGAAGAAGGCTCACCCCCACTTTCCCAAGAGCAATTAGGAACAGGCAATAAAAGGTGGCCTTGCCAATGGTGCAACAACCCAAGAAGTCTAAGCAAAAAAAAAAATCTATCAGTGAAAAGGGCAAACATGTTTGGTTAGCTTAGTCTTTTCAAGAACCATGCACAGGTTTCTGGGCCCATCCTATTAGCTTTATTATGCCTAATTGATGTACAATCAAAAGGAACCGGTTTATATTACTGTAAGACAAGTCACCTCACTGTCAAACATAACTGCAATTGCAACATCTACTATATATCATCAATAAGATTGGCAGTAGTCAAGAAATGCCACTGAAAAATTGTTGTTTCCACATGCATCTACAAAAGACCAAAAACAGGGCATTCAAATTTTAAACTTAAATGTCAATTATCAGTAGCAAATAGCAGCATTATGTTAGGTACAGGTTAGAATTAACCTGATATGAAGAGGAAAAGGGGAAAAAAAGATGTGTAAATTGATTAAAACTATTTAGACTGGAGGCTTGAAAGAAGTGTCATCCGCATAAAAGTGGCAGTACAGTTGCAAAGAGACCCAATGCTGATGTGATATACACAGGTTCAGCAACCCACCTGCCTCGCTGAAAATATCGAACTCCAGGAAATACAGAATTGAAGTAGGTAATAACATGGAAGTCTCAATGTCCATTTGTGTGGGCGCCACTCACAACCCACCATGTTTCTCAATCAAAAAGAAAGCTAGTGGGAATCAGGTGGCAATTTTAGAGTTCCGGTCCCCCCTCCATTTCCCCCTACCCAACCCAGGTTTGACCCAGGTTGCGATGGCCCTCAATGTCTAAAGCATACAACCAGAAGTTTATAGTAGCTATAGGGAATCAGTTAAAAAACAAGGTGTTCTTGGATGTTATAGACTTGATTTTACAGACAGGTTTCTCATAAGAAACAGTGAACTTTATTTTACTATGACACAACCAATGGTAAAGGCTGAGTTGTTCAAATTCCAGAGGGAAACTTGAAACAACTGTCATAATCCATTTTTGCAATTTGTAATTTCGAGATGCAGAATTTGAATTCAGTAGGAATAAGACCACGGAGTCTCGTGGTTTTTATTTAAAACTAAATTAAATATTTATTAATTTAACAACAAATTAAACACATACACATGGCTACAAATTACTACTATAATAACTTTTTAACAAATCCCCAAATTAATCATGCCCAGGTAAATCTCCACTAAAGCAACAGTACCCTATAGATTTAAATAGACATCAGGCAAAGTACATTTGACCTTACAAATTCAAAATGAGGTTCCTTTGCAAGTTGGTTCGAGGCATACAAGCTGGTTAGGTCTTAAATACCTCTACCTTACACACACAAACTTTTTTTTTATATAACCAACTTTCCCTTGGAATGTAAATTTTCTTTTGTATCACTCAGTTTTTTGAACTTCAGCTCTTCTCAGAATAAAACCCCTTTCATAGCACCAATTTTATTAGTAAGCTGAAAAAATAAACACACTGTTTGGCTTCTTCTAGCTAGGCACAAGATTTTACCCACACTCTTGAATGGTTTATTCAACAAATGCAAATGAAAATTTCACCTTCCTGTTCACCCAATTAACATTTCAAAACTACTATACATTAAAGCTCCCAGACCAGCTGGCTTCAATCCAATTAAGACACACATAGACGCACAGCTAGACACTGAGCCCCACTAGAATTCTATTTTTAAAAATAATTTCCAATAATATTATAGATGTTAATATCTCTTCATGATAATTAACAGGGCTTCAGTAGCAGTTACATGCTTCCATTAAGATCCACAACTAAACAAAAACTCCACAGGCTGAATTTTGCCATCGGCGAGCAAGGGATGGAGCCCACTCGTCGACACATATAATGACGCGGGATGACGTTGGGGAGCACCTCAGACGTCATCCCGCCCTATTTAAATTTTCAGGACGGCGGGCCGACAACAAAATCAACTATTTGCTGGCCGACTTGTCAATGATCAATTAAGGCCTTTGACAGGATCATTGAAACAACTAAAGGACCTGCCCATCCAATCTTAAGGTTGGCGGGCAGGCCAGGAGCCCCGGCGGCAAATAGAAAAAACACGAAACCTCATCCACCGGCAGGATCAGGTTTCATGCAGGGATTTAAAAAGTTTAATAAAGTTTTAGTGTAATTTATGAATATGTCCCAATTCATGTGACATTGTCACATGAGGAGTACATGTTAAGGATTCTTTTTTTCTATTTTTTTATGTTTTTAAAGTGTCAGTGATCTCCCTGAGGCAGCACTTAGAGAAATATGTGCTCTTTCGTGTGCATGTGCGAAAGAGCACACTCTCACTTTTGTGGAATCCCCCCCCACCTGAACAGGAAGCACACAGCGCTTCCCGGCGGACTTCACACTGGGCGGGCCATAATTGGCCTGCCCACGAAAAATGGCGCTGGGTCCCACTTCTCCAGCAGGGATCAGCTCCCCGCCCGCCGGAGATTGGGTTAGGCCCGACTGCCCGGCAGGCAGAAAATTCTGCCTCACCTCTAAGGTTTGATTCGTTAATACTGTCACACGATACTACACAGACTTAAAGCTACAGTCACTACATTCCTTAAAGTTACAGTTACTACATTTCCTCCACCTTTAATTATTTCTTACAATTTGTATTTACAACAATTACATTAATGACATTACAAATATATACACAGGTTATAAAATTATAAATTCAGTCTCTCAGGTGGTTTCCTGATCCAGGTGGAATGTCGTAGCTCCACAACTTTAAATCTCTTACTGAATCTTCATTTTCTGGAACTGCAACAACATCAGGTACCTCCTGAGGCTCAGGAAGCTCAGTGTTATCCACTCCAACCGAGACATCTGGTATGTCTATCCTTGGTTGATCAACCACAACGGGGACCACAGGTTCTACAATGGTTACAGGAGGAACATCGGTTTGATGGGGTATCTCCCTTCTTCTCAAATGATCCATGTGTTTTTGGGTGATCCTACTCTCCACTTCTACGTGGTACGACAACGGCCCGGTCACAGGAACTATTACACCAGGTAACCAACTTGATCCACCACCAGGTTTCGTACAAATATTGTCTCACCGACACTAAATTCTCACTCTCGATTATGCAAATCATGTGTCACTTTTTGATTCCTGGACTGTTCTCTACCTTCCCCTCCAAATTGCGAAGTACCAGGCTTAATTTCGTATGAAGCCGGCACTTCATAAGTAATTCTGAAGGTGTTGAACCTGTGTGGGGTTCTATAACCAAACAGGAAGCATAGAAGTTTTTTATGATGCTCTTTTATGGTGGGCTCGGTGGGGGCAGGCTGAATCGCAATCAGGGACAGACCGCGATTTCACACTCACGTGCCAATTAAGGCCTGCCCAGCATGAAACGCATGTGGCAGTGCTCAGCGATGCCTGTGTGTGTGTGTGTGTGTGTGTGTGTGTGTGTGTGTGTGGGAGGGGGGAAGGGGGGATTGAGGGTAGGAGCGCAAGTTCGTGCATGCGCACGGGGTGCGTGCTGGAAAAGTTTAAATGTTTAAAACATTTAAAATAAAGATTCTAAAATGTTATAAAACATGTCCCCTCATTCTGTCACATGAGCAGGGACATGTTATTAATGAAGTGTTTTAAAATTTATGTCATTTTTATTAGCCATTGGAAACCTCATCCTGCCCGTAGATGAGGTTTCCTAAAAAATGCAAAGTCGCTTGGCCCTTTTACCTGTCTGCCAACCATAAGATTGGACGGGCAGCGAAAAATTTATTTCAATTACCTTTTTAATGGTCTTAATAGGTCTTTTCATTGTCGGCAGGTGCGCTACCAACTCCGGCGCACGCCTGCCGACCAAAATATCGTGCAAGTGCGTGACGATGTTGGGACGCTCGCCTGACATCATCGCACATCATTTTACGCTCGGCTGGGTGGGCTTCTGCCCGCCCGACGAGCTAAAGAGTCTGGCCATGGAATTTTTTAACTCCAAAAATAACCGATAAGCCTTCTTTCTCAATTTGTGAGTTACCCTTTTCGGCCGTAGAGATGGTTCTGGATACATAATCTATTGGTCTTTCTCAACCATCATCCATCTTGTGAGATAGTACTGCTCCAGTGCCATAATGGGATGCATCTCAAGTTAGCACCAATTCTTTAGTCAGGTCGTAGCGTACTAACAAGTTCGAAGAGTACAAGAGCTGTTTAACTTTCATGAAGAATTCTTTTTGAGGTTACTTCCAAGACCAACGTTGGTTTTTCTTTAATAATGAGTGTAGAGGGGCTAGGACCATTGATAGGTTGGGTAGGAATTGACCATAGTAATTTACCATACCCAAGAATGACTTGAGTTCTGAGACATTTGTAGGTGAGGGTGCCTCCTTAATAGCTTTAACTTTTTCTTCCACCGGGTGTAACCCTTGGACATCCACCCGGTGGCCCAAGTAAATGACTTCACTTGCCTGAGAGGTACACTTATCCTTTTCAAGCGTACCCCTGCTTCCAAGAATTGTTTTTTCCTTTTCAAGCGTACCCCTGCTTCCAAGAATTGTTTTAAGACTTCTTCCAAGTTAGCCACGTATTCCGCTTCTGTTAGCCCAGTTATTAAGACGTCGTCCAGGTAGACCATGACTTGAGGTAGTCCTTGCAGCAAGCTTTCCATCATCCTCTGGAAAGTCACACAGGCTGAAGAAACACTGAAAGGCAGGCGCGTGTGTTCATACACACCTTTGTGTGTGTGTTTATAGTTACAAATCCTCTGGATGTATCATCCAATTCCAGCTGCTAATATGCATGACTCATATCTAATTTAGTCTAAATTCTCCCTCCTGCTAATTTGGCATATACATCATCAATCCTGGGGATAGGGTACTTGTCCAATTTGGCAGCCTTGTTTACTGTTAACTTGTAATTTCCACAGATACGGATGGTCTGATCCGGTTACAAGACAGGGACTATGGGTGCTGCTCATCCTGAAAATTGGACTGGCTGAATAATACCCAGCTTCTCTAAATGGTTTAATTTGGTGTCAACATTCTCTTTCAGGGCATAAGGCACTGGCCTGGTTTTAAAATAAATAAGGAGGTGCTTCAGAGTCAACATGGATCTCGGCCTGCAGGCCCTTCATTTTCCCCAGTTCTGCTCGAAAGACCTTGTCATATTCCTTTAACAGTTCTGGCAGTCCTCCAGCTCTCAACTGGAAACTTTCAGACCAATTCAGTTTAATTTTCTTTAACAAATCATGACCTAGGAGGCTTGGTCCTTCAACTTCCACGACAATCACAGGGAGCTGTGCTGCCTGATGCTTGTAATAAACAAGTACAGTGGGTAATACCTTTCATTTGTATG
This sequence comes from Carcharodon carcharias, assembly GCF_017639515.1. Classification (NCBI taxonomy): domain Eukaryota; kingdom Metazoa; phylum Chordata; class Chondrichthyes; order Lamniformes; family Lamnidae; genus Carcharodon; species Carcharodon carcharias. Next base: position 55,621,040 of record NC_054478.1, on the reverse strand, counting down.
GATTCACCACTATACATTTTCAGTTTGCTTGAAGTCTGCTCCATATTCAATTGTTGAGTACCCTTGTTTAAATATTTGAATGTGTGCTCCCCCACAACAGTGGTTGATGCATCGGTATCCACTTCCATAATCAAAGGGTTGCCATTAACCTATAGAGTAATAGTGATTGGCTTTCTTTTCCCTACTTTCACATTAAATAGAGAATAAACATTGGAATTAGTGGTTTCTGGTTCTTCCACATTATGTACTTCAGTTTAGTTTGCTGCCTGAGAGTCTGTCTCAATCTTGCTTTACATTGCTTCAGTATGTGTCCTCTTTTACGACAATAATATCACTTCACCTCTTTAAAATGGTAAATTTCAGGGATATGGTTACTTTCACATCGATAACAATTAATTTTCAGATTTGTTGCTGAGCTGTCTCCTGTATATTTTATAAACTTTCAGGTAGCAGGGACTGTCTTCCACTTTGCAGCTGACGCCCTGGCATCATTTTGTCCACCCTGTAAGTCCATGTACGTTTTTCTTCCGTGGTCACTGTCTGCTCCTTATACTCATGCAACTCATTTGTCAGATCCTCATTTTATTTCTTAGAAGTTTCCATATCTGCTTTCAAAGTCTGAATTTTCTCATCCACACTGAACATCTCCTCTTTCGTGTTTTTCAGATTGAATTGAAGTTCAAGGATTTCATCAATTTTGATTCTTAATTTTGCATTCAAGCAACTGGTTTGATTCATCAGCAATTTCTTCTCAACATTCAGCCTGTTTCTTTCAAAGCCGCTGTGTATCTTTTTGACAGCTCAGAAATTTGCTTGTTCAGATCCTGAAAACTTTGGTTCATTGAAGACTTGAATTCATCATGCATTTCCAAAGACACATACTGAACTTGAATCCTGTGTTTCAAATCTTTCAATTCAGCTTTAATATGAACATTTTCCGATCTTATTTCTGTCTTTTCTTTCTCTGCCAGCAGCACAGCTTTGTCCTTGTCATTCATTTTGGTTTTACTGTTGGCCTGGACTGTCTCCAGCAAAGTTTAATTTGTTTCAGTTCAGTAATCGTGCTATTCATGGCTTCACTATCTGCTTGTAGCTTGGAACACACAACTTTCCTGTCGATCATAGTCAGGTGGCTCAGTACTGCCACTTCCTGCTGCAGTTCAGGAAATGCATCGGCATTTTCAAAAAAGTTATTTTCAAGACTTCCAGCTGGTTCTCTGCCTGCTTGGCACCATCAGTTGGTTTCCTTCAGTATTGTCTTTTACCCTTTCATAGCTTTACCTGGGGTGGGGGGAGGGGTGGGTTGCCAGTTGGGGAAGCAGGGCAGAGGTTTTTTTCCCTCTTTTAAAACTCTGCACACTTCACAACTTGAAGATTAAAATATTTGTCAAAGGCTTTTACTACCTCATCAAAAGCTGGTTAAGGATTCATCAATACAATGTATTAGGATTACTTCATCCACAAACTCACCAAACAAATGCAAAAACAGATTGATCTGGACTTCCTCTGCTTTCCTAGTTAGACCTGATGTACTCCAGTAATTAAAACATTTTCCTCTCCTGGACATCCAAATTGGCATCTGAGTTGACCCTTGCAACAGTTCAAATTGGTCTGGTAAAGTTGATATATTATCCATGGTTATTTAAAATTTTTGTGAGTACAGCTTTAAATGCTGTACGGGTTATAAAGATGGCGCCGCAGTAAGCAATTTTTTTCAAAGAATCTTCTCAAGCTTGTCAGTTTTTGGCGGGCTGCTGCTGCAATGGCAGTCCCAACCTCTTTGCCTTTTGTTTTGTGCAGTGATTTTACTTAACTGACTATCCTGAGCCTTCCCCGCAGTATCGGGGAATTTTCGGGTGTTTTAACATCATTGGGATACACCAACAAGTAAAGAACTAGTTTCATCCATTTCCCAAATAGTAGATATACCTTTGCCAAAGTTTGGTGAGAATATCCTACAGGAACAGGTCTGAATGTAGGAAGAGTTTCAGCATCTATACCATTAGTGCCATTATTAAAGAATAATTTGGATATTGAGAAAACTACAACTAACTTACCTGAAGAGGAAACAGCAATGGTTAGAAAAAAGAATACCAATACTAAATCTGAACAGATAGTGAAAGTGGTCACCAATGAGTTGGTAAAGAAGTAGCGAGATTACACATCTGAGCCAGGATTAAAGATTAATCTCCAAGACACTGTTGCGAGCATCCTAAGACAAAAAAATGATTGTGATACTCAAAAAAAGTTTTGTTTTTGCATTTTCTTTAAACACTGTTTATTAAGCATAAAAATATTGGAAATTGGAAAAGAGTTGTTTGACTGGAAATCAAGAATTATCCAGTCTGGTAAGAAGTCTGTTTGCTTTCCAATTGGATGTGACTGCAAGGATGGACGTCAGGTGACCAATGGCAGGAGTGTGGGAATGGGCCACGACGTGAAACCTCAAGGGATACATCAACAAGTGTTGGCAACTCTCGGTTATTCCAATTTGCTTACAGATCTGAGCCTGTTGTTTTAACTCTTAGCAAAGTAGTAGCATGCAGAGTGGCAGTGATTGTCACATAGTATATGGTTGCTGTTAGTGTAAGTTAGATAGGACTGGAAGATATTATAGATATGCAACTCTATTGTAGAATCTTCTTATAGATGCAAAACCTTTTATCAATTGTTATTCAAATCAAGTATTCTAAACTACATTACTTGACTCAAATGTTGCATCCTATACAACTAATCATAATTTGAAAAAAATCAAAAAGAAACCGCATTCAGAACTAAGGATTCAACTGTGTCTTGAAAACCGAGTATACATTTGTAAGGCAAAGAAATTCCACTTTGGGTACAATGGGTGATTTTCCTCAATGTAAATTCTATCAAGATCTAGAACAATCAGATACCATTTTAGAATATTCATTTCTTAAATTATGCATTAGAAATTTTACTTTGATGTATTTAGCCTGGTGCAGCTTTGTTAATAAAATCTAGTCATCTTAATCGGAGTCTGATCCATCATCAGTGAGTAACCAGAATTTAAATAATTGTTTTTAGAATTTAAATAACGGAATGATGTTAAAAAAAACAAACAGAACTGTTTACTGGCTACATCAGTGTACAATGGCAATAAGTTCTTTGGTTTTTTTTTAAAAAAGCTTTTAAAACATGCCTATTGGTGTCCCCATGCCTAAATAAGAGCCTCCTCAAAGAACTACACATGATACCCTTGTGAATTTCTGCTAATTGTAATTAATTCGATCTGAGGGCATGGCTAGTTTCATGGGCGGAACTGACTTTACCAAGCTACTTTTAAGCTAGCACAAAAGATCATGAAAACTTGATTTGCGCTGGTGGTAATCTGTGCTGGTTTTCATCAATTTTGGGTCAATTACACTTAGAAAACATTGCAACCTAGCAGAAATACCTGCCTAACTTCTTTACTCTATAAAATGTTGTCTCTCTGTTTCTTATTAGTGACAAATATTAAGATATGGCATTTGTAACAAAGTCCTGGGAATTACAAATCATTTAATTTTTACTGGATTTGAACCAGTGTAAACATTCTTGTGTTATTGATAATGATGCAAAACAATGCTCTAACAGCCTATCAAACAGTTGCTATTCAAGTAGACACTGCTGTAAGGAACACCCGAAGTACTGCCACTGATGTACAGACCTTTTAAAAAGCTCAGTGTTCATTTTAAAAACATGGCACACTGGACAATGATTTGAGCCCAATTCTAGTATAGCTATTTAAAAAGAATACTGGGGATACTGAGATCAAAGTTGATCATTTTTGATATATTTTAACACTTATACCAAGTATTCAGAGAGCAATATTTTTAAAGAAGGAACTTTAAAATAGCTGAAGGAACAGTTTGTACTGAGTTTTTTTTTTCAATTTCCCTTGCATGGCATTTTTCTGCAACCAATAAACCAAAATGAAATAAGCAAAATACTTCCACTTTGTTCTAGAAACAGATAAATTGTAACATACAAAAATCATCAGCATTGTGCTAAAGATTCTCAATTAATTGATGTTCCAATTGTTAACTGTGTGAAATTGTTGAATATTACAAGTGAAAAACTACACAACTTCAGCAATGACTAAGTCAAAAGTAGAGCAATCAATATACTTCCCTTATGTTCTTATGTCAGTGCAAAACTAGTTAATTTTTACTGAATTCATTCACAAGACTCCCATGGCAAATGCTTAGCAACATCCAAGAAAAAGAAGTGTGCTGTTACTTTCTTCGAATTATCAGCCCAAATCTTCCAGTATCTGTATGATCAAAATCTGGACTTAAGTTGGAAGATGTGCATCAAGACGTACAAACATATGCTCAAATTGCCCAGAAAGTTTAATCTTCCAATGGGCTGATTTCTGCTGCCCGGACCCTCCGGAAAAGTCTCTGACACTGAACTCAGTGTTAGAGACTTGGGCCAGATATGTAGGACTTACCTGGATACTTACCCAGGAAATGTTACACTGGTTAATACCTGGTCTAACTCAGAGATTAGCCAGCGAAACTGAACTGACTATTACAACCAACCTTCCCGCCAATCAACTCCCCGACATAAATCGACTACCCCCTGACCCGACTACCTGACCCGACCCAACCCATCAAACCCCTGGACCCAGCCCACCTACCCCTCGACCCAACCTAGCTATAGCACCCATCCAACAACCACCCTGAGGCAATCCGACTGCCCCCCACCCAACTATTGTCCCACGCAACTTCTCCTCCCACCTGACTACAGAGCCCACCTGAGTTCTCACACACCCACTCATTCACCCACCTCTACCCCAACTTGACTACTCCCCCACCCAGCCACTCCCCCACCGTGCCCACCCATCTATTCACTCATGCACCCACCCACCCACTCACTCACCCACTCACTCACTAACCCACTTAAAACAGCAGCTTAAGTTATAAAAAGGGGCGTGTCCTCTCTTTATGCACCTTCTCTACGCTCGTCAATCTTCCACGGGGATGGCTCCGCTGACCAATCACTGCTGCAGCCGTGATCAGAAGATCCGGTTGAAAGTGCGCAAAAAGGTTGGGTTGCAATACATGCAACATCGATGTTGACTGGAAGATCTGGACCATCAAACTCACTAAAATAGCTTAATGTGAGGCTCAAATTGCTCTTTTCAATAATTATATCCAATTAATAATAATTAATCATTTAATCTATTTACAAAGTTCATTCCAATTAAAATGATCAATAATTTGTTGACATTGTAGTTGCTACTTAGATTACTCATAAATATTCTTAAACAAAAACATTTCTAAGATACATAGTATCTGAGTCTATTTCATTCTCTTATGTCCTCTGATAATTTCCCGCATGCTCCTATAGTGTTTTTTTACTTGCATTTTACATCTTCCATATTTCATCTTTCTTTTACATGTGCTATACTTTGAACAGTTTTTTAATAATACATAAATTATATTTTTCCTCTATTATTTTATGCTTATGTTTGTCCATCAACTATATTACTGTATTTTCACTATAGCATGCATAAATCTGCAGTAAGTTTTTATCACAGACAGTAGCTAGTCCAGGATGAAAGGGAGAGAAATGGGTTAAATTCTAAAATTCATCTTCAATTTTGCCTACTTCAGGTTTAACCAGCGTGTGTTGGGGAGTGGAAAAGTAACCTGCTCTCAGGAGGTGGGTCAGTAATTTAAATATCCTGATTAATCTGTGTGCCTCAGATTTTAAAAGGCTTTACATTTAATTGCTGAAAATTCAATTTCTTAAGGCTTGGGAATCTTGATAACTGAAGGGAGGCAATATTGGCTGGATACAGCAACCAAGTGCTTTTCCAGCACTGCTTGTGGGTCAGGAGGAGCAGGAATGCTTACCCCCAGCCCTCCAGCAAGGCCTGGGTCTGGTGAGATGGCAAAAGGCTCAAACACATGGAAAAGGGGAGAGGGCAAGTGGAAGGTAATGGAGGATCAGCATGATTCAATGAAGCTGGTTAATATAGTTCAGACATTGAAGACCTGACAAGTTTCGTCATCAGAAACTTCAGATGATCGTTCAAGTGTATATTGTGTCTGTAGAGTCTCATCACTCATGTTAGACAGAGCTTATTGTCATTGCATTGATGTGGCAAGGTCTGTGATACCCACTAACCCCCTTACTTATTTCGCTTTGTCACAGGTGACCTCTCTTCAGCTCAGCTCCCCAGTGAGGAGGAGGAAGAACCCTTGGAAGATGCAGTGTCACATCCTCTCTCTGCACCAAGCACCATCGCAGATATTGGCACCTCGGCATAGATTATTGTGTCAGACTGGGGACATGCACAGACTGGTGTGAAGATTTGGTAGGTATATCAGAGTGCTCTGGCCCGGACTGTGAGGGTGTGTATCCAGGCCATATGCACTGTGATCACCCACCCTTTGGAGTGCCAAGCTTCCTGCATGGACAGACCGGCAACTGTCCTGGAGAGGCAAACCAAGCGCATTGCAGACACAATCATTGGTATGCATTCCAACCTGGATACCATTGCCCTGGCTCTGAGCTCAGGGGCCCAGGGTCACGGTGACAGGGGAACTGGGAGCATGGGCACAGACCCAACTCCTGGTATCTCACCAGTTGGCAGGGAGGACCAAACAGTCCTTGTGGCAGAGAATGAGCAGCTGCTGCCAGCTGGAAGTACCTCTCAGGGCACTTCTGAAAGGGGCAGCATCTCCTCTATCCACCATTGACACAGTCCTTGTGCAGTGCCGCACCAACTGAAGGTTCACCTGTGTCTCGGCAGGGGTCTTCTAAAGTGGTGGGCCACTCAAGGCTGTAGCTGCACAGGGCAAGAGAGGTGGCAGATCTGCCACCACTCACCAGTGCAGCAGCAGGCAGCAAGGGGGAGCACTGCACTGGAGCACCTGTAAATGCATCAAAAAAAAAAATTCCACAGCAGCCACCAAGAACGACACAGGGGTGAGTTGCTTATTGTTGTGTTTGTTAATATTCCTTTCACCTTTGTAAATAAACCCATATTTCACTATCAGCACCTTTTTAAGCCCTGTTCACTACCAGTAACACTCCCTTTGTCCTTCAGTTCATGACGTCTTTATCAATCTCTCCTTTGTTCCCATCTATTGCTGGCCTTCTACCCAGCTCCACCTGCTCCACCCCCCTTAAACAGTAGAAATTTCATCACATTTCCACTTCCCTTCAGCTCTGAACAAGGGTCATATGATTCGAGAACGTTAACTCTGTTTCTCTCTCCACAGGTGCTGCTAGACCTGCTGAGTTTTTCCAGTATTTTCTGTTTTTGTTCCATATCTCACATGCAATGTTTTAATCCTGTGCTGTGGCTGTGATACTTGCATCTGGAGGTAGCGCAAAGCTTAATAATGTTGATGCAGGGCAGGAGGACTTGTGTGTTTTTGTTGGGGGAGGGTTAGTGTGTTGACATGACAGTGACAGGACTCGCTCAATACTCACGGGCAAAGGATTGTACACATTGCGACCATGCATCTCTGCTGCCGGGAGTTTTGAGATTATTGAAACCGCTGCTTTATTAATGGATCCCTGGTGACATAGCCATCCATGTGATCATTGCCAGGGCCTTTGACCTGAATATCGCCTCATTTCACAGCCCTCAACTCATCCTCACCCTCATCCTCTGAGGGTTGGTCCCTATCTCCATGCACTCATCCTCCAGAGCATCCCCTCCTGGGATTGCAGGGTTATGGAGGGCACAACACACCATGACCATCAGGGACACATGTGAGGGGAAGTACTGAAATGCCCTTCCATATCTGTCCAGGCATCGGAATCTCATCTTCAAGACACCGATGGTCTGCTCAATGATGGCTGTGGTGCTCCTGTGGCTCTCATTGTACCCCCTCTCTGCCTCTTTTCTGAGCACCCTCATAGGTGCCATTAGCCATCTCTTCAATGGATACCCTTTGTCACCAAGAGCCATTCATAGGATGGAAGGAATCAGGGCCACTGAATAGGTCTGGCACCTGTGAGTTTCAAAGGATGAAGGAGTTGTGGCTGCAGCCCGGGTACCTGGCACAAACCTGCATGATCCATCAATGATGATCACAGACCAGCTGGATGTCCAAAGAATGGGAGCCCTTCCTATTGAAGGTGCAGGCGTGTCCAGCATAAGCCTTTAAGAGAGTGTGAGTACAACCAATGGCTCCCTGCACCCTGGAGAAAACTACAATCGCCGCAAAACCTCTGGCTCTGTCCAGTTGACTCTGGTCATCAATGTGAAGGAAATATAATTCCCTGCCCTTCGAAACATTGCATCACTGAAGACCTTGATACAATGGTGTGCAGCAGGTTGTGTGATGCCACTGAGGTCTCCAATGGCTGTGTGTAAGGAGTCTGTTGCAAAGAAGTTGAGCGATACAGTAACATTCAGAGCGGTGCCCACCCCTACACATTTGGGGGAGACCTCCTTGCAAGCATGTCACAAAGTGATGTGACTGTGGCTCTTGATTGCCTGAGCTTTCTCTTGCAGATAGTTCAATCCCTGTCTGTGGAGGCCTTCTGCGCCTCCACTGAGGATTCCTTATTCTTTTGTGGGATTTCAGAGGGCAGTTAAGAGTCAACACATTGCTGTGGGACTGGAGTAACTTGTGGGCCAGACCAGGTAAGGATGGAAAATTTCCTTCCCTAAAAGACATTAGTGAACTAGATGGTTTTTTTTTTACAACAATCGATGATAGTTCCATGGTCACCATTACTGAGACTAACTTTATATTCCAGATTTATTAACTGAATTCAAATTCCACCAGCTGCCATGGCAGGATTTGAACCCATGTCCTCATGGCATTAGCCTGGGCCTCTGGATTAGTAATCCAGCAACATTACCACTACGGTACCGTCTCCCCCGTCTGACACCTTCATGACCCTCAAGGGTCTGGCACAGCTCTGGCCCCTTCATTCACCACCAGTGATTCCTGGAGCTCCCGCTCTGCCCTTCTTCCTCTAACTCTCCTCCTCCTCCTCACCTTTCTCTCCTCTCCCACCGAGACTACAATGCCCATCTCTCTCAGATACTTCACAGCCCTGGAGATGGCCAGGAACAAAATAAAGCACTCAGCAGCTGAGAAAAGGCCTCTAATGAATATGATTTTGAAATGGAAACTCTGCTCATTCTCAGCAGTTACAGATCTACCAACTGCTAAGCTGAGATTCAGGGCTCAGCTGAAGCTTTTAAACCCACTCTAAAAGGCTTCCCCTTAAAAAAATGGGAACCACACATGGCATGAGTCTGACTCTTTTTTTTTTCGAGCAAAGTTTAAAGGAACCTTACAAACTTTAAACCAAAATGTAATTAAAGGGGTCAATAAAACACCCCAGTCCCCGCGGTGCCCACCTAGCACGGAAGGCCTCGAGAGTGCCAGCAGACACCGCGTGCTCCCTCTCCAGGGACATCCGGCCGCGAACGTAGCCGCGGAAGAGGGACAAACAATCGGGCGGGACTCCCCCGTTGATCGCCCGCTGCCTGGACCTGTTTCTGACTCTTAGGTACACAACCTACAAGGCAGTTAATTGGGTCATTAACAATCTTAAATACTCACTTAAATTAAATTTACATAATGCAGGCAGGCTCCTGATTTTAAGCCTGCTCGCCAGCAGTATTACACAAAACTGGCATGATGAAATGACACCCGCGTTATCACACCCGGTAATACGTCTCTGGATGCAGGGAACACTCCTGATTTGGAAGTGCATTATTCATCCCCTGGAAAAAGTGATCTGGAAATCATCTTTCCTGAACTGATTTTCTTTAATACAAGACACAGTAAGTGTGAATGGAAAAGCTTAATTTTCTGACTATGAGCCAGAATTCCAGATCAGTGTACGATTGGATGAATTACCTAGAATGGTGAGTATTTAAAGCTTCCTATTCTTTAGACTGATGTCCTGCTTAAACTTCAGGTTTTAATTTATTTCCCTGACATTAAGAGTATTGGTTTCTATAGCATGTTTGCAAAAATGAGCTTCCAAATAAAAATGTTAACAGTAGAAGTTATAAAGCATAATAGAATAACCTAGTTTTTAAATGCAAGCTAACACATTTTTATAAAATACTTGATTGTAAAATTTTTGTCCAGTGCTCCTGCATTCATAACTTTTGTCAACTTTTTAATGAAACATATATGATTACATAAGATTTACAGCACTCTACATTCTCTGAATTTCATTAGTCTATTATCAAAGCCCTTTTGAAAATACAGATAAATTACATCAAGTCCATTGCCATTGTCTGCTCTCTCTGTTACCTCCTCAAACAACTCTATAAGTTTGGTCAAACAAGTTTTTCCCTTTTGAAATTCATGCTGACCATTCACTATTATATTTTTTGTTTCTACTATGCCAAAAAATAGGGGAACAAAACCATTTGAATTATTTTGAGTCACTGCCTAAAAGCAAAAATTAAGTTGTATATCTTTTTCTATTAATAAAATGCTGTATATTGAAACTAGCCAAAAAAATGTAATAATTTGTGAGTTTCTCATTCATAACAGTTTGAAATCCTTCATTAGAATTGATTTTGTTTGGCAATCAATTATTAAAGCAAAACAACAAATGTGTTTTCAAGAAATTTTGCTCTAAAAATACTTTAATTTTTGAAGCAAACTTTTTGGGCCTTTTGAAGTATCCGGGAGGAATTTGGCCTACACTATACAATGGGCAGGATTTTGAGGTCGTCGGGCGGACGTGGCGGGTGGGCTAGGAAGCGGCCGGGAAATGGCCCACCGCCTGCGATCAGCCTCTGACCACGATTTCACGCTGGCTGGCCAATTAACAGCCAGCCAGCACGAAACGCACAACGAAAGGCTCAGCTATGCCGGGATGGGGGTGTGAGGTGGGCTGACGTCAGCATGCAATGAAAGCTCCCTGAAGGCAGTGGAGAATTTTAAACCCTTAAATAAAGGTTTTAAAATCCTGGAAAAAATTTCAACCCCTAAGAATCACTCACCTAAGCGTGTTGATGGTAAAAATTCTGCACAAACATTTTTTTTTAAATTAATATCAGAAATGTCATCCCGCAGTTGGACAAGATTTGCTCAAAAATCCAAAGGCCACCTGGTCGATTCGCCTGCTGGCCAACCATAATGTTGGACAGGCAGCAAAAAATCAGTTAATTAATTGATTAATGGCCTTAATAGACCTCTTAATTGTCGGCAGGCACGCTGCTACTCTCACATGCGCCTGTCGATCCAAATATCATGCGAGTGCACAATAACGTTGGCACAGTCCTCTGATGTCATTGTATACTATTTCATGCTCAGAAGTATTGGGCACGGACCTGCATGCCAAGCGGAAAATCCTGCCCAATGAAGCACAACTAACTGCAATTAAACTAACTGTGACAAAGCATGATATTTTGACGCAGATATTGCAAAGCGCACAACAATGGAGCATCATGGCCGGGAACTTCCAGTCCCACTGAAATTCCCACCCAAAGTCAATTGTCTTTTGGCTGCTTCTCTGAGTTTTCTGTCCAGCCCACGAAAATTCCCACCAAGGGCGGGACCAGGTGTTTCCTACTAATATTGGGATGTTGCATTAGGTATAGATAATTGGTTAGTTTTCACTTTATGTTAAGTAGCTTAGATTTAATATGTTATAGGCTATTACAATTGTAAGAAGGAGGATAATGGATTATCCTCTGACATTAGAATACACTGATATAATGTTATTTGTGTAAAAAAGCATTGAATGTATTACAATACATCAGTTAAAGTCTATTCTTTGATACAATAATTTGTTAACTTTGCATATTCTGTTATGTCATTCAAAACTCAATGGAGGCCATTTAACACCCCCCACCGAAGAATGGGTGGTTGAGAGCGTGTAAGAATTTAAAATTTCAAACCCAATCCAACTATTTTCAGTTTGAACCATCTGTCCCAAATTCTACTGTGTCCTCTGACCTCAAACTTTCCCCTTGAGCACAATCTCTGCCTAGCCCACAATCTCTCCCCACACTGACCATGATACTCCCCACGATCTCTACCCCCACCACCACAATCTTTCTATAATCTCTATCAATCCTGTGCAGTCTCCTCCAGCTATCTTCGATATCCCATTGCTATGCTCTCTACTCCCAACAGGATATCTCGCCAAGCACAATCTCACCCCCACGATCACAAGTCAACCTAACCACAATCTTCTCTTGAACCACCACCTCTCTTCCTCCTCAACCATAATTATCTCTTACTCCTCAACCACAATCTCTCCTGTCTCCGATATGATGTCTCCTTTTCTCCCTACCGCGATCTCTCTTTCCTCTCCTCGACCATGATCTCTCTTCCTCCCTGACCACAATCTCTCTTTCCCCCAAAGACCTCTCTTCCCCCTGAAGATCTCTCTGACCATGATCTCTCCTTCCCACCTCAATCACAATCTCTCTTCTTCTCGCCAACCCCTCCCCTGCCAACGAGGTTAAGCTGGAGTTGTTCTCCTTGGAGCAAATGAGATTGAGCAGTGATCTAATAGGTACAATAAGGTAGACAAGGAAAAAATGTTCCCATTAGCTCATGGTACAAGGACAGGGGTCACAGATTTGAGTTTGTGGCAAGAGGTGCATGGAAATGTGTGGAATAACTTTTTTCAGTGAGTGGTGATGAGCTGGGACTCACTGCCCACAAGTGTAATGGAAGCAGAGATAATCAATGATTTCAGAAGGAAACTAGATGGACATTTGAAGGAAATAAACTTTCAGGGCTATGGGGAGAGAGTGGGGGAATGGGGCTGACTGGACTGCTCCACAGAGAACCAGCATAGACTCAATGTGATGAATGGCCTCTTATGTGTCATAAATGACATTATAACACTGGCATGTCATAAATAAGGAAATGTTCTAACAGACCAATTTGTGATTCACTGGCAGCACAATAAACCAATTGGCTCAGTTAAACATCAGCTGAGCCTATAGCTCAATTCTGGATTTTGTTTACATATCAATAAACACAGGGAGGTCTTGTGGCGCAGTGATAGTGTTCTTATGTCTTGGCCAGAAGCTCAGGGTTCATTTCCCACTTCAGGACTTCATGGCCATGGAAGGTACATTAATAATGTGGCCAAACAAAATCCTTCCAATATGCCTGTTGGCAGGTGGTAAGAGTGGGAGAGTTTCCTGATTAGCCATACTCCAGAAGGCAACTGCAATAATTTGCCAAGCATTATCATGGACCAATCCAGTGGAAGCTCATGGTCGCCAATGCCCTCGTAGGGTATGGTATCTGCAGGAGGAGGATCAACGAACACATCTGCAGCTTCGGATATGGAAGTGTTATTCTCTCGCATCCCTTCTCACACTCTGGAATTCTACTTATGATGATCATTAGAATACAGTTTGTTCATTAAATGATCTTATTCATCCTACTGCATGGGTGTTTTTTATTTTGTAAAAATTTTTTAAGGTGAATTCAGAAACATATTTTTGGGTCATGATACATTGCAAGTTACTTATCAATATATCCACTGAGAAGTTTACACATTTCTGTACGTTTTGCACAGAGGGATAAATGTGGCAAAACAGGGAGGGAGTATAAGTTGGGCGATCAGGAAAACTTGTTGGGCTCACACAATGTGTTTACAACACCCAAGAGAGACCAACTGAAATTCTCTTTAAAGAAGTGTAAGTGGGTATACATAATTGCAATGTTACTGCAACATCACCTTGGCAAGGGTTGAAAGATATTCAGATCGTTTATTCATTGCCATGTTCTCCCAGAATTTGAAGGGATCCAGAATGATATTCTTGTTCTTGTCCCACCCAAAACGTGTAGTACCAGTTCTTGACTTATGCACTATTTCCTTCTGTCACTGGCATGACAAATTTGGCGTGCATGCATTTGCTTCATTCATAGTTCTTCAGATTTATTGCCACACAGTCAGCCTAGGAATATCCCATTGAAATCTTAGATAAATTTACATTAATCTTCTATCGTGTCTGCCTTTTCCCGGCATAATTGAATACCGCTGCCTTTATGCTGCCAAATCCTCTGACCCAGAATAAATACTTAGAAAATGTAAAAGTTAAGCTGAGGTGACTTCTTGGCTTTCTCCTCACTTTTCTTTGGCCTTGCCTTAAAGATTGGTTTAGTCAAGATTTATTGGGATATTGAGAAAGCTTGCCAATTCTTTGACACCAATAAACTGTGCTTGAAGTCCAATACTGGAATATAATCTATTTACAGTCACAATTTATCACAACTCTAATTTAACATATTTTGTATCCTGAAAGAGCACGCATGGAACTTTGATGACCCAATCACATTTATAATTCATGGGCACTGTACTGCAAATAGAATTCTAGATTGAGCGATATGTATTCATTTCTGCAGCATCAGATATGCTATACCTCCAAGCAACATAGTCCATTCTTAGCTTAAGTAAATCTATATTAATTATACGACATCTGAACGGCATGTGTAGGAGATTGGTGTTCTACTGTGGCTGTGCAATTGTTACTGCTTTCGATTTCCCTGCCACTTGTGACACGAGGAGAGCTGCGCTTAGAGAAGAAAAGATCCGTCTTCCCGTGTAAAGATAAGGGCTGACGCTGGGTTGAATTTATACCAGGAGAGCATTATCCACTGTCACTGGTGCCTTCGATAAGTGGGGGAGGGGTCGATATATTTTCTGAACCAGCGATCTGCCATCTCTGCTGCTGTCGCTGCCCCACGCCCGTCAAAGGTGCTGGTGGGTCCAAACGTGGTATAAAAACAAACAAAGGTACGAGGGAGGGAGTATCCTTGCTAACAACTGCCCCTTAAATAAACAGCCAACAGCATAGGGAGCCGCAATGTCAGCTAGGATGGCATCTCGCTGCCTGCACCAAATGCATCAAGTAGGAAGAATAAAAGCTGGATTCTCTCTCTGTCTTGTTACACAATAGCTGATTAAGCAAAGCAGGAACTAAACTCGGTGACTTTTTGTAACATATTTGCCCTGAGTGCACTCACCCACACGCGGCTGGGTCACCAATGGCTCCGACCCCTCCGTCCTCCTGGACAATCCCAGTTACCACAGCAACAGAGTCGCCAAAACAAACAGCCACTTCCGGTCAAGTGACTGAAGGCCGCCTGTTCCTTAATGCTTGAGTTTCGCTCATGAGTTCGAGCTTGTTCGTTGTTCCAGCAACAAACATTTAAAGTCTTATTATTACCCAACTGTAACACTTTAATATGGAAAGAGAATTTAATCTCCCTCCTTCCTCCAGCTCTTTAAAGCGATGCTGTCATGATCCCTCGGAGCAGTAAAGGTTAACATAACGATTTAGGACCACAAAGCGATGCCAATTGCATTATACACGCAGATTTGTGAGATTTGACAGATCTGGACAGCAAACAAAAAAAAAACACAACAGATGGCCTCTGCGCCATGCTGGGCAGGATGTTTTGGAGGTTAATAGGCCAGCAGGACTCCAGATACGGGGGAATATTCTGTAAGTTTATTTGGAGATGGAGCATTTAAAACTTTGTTTTACTTTGGTGATTACATTGGTGGGATAGTGCCAAGATAGTGTAGATTATCTATGGTCTGTGGGGAATGAACTTTTCTAATAATGAAGTGTTTTGAGGCAGTTTCAGTTCTCAGGTTCTGTCCATGCGGAATGTCTCCCACGTTGGCTAGTTTGTTAAGTTTGCGTCAATGCTAATCTCCAACTTGTATTTTGAGAGTCTTTACTAGGTTATGTTGGAAACTGTTTATATGCATGTCTTCTCTATGAACAGGCACAGCTTTTATGCAGAAAAAAGCCCACGGCATTTCACGAAGGTGTAGACAGGACACCCATAATATGGGGTGCGGGTAAGGCATCAGATCACCCGTCTGCCCTTAGGCTTGTTGAGGTCCTTAAATGAACAATTAACTGTCACATAAGGACCTAATTCTGCCTCTGCAGTGAGGCAATTTGTGAACACTATGGGAATGCAGGAGCAGACCAAAGGTCTGGGATTCTCAGAGACAACAGGTTTGTTAAGACTAAATGCTTTTAAATGGGTGTAAAGATTGTATCCATTAATGTGCTTGGTATTAAATCTAGTATATGCTGTGTTGCAACCTTGGACTACCTTGCCAAGGTCAAAGCTGACCTGTTGTTTCTGCAGGAGTTTGCGATACTGCACCTCAGCTCCTACAGGCAATGGTCACGATGGTGGTCCCACGGGCCATTGATCTGGTCGGGAGGAAACGACTCTCGTTCCTCCAGCCTGGGTATTCTGCTGCAGGGAGGCAACTTCACCACCTCCGAGGTTAAGGAGGTGGTGGGCGGGCGCCTCCTCGTAGCAGATGTAATGTACAAGAATGCTCCACTCCGGTTAATTAACGTGTACGTCCTGGCACAAAAGGCCGAACGGCAGGCAGTTTTTCAGCAGCTCCCACTGCTGCTGGTGACCTCCAGGCCGGTCATTCTGGGCGGTGACTTCAACTGCATCATCGATGCGGCTGGGCAATCCGGAAGGGCCGACAGCAGATTGGACGCTACGTCCAGATCCCTGATGGAAACAGTTAAGGATGCCAAGCTGTACAACGTCTTCAGCAACCCTGCGGATGGACAGCAGTGTAGTTACATCTGGTCGTGGCCAGACGGATCCATCTGTTCCCGTATAGTCTTCTTGTTTGTGTCCCATGCATTCGCAGTCAGATCCACTGACGTCAAGCCAGTGTTCTTCTCTGACCACTGCCTCCTATTGGCTGACTATCACTCAGAGGAAGACCAGAGGATGGGCAGGGGGGCATGGAAGCTAATCGTGCATCTGCTGACCCCAGAGAACATTTGGGAGCTCAACAGGGATTACAAAGGTTGGAGAACCATGATACCCCTCTTTGAGTCCCTGACACACTGGTGGGAGGCGATCAAGGGGAACATCAAGAGGTTTTTCATCCTCAAAGGCACCCAGAAAGCTAGAAAGGATCAGAGGGAAATGTCCCGACTCCAGAAAAACATGCAGAATTGGCTCTGGCTGCAGTCGACGGGGGTCGATGTCAAGGAGGACCTCCAAGAGGTGAAGAGCCAGCAAGCCTCGCTCTTTGCCTTGGAGGCCTCCAAGATCATCTGCCGGTCCAGAGTCCACTCCTTGGAACAGGATGAGACGTGCTCACGTTTTTCTTCCAAAAGGTACACACAGTGAGCTCTGTGATCAGCAGCCTGAAGGAAGAAGACGGCTCAGTAAAGTCATCGCAGTCCGACATTTTGAGGATCAGCAAATCCTTTTATGCCGGATTGTATGATGTGAAGCCCACAGACAGCACGGCCTCCCAGTCCTTCCTGTCCTCTATCACAGAGGTCTTAGACGAGAGTACACAGGAGAGCCTGGACAAACCGCTAACTCCTGGAAAACTGACTAAGGCCCTTGAGTCCTTCAAGAAGAGTAAAACTTCCGGAAGCGACAGCTTGCCAGCGGAGTTGTATTCGGCTCTGTGGGACTGGACGGGCCCAGATCTGCTAGAAATGTATGAGAGTATACTTCTGGCCGGCAGCATGTCAGAATCCATGAGGAAAGGCATCATCACCCTCATCTACAAGCACAAGGGGGAAAAGGAGGAAATTAGAAATTGGTGACCCATTTCACCGTTGAATGTGGACTATAAGATTCTGTCTAAGGTCATCGCCAATCGGGTCAAGTCTGCTCTGGAATTGGTGATCCATCCTGACCAGACCTGCACTGTGCCGGGCAGGAAGATCTCTGACAGCCACGAGCTGCTCAGGGATACGATTGCCTAAGTGTAGGACAGGGGTGTGGACACCTGCCTCATCACCCCGGATCAGGAGAAGGCCTTTGACAGATTATCGCACACCTACATGGTGGTTGTGCTCTCTAAAATGGGGTTTGGAGAGGGAATTCACAATTGGATCCAACTGCTCTACACTAACATCAGTAGCGCAGCCTCAATCAATGGTTGGGAATCAGATAGCTTTCCTATTAAATCTGGAGTCAGGCAGGGCTGCCCTCTCTCCTCTATCCTTTTTGTGTGTTGCATAGAACCCTTTGCTGAGTCCATCAGGAAGGCTCCGGGCATAAGAGGAGTGACAATCCCAGGCAGTGGAGGCACTCAGGTCAAAGCCTCCCTGTACATAGATGATCTCGCCGTCTTCTGCTCGGATCCACTGTCGGTGCGCAGACTGATCCACATCTGCGACCAGTTTAAACTGGCCTCGGGAGCCAAGGTAAATCGTGGGAAGAGCAAGGCCATGTTCTTTGGGAACTGGGCTGACCGATCCTTTGTCCCCTTCACCGTCAGGGCTAACGGCCTTAAGGTGTTGGGCATATGGTTCGGCGGGACCGGGGCATGTGTTAGAAACTGGAAGGAACAAGTGTCTATGATGAAAAGAAAACTGGGTATGTGGGAGCGACGCTCCCTCTCCATTGCGTTAAGAACCTGGTCGTCAGGTGTGAGGCACTCTTGCTGTTGCTGTATGTGGCGCAGGTCTGGCCCATTCCAGACTCCTGCACGATGGTGATCACCCGAGCCATCTTTCGCTTTATCTGGGGGTCAAAAATGAATCGTGTACACAGGGACACGGTGTACAAGCCTCTAGATAAAGGGGGAAAAAACGTGCCCGACATCACCCTCATATTGATGGCCACTTTTGTGTGTGGCTGCATCAAGCTGTGTGTAGACCCTCGGTACACAACACCAAGTGTCACTACGTGCTGAGGTTCTACCTGTCCCCACTGTTGCGAAGGATGGGTCTGTCCATGCTGCCGCGGAATGCTCCAAGTAGTTGGACCATGCCGTACCACCTGTCCCTTGTGGAAAAATTCATGCAGAGAAACACCTTTGACCACAAGTCTATCAGGCAGTGGTCGGCACATAACGTCTTAGAGGCCCTGCGGGAAAAGGAGAAGGTGAATCCTGTGGGATGGTTCCCCGAGCAGACTGTCAAAGTCATTTGGCAGAATGCCTCATTGCCAGAACTTCCCAACAAGCACCAGGACGTAGCTTGGCTGGTAGTGAGAAAGGCCCTCCCTGTCAGATCCTTCCTACACACCAGGAGTCTCACCTCCTCTCCATGTTGCCCTCGAGGTGGCTGTGGTGGGGACGAGACCGTTGTTCACCTCCTTGTGGATTGTGCCTTTGCAAAGAAGGTCTGGAGAGAGATGCAGTGGTTTCTGTCGAGGTTCATCCCGAGCAGTTCTGTGACACAGGACTCTGCTGTACGGGCTGTTCTCAGGGACACACACCGAGACAAACATCAACTGCAGCTGCAGGATCATCAACTCGATGAAAGACGCTCTTTGGTCTGCCTAAAACTTGTTGGTCTTCCAGCGCAAAGAGTTGTCCCCGACCAAGTGTTGCAGACTGGCATATTCCAAAGTCCAGGACTACGTGTTGAGGGATGCACTAAAGCTTGGGGCAGCCACCGCAAAGGCGCAATGGGGAAGGTTGCTGCCTAAGACCTTTCTGCCACAGTGCACCGAAGGGCTGGGAACTGTTGAGAGCCCCTCGGGCTGTACAGCTCAAAATGAATGTATGCAATGAATACAAAGTGTATTATAATTGTATTGAAGCACCTCAGAGTGCAACATGATGTATGTTGATAACTCCAATGCCTTTGTCTGATTGTCTGCATTGACCATATTGAAATGATTGTAATATTCATTGATTGTATTGATGCACCTTACGATACATGTGTAAAAGTTGAACATGATTGTCCTTTTGTGATGGTGAGTTTGAAATGGTTTGGAATGTTCTTCCAGATATTTTATGAATAAAGTATATTTTTCAAAAAAACCTCATTCTGCCTCTGCCACAGTTTTTCAGTCTACGGAACAAGACAGCAAGGCAGGCAGCCTGGCAGCTTTAACAGTGCAGGCTGCTGTCAGGCAGGAAGGGGTCTTGAAGGGGCATCCCCCTCCTAGATTGCACCCCCTTCGTGTTTCTCCCCGCCCCCACCTCCGCCGCCACCCCCCCCCCCCCCCCCCCCCCCCCCCCCCCCCCAAATGGAAACAGGAGGAGAAACTGTTGCAAGGGCTGTGCTGGTTGCATAGGGACACAAAGGAGTAGAATCATCAAAGGGAAGTTCCATGAAAATGGACCACAGAACAAATGTGATAGCAAAGTATCGAGTGTTCAAGCGGAGCAAGAAGAGATAAGATACTGATTACTGTAGACACCAAATATAAGTAAGCACTTTGATCAGGGTGGTTTCATACCTGTAATTGCCAGAGCCACTTGGCTGCTAAAGTTAAAATACAAGCATGCAGAATGAATCCATGTTCTTCACTCTCTCAACTCCCATGTGTGCTTCTCTGTGCGGTGTTCCTTCTGAATTGCTTTGTGCTTTTTTTGTAGCCCACCTCATGATTTCTTCATGCTTATTTTGTGGTTGACTTTGTTCACTACCTGCAGCCTTCCCACACTGCAGTGAGATTATGATTAGGAGTGGGAGAAGAAAGTGTGGGAGATAAAACAAGAAAGACTTGCAAGGAAAAATCTGAAAGGAGGAAAGTGAAATGTGAAAATAAGTGAGAGATGTTATGAGGAAAAAGCAAAGAAAGAAATGGCAGTAAAAATGGTATCTTCATGCATTACAGTCCATTTGATGTACAAACTATTGATTTCTTTCAGCAGGAAATGATAAAGATTAATGCAATTGTGGGTGGTGGGGTGGGGCACAGTGATGGAAGAAGAGGAAAATTGTTTAGGTGGGAATAATGGAATGGATAGAGAAAGTAGGCAAGAGAATGGAAGAGTGTCACCCTGTTGGAGTAGGGTGATCAATATATATTTAAAAAACACCTTATTTAGTGGTGAGTAGAGAAAAAAGGAACAGAGAGCAAGAGATTCTGTTGAATGCAAACCAGAGAAAGGCAGAAATACTCAGTTGAAGGGGAATATTGAAAGAGATGGAGAGAGAGAGAGAGACAAAAAGACTTGTTGAGTAGAAGGAGCAGAAGAAGAGAAAAAAGAACAAATGCACAGTAGCTCTGCTGAGAATAGGAGAGACTTGTTTCTGTCAAGGCTTTGCAGTCCTCCATTGTAAAACACATCAATCTCTGGGTAACCATGGGAAATCTAGTAGTGTAAAAATAGAATACTGTCTATGATGTTGTTGAATATAAACTGTGATTTAACAAGGAGCTTAAAATCAGGGCTTGACTTAACCTTGATGTAAGGCATCCATGGTCGCCAAATCAGTGCTGAATTTTTGAAAGGCAAATCCTTCCCCTTCATTTCAATATGTTCTGTGTATAGAAAATATGATCAGGGAGGCAGGTCTATATTTTGATTGGCTGGGAAGTGTAAAATTGGGCTGGCCAGCATCTCAAAATAAAAAATGCCCACCATTAAAAAGAGTTCGCTGTTTTGCTGCCTACGCTGAAAGGAAGTGTGAAACTACAGAAATAAAAAAACAGAAAGTGCTGGAAATATTCAACATGTCTGGCACTATCTGTGAAGAGAGAAACAGAGTTAATGTTTCAAGCTCAGAACTGAGGTATAGACTTGAGAATATATGTGCTAGTTGTTCTTAAGATACCAGAAGAAGGGCCATAATGAAAGGTAGCAGTCTTTGGTAACACCACCACCAACCTGTTGAAACAGAAGGCAGGATTTTCATACAGGCTTCAAGACCCCGACATCAAGACTAAATGGGGACCTTAGCCTGTACTTGTTATGAGCCAGACCGACAGAGCTATTTTCCTGGAATCCAATTCAGGATGGCAGGCAGGCTCCTGAGTCATTCCTGAGGCCATTCAACACTAAAAGGTCAGCAGCCCTCAGAGATGGCACTGCTGAAGAATTTAGGAAGGCACAAGGGGGCTTCCATTCCTGGTCACTGGCTGCAAATGGGGGACAACAAGAAATGCCAAAAGGGTTAGCACCATCGGACAGGAGGCAGGAATGGGCACTGCCATGGCTGCAGCTATTTATTACCGTGGCATCTTCCCCATTGAATGGAGCCTCTGACCCTGATGGTCCTCCACAAGACTACCATGGGGAGGCCTTCACCACTGAGCTGGTGGGGAGCTGCTCTTCAGCTAGTAAAATGCTGGTAACCTCAAAAAATTGCCCCTAATCGAGTCCTTAAGTATGCCTGTTTCTGTGGTGCAGGCAGCTGATCTGGGTCCCTATACACCACTAGGAAAGTTCCTCTGTGGTAGGAATGTGTCAGGGAACTGTCCATGGGGCTGGGACAATTCTACCCTGAGATTCAAATCCAAAAGAGGGGAAGGTATGAACTGGACAAGGGAAGTAACTGCCAGAGTGAATGGAGTCTCCTTATATTACACCAGAAAATATTTTTTTTTAAATGAATTCATCAATTCACAAAATAACTGTTTATCCCTTAATTTATGTTTTGATCTTTTTTATCCCTATTTTCTAATATATTTTTCAATTACCATTCTTGAAATAATATAAATAATAAATGAAACTAAAATGTGCCTGGCAGAATTTTCCCTCCTGCACACATCAATCTCAACTTCTCCGCACACTTTGTAATCTATATTTGTATTGGCCTGTCCCTTTGAAACTGTTTTTCCTGTATGTGAAGAGGTAATTGAATCCCTGCAGATAATTTTTTGGCAAAAAAGCTCATTTGAAATTACTTGCTTTATGTTCAGGCCAATGATTTTGATAAAATTATTGACCCCCAATTTCACAGCAGCAGGGGCACTTTATGTGTCAGCTGGTGAACTTAGTAACTCATTTTAAATTTTCTTTTTATGAAGTCAAAGAGCCATGTTCTGACTTGACATCAACTAAATTAGTAGGCAATTTGTACACTAAAACAATGGAGAAAATTAGTTTTTCTGAAAGCTTAAGCTAGTTTCTAAAAATAGTCAAAGACAGCAAATAGACTAATATACCCAATTCCACTATATCCCACTGAGATAGGCTATCCCTCAATACTACAAATGCTGTAGATAGGGCTGCGCCAACAAATATAGCCAAGAGTTCTTCATATGCAGACTAAGGTTTGTACTATCCATTGTGGCACAATCCCAACAGATTGCCTTGACTTGTTTAAATCCTTTGGTCTCATTTGTTAAATGGGTTGAGAGAGTGAATATGGATCAACTGTCATCCAGTTGTCAAGAAGATCCAGACACCGCTTTTTAAGGTCATTTTATTTTAGAAAGCAAAACCATTTTTACATAGTTAACAAAACATAAAATAAACATTCAATGCAGGTTGCATCTTAACCTGTTGTGTTAGTGATAGAGGTGTTAAATAGTCAAACGAGACATTATTCTAATTGGCATGTTTTTCAATTAACATGACTGTTTAGATATAACTCTTAAGAACTTTAATGCAAGTTCTAGATATGGAGAAGGATTTCTGCTCCAACGGAGTAGTTAGAAGAAAGCTTTTAGCATGTGTGGTCTAACTTTATAAGGTCACAGCTATGAGTCACATTTCAAAATCTCCTACCCACAAGAGCAACCCTTAATGGACAGGAGAGGAGATAAGCTAAACATTACAGTATGGTCCAGACACAAAAATGCTCATGAGCAATGCCATGAGGAATCAGGTATTGCATTGAATGAAATGTCCATATCTCAAAAACCTGAGCCTATAAGTCAAACATGCTTCTATTTCTTATGTCATGTTAGTTAATTTTGAATAAGACCCCTTAAATATTTATTAATATATAAGAAATAAGCAGAAAATCTGATAAGACTTTTTTTTTGTTGTGTCCAGTCAGCTTAACTAGCAAATGTGGGAATGATCCCACATTTCTTAGAATTTTGCTTACTTTAGTTATGAGTATATAATGTTTCATATGGGATATTGACCAAATATTGATAATGTTGCCTAATTTGGGTAGGACAATTGTGGCGTCATTTTCAACAACATGTCAAAAGTTAGTTAATTAATTTTAGCTACTGGAATTTATAGCATGTCTTTCTCTTAAATATGAAAGAAAATGTCTAAAATCATTTTTCCAGAGCTATTTGTCATTTTCTTTTGCTCTGGCAATTTTTGTTATCTCAAAGTGTTTTTTCTCAGTAAAACAATTAGATGCTCACATCTTCACGACCCCTGGAATGAACATATGAATATACAAAAATGTTGTACAGAAAATGACCAGCTGATCCATTTAATATGCTCCGAAAAGTTATCTTGCCTTCTGTAGAAACTATAGGAAAAATACAGTTCCAAAAACTGAATGGTTCTAGAAACAAAATGATAATATTCAGAGCCAATGAGCTGGTGATCACATATTGTCATGGTCTTTTTCTTCATTACCTTTCTCAAATCTATGTCTAGCCTTGCTGAATTTGTCCACAATTTCTATAGACTCAACAGTACAGTAATTTAAGTAACAGTGAATGCCGTTTTGATAGTAGAATAATTCTCTAATCCATACTTTAAAATGAATTCTAACTAAGTATTTATTGATTTATAGTTGAGCAATATTCGTAGAAACCAACAATTCCAGTTTGTTTAGATTATATACTTATTTCAAAGTATTTCAAAGACTTGAAAGAGATCAATGTGATCTCTGACCACAAATCTTCTTTAATTTTTAATCCTTTTTAATCTCTTTAGCCCATATTTTTCCTTATACAAAACCATAACAAACTTTGGGGAGCTATGTAATGTCCAACTACAAAGAGAAGGTGGAACAGTAACATACCGGTTCTATACTTGGTTAGAGGACAATCGTTGAAGAATCCAATTCTTTGGATCAGATTCATCCCTTTGTCATTTATAAAATTTGAAACTTGTTTGTAATCCTTTAGGAAACCTATTCCTGCCTGCTAAAAGCTATTTAGCATCCAAAAACTGATCCGGATTACTTCCCATCACCAAGGTTTCATTTATGTGATTCCGTAGAATCCTTGCATTAGCTATTGATAAAGAATGGACCAATGGATAGAACATGCTTCACTTTGTTTACGTTATCCATAATCCAAATTTTGCCCATTCATATGCTGCTGTAGATGGATGTTTATTTATGGAAACTCATTAAATAAACAAGGATATCCATTATACATTAAAAATGGTAAGTGATTTCAAGATTAGTTGATTGACAGCTCCTCGCAGTGCAAGCAAGTATCCCAAGAATTGGCCTTTTTAATAAATTTGCAGTACTGAATGTTATTCCTGCTGGTCTTTGATAACAATCAGACAGCCAATATTTTTTTTTGCTTTGAAAAAAATATCACAGGAATAGGTTTAAGCTTACACACTGTTGACAGGGGGTCTCATCTGCCAGGATTGCAAATCAGAACTCCCTTCCTAACAGCACTGTGAGTGTACACCACAGGGACTGCAGTGTTCAAGAAGGCAGCTCACCAACACCTTCTCAAGGGCAATCAAGGATGGGCAATAAATGCTGCCACAGCCAGCAACACCCACATTCTGTGAAAACGTTTTAAAAATGTCAGGTACCACCATTTTTCTGCCTATCAATTTAATAGTGGGCAGTGCAATCAAATTTACTAGTGTGACCTTGTAAAGATCCCCCTCCCACATCTTACACAATCTTGTTACCTGCCACATCAATTTAATATGCACAAATCCATTTAATTTGTATTTTTTACATTAATTTTAAATTAATGCTCTCTAACAATTTGAAAGTTATTCAACGCTTCTCTTTGGCTGAATTTTGCAACCAATAAACTCCACAATTTCTCTATTTATCAAGAAGGTCAGTTAGCAATGATTGACTTATTTTCTCTTATTCTAAAAACTGTTTTAATTGAATAAATGTGCATGTGTAATTCACAGAGCAAGAGCTGACTTCAATTCAGTTGGTAGAATATATAAATAAGTGATTTGGAAAACAAATAATTATTAATTTCTCTATATTTAGACTGAGCACAGAACCTTGAGAGGCCATACTCTCCAAGAGCACCTTGTGGAGTTGAACAGTAACTCACCAAGGCTCCTGCAACAGCACCTTCCAAACCTGCGACCTCTACCACCTAGAAGGACAAGGGCAGCAGATGCAAGGAACATCACCATCTGCAAGTTCCCCTCCAAGCCACACACCATCCTGACTTAGAATTATATTGCTGTTCCTTCAATGCCGCTGGATCAAAATCCTGGAATTCCCTTCATACCTTCATAACAGCATTGTGGGTGTACCTACACCACATGGACTGCAGTGGTTCAAGAAGGTGGCTCACTACCACCTTCTCAAGGAAAATGAGGGATGGTCAATAAAAATGCTGGCCTAGCCAGCAACACCCACATCC
Source organism: Carcharodon carcharias (assembly GCF_017639515.1). NCBI lineage: Eukaryota > Metazoa > Chordata > Chondrichthyes > Lamniformes > Lamnidae > Carcharodon > Carcharodon carcharias. The sequence goes on along the minus strand of NC_054478.1, from coordinate 55,594,887 downwards.
CATGAAAGAATAAAAAAAGTAACAACTCTTCTCTTGAATTAGCAACTATCATGTGATAATACACAATGATTGCAGACGGCAGCATGAAGCAACACAATGAAGGGGCTCCTGATGCTTGGGCAATTATCAGAACATTAGAGAACTGTGACACGTAGGAAAGGGACACCAATAAAAGGTCACAATGCAAAAGCAGTAAACATCCAACAAAAAATATGTAAAACACATGGAGGACACAACACCCAACTAAGTCATGTTGAGTGGGTATGCAGAAACATTGATGGAAGCAGTGCAGGAGGCTCATAGGCATTGGCAAGAACTAAATAGAATATTTCAGTTTTGACAGTATTGAGCTGGGGAAAATTAGAACTTTTCCAGGCCTTGAAATCAAAAACGCTGGATTAAATAACGTCAGTCTTGGAGTCAATGATGGGTGAAGATTTTTTTTTAACCAACATTCTTTGTGAAACAAAAACAGAATTACCTGGAAAAACTCAGCAGGTCTGGCAGCATCGGTGGAGAAGAAAAGAGTTGACGTTTCGAGTCCTCATGACCCTTCAACAGAACTAGGTGAATCCAAGGAGAGGGGTGAAATATAAGCTGGTTTTTTATGCTTTGTGAAAGCTGATCTATGGGGATAATGCCACAAAAGCATCAAATGCAGTGAAAAATAGGAAAGGAATTGCTGGTTGTCTTGGAATAAACAAACTGAACACATTGCATCCAATAAAAATAGTAGCCAATTACAGAGATCAAAATGACTGGACATAGAACCAAGCAAGAGACTCAAGCTCCTGACTCCATACTGCATTACATTGCTTGCCATCCTGGTCTTCCTTGGCTTGCTGTGATTCAACTTTGAAGTTGATGGTGCTGCCTCTGTCTATGGCAATGTTATGCAGCTTGCGGCATATTGGTTTTGTTAATCTTCCCTAAGTATGTTGTAAGACTCCCCTTCCCTCAACAAGGGGTCCAAGCATCTAAGGGATTACTCTGGTATCTTAAATGTCTGCTGGCTGAGAATACAGCAGCCAGTTCTCTGTAATACTTGATCCTTCAAAGAGTACTATGTCATTTGATTATCCCCAATTGAAAGCATGAAAACTGCCAGGAGAAAGGCAAAATTTTATCCCAGGCAGTGCTTCTATCTGTAGGTAGGAAAGTATATTGTGAAGAGGACATAAGGGGGTTGCAGACAGATATAGGTAGGTTGAGTGAGTGGGCAAAAATTTGGCAAACGGGTTATAATGTGGGAAAATGTGAAGTTATTCACTTTGGCAGGAAAAATAAAAAAGCAGAGTATTACTTAAGCAGAACAGCTGCAGAATTCCAAGGTGCAGAGGGATCTAGGTGCTCTAGTGCATGAGTCACAACAAATTAGTGTACAGGTACAGCAAGTAATTAAGAAGGCTAATGGAATGCTGTCCTTTATTAAAAGAGGAATTGAACATAAAAATAAGGATTTTATGTTTCAGCTGTAAAGGGCATTGGTGAGACCAAGGGCTGAATTTTGCCCTTGTCAGGCAGGCACAACAGGTGGGTTGACCTGGAAGGGGCCACGAAACTATCTACTACCTGCAATTGGGCCCCGACCGTGATTTCACGTGGCCTGCCCAGCATGAAATGCGGCCTGTCACTGGCCAGGAAGGGACAAGCAGTGGGGGGGCCTGTGAGCCGCTGGGTCCAATGGCGACCCGGTGGCCGGTTTAAAGAAGCCCCACTGCAGAAAGTAGGCTGCCAAGGAAGGATGTCTGGCTGCCATTTGGACCATGCATTCGAGTGCAGGAGCAAACGCCAGGCAGGAGGGCAGGTTGGGTGGGCTCTCGGCCATCCGCTTTTCCGATGAGTGTCTCGCTATCCTGCTGGAGGACGTGGCTGCCAGGAGGGACACCCTTGCCCTCAGGGATGGGGGGAGGAGGCCACCACATCTCACCAAGAGGGCATGGGAAGAGGTGGCAGCCCAGTTGAGCAGCCATGATGTGGTGCAGCGCACTTGGGGCCAGTGCCGGAAGAGCTTCAATGACCTACTGCACTCAGGAAGGGTGAGCACCATGTTGGCATGGGTCAGTGTACAGAAGTGTTAAGGTGTGGCTGTCCTCCCATAGACCTCAGGAGTGCTAGACTCTGAGTGCCAACTGTCAATCATGCCGGAGCTGGCCAAGGGGTGAGCCCTGGCTGCTTGGAGAGAGTGCTTTGCAGATTGAGGGCCACGACTCAGATGTGTCCTGTGAGGTGTTCCTCAGCTGGGGTTGGTCAGGCTGCAGTGGTGCTGCAGGTAGAGAGTGAACTTATCAATGCTCCTCTGTCCTTTCAGGAGAAGACAAGCCATAACCAAGCAGAGAGGTCGCATACAGGTGGATGCCAGCTCAACCTGCTGCTGTTCTCCCGGTTCAAGCAGGATGCCCTTGAGCTGGAGAGCCAATACGCTGCCTGTGGAACTGGTCATGGAGAGATGGGGGTGGCAGATGAGGGTATGAGCACAGTGCATAGAGCTGAGACTCTCAGATTGTGCTACCATTCTAGCGCAGTCTTCTCATTGATGTGAGCCTCGAACCTGGCATCCCCCTGATCACAGGAAAATGATGGCATCATGATGCAGATATCCATTGTCTCACCAGGCTGCCTGGCATGCACAGTGACAGTGTGATGACTTTAACGATGACATATCTTTCTTCTCCCTTTCAGGTTCACCAGCAGACGTCCCATCCATAGACCCCGGAGGGCCACCCATTACACCAGAGGGCCAACGGACATCACTGTCACTGGCGACACATCTGCTCTCTGAAGCAGGCACGAGTGCAGATACCAGCACCTCGGTGGAAATTAATTCGGCGGCTAGTATCTCGGTGCACATTGGTGAGGGCACTTCACATTCGTTTGAGGTGCAGATGGAGGCAGGGTGTGCCCAGGGCAATGACAGTCGGAGGACGCCTGGGGACAAGGACGATGCTCAGTCGAAGACAGATGATGAGCCTCCATTAAGCAGCAGATGCTGGATGTCCAGTGAGATGTGCAGGAGGACCTGGCAGAGATTCATGAGGATATGCGTAGCATGGTCTCCATGATGGAGGAGTCCATACGGAGCGTTGGCACTGCGTTGACTGTCATGGCCGAGCGCACTGCCTCCTCCATTGAGAGAGTTGCGGCTATCATGGTGAGGCAGCTCCAGGGCCAAAATCAGCGGTTCCTGGGGTTCCACTCGGATCTGCAATGACCTCAGGTGGTGTGTGTCAGTGTGGGAGATGAATGAGGCACCCAGTATCCCAGTGAGGTGCCTGTCCACCAACGATGAGCAGGGAGATCCAAAGCAACTTCATGTTCATGCACGAGCTGCCTGTCGTCTCTACGGCATCCTCTTTGGGTGCTCCGCATGATGGCAGCAGCTCCTCCTCCCCTTCACCAGTGACCGTGGTATCTGGTGAGGCTGCAGCATCTGGAGAGATGCTAGCCGTGGCACAGGCCGCTCCTTCCCAAACGGGGCCAGCATGGGATCCACTGGCCAGAGGACGTCTGCCAAGGTCATCAAGGCCAACAAGACAACATGGTCAGCAGACTGTCTGCAATGCCGGTGCCAGTGAGGGGGAGCACCAAGATGTAGCACTCACAAGCATAATTTAAAGGCACCATGAGCACAAGAGGGACAGGTCACAAGTGATTTTATGTTCATTTATGTTTAGTTAATGTACAGTGGCCTGGGACTTAAGACCAGAGAGGTTGATGTAAATAGTCTGCACATGTCAAAATGATATAAATCTGATTTTGTCAACATGACCTGAGTGTGCTCCACCCTTTTATATCATTGGTGCAGGGTATGCCGGTATGTAATGCTAGACGTACGTGGCTCTGAATTTTATTGCATAAGTACTGAGTGTTCTTTGTGTTCAAATGAATGTGTCCTTTCACACATCTGGGATGGAGGAGGCAGCCCTGGCATGTATTTGAAGCTGTTGTTGTTGCTGCTGTTGTTGTTGAAGCTGATCTTTGGTAGCTTAGCTGAAGGAGCTTTGGATCAAGGTGTGCCTAGCATCCCTGTTTCCCTGGAGGTTACCGAGGTCTGGCTGCACGACCTCAACATTCTCCTGACTGACTCACCACTGGACTCATCATCTGTGGCCTGTGCAGCTGTATCAAGATCCTTTTCCTCCAGTGGGTCCACCATTGCCAGTGCTAGATTGTGGAGAGCTCAGCATGTAACCACTATCGGTGACACCTGCTGGGGGTATTGTAGTGGTCCCCTTGAATGATCCAGGCATCAGAAGCGCATCTTGAGAAGACCTATGGTCCTCTCTACCACCGCCCTTGTGGAGCTATGACTCGTATTGTAATGCTTCTCTTGCATCTGTTCTTGGGTGATGGAGAGGCGTCATGAGCCATCTCTTCAATGGATAGCCCTTGTCACCCAGCAGCCATCCATCCAGTCGGGCTGGAGCACTGATGAGCCTCGGCACCTGGGAGTGTCTCAGAATGTAAGAATCATGGAAGCTCCCAGGGTACCTTGCACAGACATGCAGAATATGCATCATGTGATCACACACTGTCTGCATGTTCATGGAGTGGAACCCCTTCCTGTTGACGAAGGCACCCGGCTCACCCATTGGCACCTTGATGGCCACACGTGTGCAGTCCAGACACTGGGGAACCCAGCAATCATGCAAAGCCTCTGACTCACTCAGCCTGGCTGGCCACATCCATACGGTAAAGAATAAAAGTCAGGACCCACCAGGATAGAGCTTCTGTCTCAAGCTTGATGCAACTGTGGACAGCTGATTGGGAGACTCCACACAGATCCCACAATGAGCCCTGGAAAGAGTGGAGGCAATAGAAGTTGAGGACCACTGTGACCTTCGGAGGCACTGGCATGGGGTATCCACCGACACAGTTGGAGCTGATCTCAGGCCCAATCATCTGGCAAATGGAGGTGACGGTCTCCCTTGAGAGGTGGTTCCCCCTTCAGCATTGCACCTCAGACATATCGAGTTAGCTGCATCACCGCCTTTAAACCCTGGAAATGGGAGAGCACTGTTTTCTGTGGCTCCTTCCGCCTTGGACTACGGGCTGGCCCTGCTTCTCCTGTGCCTGCGCCTCTCCATCCACAGGGCCCTCCCCTGGAAACTGCATAGGGACACCTGGCCTCCTCTTTCTTCTGGCCCTCTCTTCCTCCTCAGAGGAAGTGCCTCCAGCGGAGACCACAATCCCCATTTCCAGGGTAAGGGAACGCTGTCTGATACCTGAAAGGGTCCACATGGTCTGAATCCTCCGGGGGCCTGGCAGACAGCAATAAGTCCTGAAATGAAGCTTGGAAATGCTAAGAATGAAGCCCCAAGATAGAGATGAAGCTGTCAGATACCAATAAGCAACCAGCTGCAAACTTTCTCCAAAACTGCTTACTATTCACACTGCAATGCTGCTGATCCTTTTTATCCTGCCCTTTGAATGAGGTTTGAGGATGTATTGGCTGGTGGACTGCCCGTTTTGCCTGTGTGATGAGCAGAAATTCACATGGACAATGAAAAATCTCAGACAATTGCATTGTTAAGGGCCTTACCTGGCCTGTTAATTAATGGTGGGCGCTACTCTAGCACCTGCGCTCGCCCACCGAGTGAAAGATCACATCATTGCGCACTATTTTACCTCTCGCTCGGGTCGGCCGTGGGTGTGCCTGACGAGGGAAAAATTCTGTCCCGCATCTCAAATATTCTGTGCAATTTTGGTCTCCTTATTTAAGAAAGGATGTAAATGTGTTGGAGGCGGTTTAGAGGAGGTTTACCAGATTGATACCTGGAATGAGCGGGTTGGCTTATGAGGAAAGGTTAGACAGACTGGGCTTGTTTCCACTGGAGTTTAGAAGAATGAGGGGTGACTTGATTGAAATATATAAGATCCTGAATTGTATTGACAAGGTGGCCGTGGAAAGGATGTTTCCTTTTGTGAGTGAGCCCAGAACTAGGGAGCACTTAAAATTAGGGATTTCCCTTTTAGGACAGAGATGAGGAGAACTTTTTTCTCAGAGTGTTGTGTGACTTTGGAACTCTCTGCCTCAGAAGGTGGTGGAAACCAGGTCATTGAATATTTTTAATATGGAGGTATGTAGATTCTTGTTAGACAAGAGAATCAAAGGTTATCAGAGGTAAATGTGAATGTGGAATTCGAAACACAAACAGATCAGCCATGATCTTATGGAATGGCGGAGCAGGCTCGAGGGGCCGAATGGCCTACTTTTGCTCCTACTTCATATGTCCGTATGTTATGATGGACATAATTAAAATAATAGCTCTACCTATTGTGACATATCATTTCATTATAGTTAGGTGCATTAATAGCTATAGGCGTACCGTCCATGAAGTCCTGTACAGTGGAGAAGTTAACATTGTTGAAAAACACTTATTTTCCTTCCATTAGTGCATGCATATGGATGTACGATGAAATAAGGTGTAAATCACCAGGATCACAAGTCCTAGTAATATCATGCGTACAGGTCCACTTATTTAAATGTGATTGTACCATTGTGGTACACACTGTTATAACACTGTTTGAATCTTGGGCTGTTTGCCAGAACAGCGATAGCATTCTTCCGATCAAGAGAGGCAGGGGGCGGGGGAGAGAGGAGGTGTAAACACACAGTCTCGCACTACAAATGTTTTTGTTTATGCTCTACGAGAAATGTTAGTAACAGCCGCAGCATCTAAACTGCGTATGATTATATCTAACAGATATAAAACATAGATTTCACGTTCACAAACCCCTGAAAATATTACAAGTAAAATGGTACAGTAGGAAATGTCATAATTCCGATTGTCATAACTAGCAAATAATGTGAATCATAAAAGAAACTCGATTTTACACCTTTGATATTACTATTTAATATTATTATTACATTTACAATTCCATTGCATATTACCGAGTGCAACTGCTGGGAGGTACAGTACAGCAATTCATCACGAGTATCTAAACTAACGATAAGCACAAACAATTGAGTTTGCTCCGCACAGGCTTCCTCCTGCTCCTGTTACTATCCATTGTTTGTGAGTAAAGGATAATGAGAAATTGACAAATCACTCAACAGCTGTGGCGGAGTCTCCACAGCAGCAGCCAAAACAAAGGATCATCCTGCAAGTCAGACGGAGCCAGGTCAGGATTTGGAGTCTTCATCATTTTAACAGCTTTGGCAATAGATGCTGTCTTAGCCAGCGACGTCCACACTGAAAAAAAGAGGTCGGACATCATCGGCGCTAAATCTGCTTTCAAAAGCCTCTCGAGCTAAAGTAGGCTGGGGGAGGAAAGTTCTAGCTTTCCCAGTAATTCTTGTTGAGTTAGAAAATTATACTGGCATCTTCAACATTAAGTGCTTCGACTTTCCATTAACCATGGGACCAGTGACTTGCCCGTATCTCCATTAAGGTCTGTGAATGTCACATCTCGGGTCACGCAGTTATTAGGTGAAATGGTCGAACTGCAATTGGCGGCGGCAGAAAAAAGTTCATCACCAAGGCTATTGAGTGCTCACCCGCGTGAGGAAGGGGTTCATGCTGTTCATGGTCAAAGCTCAGCGCCCAGAGGATTATTGTTTTTCATGGAGTGGTAAGGTCAGAGTTATATTAGTTGGCTGACCAAGCAAAACCCAAAAAGAAACTGCCATTTCAATTGGCAAGATTTATGGACTCCAATGTTATTTGTCACCATTATGTACAGGGCGACAGGAGCACAGCTCATGGGACGTGCCCACGTGATGAGGATCCTTCGGGTTTTAATTTATCTGGACACCATCATAACAGTAAGAAAACCGCTTAATCCTCATTTTAAGTAGACATTTTACTCGCGTATTTAAACGAGTTTATAAAATAATCTAAAAGAAAAGGTAAGAAGAATATGAGAGAGACTTTATTTAAATATCCAGACTATTTTGCACATTCCCACAGATACGGTGTGCCATCTTGTTGGATCCATTAAGCATGAGGGTTGGGTTCCTGATACGCTTAAATTACTTAACGTTTTGGAGCAAAGACCAACAACGGATGTCAATTATTAGTCTATCTGCTAAATTAAAAGGGCTGTTTTGATAACCTTAATTCATTGTGCATTGTAATCTGGGAATACATTAATTTAAGTGGCTACAACGGAGGAATATCATGACCCACGGCAATACTATTAAAAGTAAGAGATGTTTAAGTCTTGAATGCCTTGCGATCATGTTAAACTCTTCGGTTTTAAACTGATTCATTCCAACTGTTGCTCTGATCAAGCCACTTCTAGCTACCTCGTTCATAATGAAGCCACATTCAGTTCACTGTACTCAGATGCTGCCCATTACGCGAGCCAACGGGGTTGGGTGGGGGGGTAGTATGGTGTTGATTTCAAAGTTTCTATGAAATAGCACATAAGGAACGTCTGCAGCTGCAGAAATAAATGGATAAATATAACAAACTATGTGGAGAAGATATAAGAATATCGGTAATGTCAATATTTAAAATGGATAAGCTGCACGAAACGTCAACATCCTGGCCAAAGAATGTCTGGATGATAAATGGTATTAGTTGTACACTTCTTCAGGTGAAAACCATTCCACCAGAATGCGATCTACCGAATATCCTCAGAAGAGAGAAAGAACATTGCTTTGAGATGCTGTCAAACGATAAAATCGGTTCTGGGATGCAAAAGTTTCAAGCAGGTAAGACTGCAGGCACAGAATGGAACAGTACCATTTCGGTAATTGGATTAAATACTTGATCAAGGTTGTGAATTATGATGTACACTTCTGGAATCGTCTTCATTATTCAAAAAAAAGTTTAATTTTCCAAAATATCCAGAACACAGCATTCTAGAACCAGTGAAGCTGCTTTCAATGGCACTGGAACCAAATACAGTGCAACAGTGAAATATTTTCTTGTTAAAATATAATTAACATATGAAATTAGGCTTCTGGGATACTAATATACAATACATTATGCATTTGTTTAAAATCCCTCTTACTGCTATTTTAGCTTAGGCACTAACCCATTTATTTAGGCTTATTAACACCTCCATCGCAAATTCCAAATGAATGCGTTAAGGATTCATATGCTAGTATCCCATGATATAACTTCAGTCTGATTTTTTTTTAATAGACTACTGCCAACACAAGCACAGAGTGTATTGCAAAACACCTCAGCATATGGTTCATATCTCATTCATAAACCACTTGTGGCTCTGAATAGACATACAAATTCAAGCAAGTAATGTACATGTTGTGCTCAAAACATATTATTCAATTTTCAAAGGAACAGTAATTAGATGAAAAAATATTGTCCTAAACTATGAACAAAATTTCATAAGTATACATGGTATCAATCTTAGTATGACTTATATCACAAGAGTTTTATAATGTATCCTTTGCATAATTAATAATAAATAGTTAAATGCAAGTTATCATTAGGCATGTTTAACTGTCACATTGAAAAGGCATAAGCACATGACTGAATGGCAATGTGTGATGTTGCATCTGAGAATGTAAAAGAAAAACAGGAAATTCAGAATTATTTAATTCATAGTAGATTCTGTAGACTGGTCAGAAATTTTCTCAGGTATCCTTAGATTTTGATTCAGTAACAAATTGATTTGCATCATTAGAATTATTTAACATAAACATTTACAGGTTTCACATATTATGATGTTTAGATACAAGGAATTGATTCTGCATCAAATATTTGTCACCATTAATTCAGCTGTTATATATACCAGCTTGACTTAGTTGGTGGCAATCTTATCTCTAGGTCAGAGGGCTGAGATATAATTACATAATTATAGGCTGACACTCTGGTATAGCAGTAAGACAGTATTGCACTGTTGAGGTCAACTCTCCTTTAGATCAGACATTAAACTGAAGCCTAGTCACTGAACACAAGAGCTGAGCATTAGAAGCAGTACTAATTTACATTACAACTTAATTTTGAAATGTATTACAAATTGGTTAAATTTGTAAATGATACTAAACTAGGATTAATAGTGGAATTGAAAGAGGCAAGTCAGAAACTTGAACAAGCTGAACAAAATATGTAGAGGACCAAACAATGTCAGTGAAACATTGTTCAGGCAAGTGTAGAGTATTGCATATATGAAGATAAAATGGGCAGTTGATGTACTTTATGAATAGTCTTGAAATAGCTAAGGATGCATTGAAAACATTCCGATTCACTCATATTCAACTTGTTCAGCTAACACAGAGCAGCAAGTAACAACAAATTGCATTTAAGAAGTGCTTTTATCATATTAAAATATCCAAAGGTGCTTCAAAGGATTATCAAAAAAAATTGATACCAGGCTACACAAGAAGAAATTATGACAAGTCAACCATGGTCAAAGAGGTATTTTATTGAACTACGGAACATGGAATACAAGTTAGAGGAAGTTGTGATAAAACTTCATTGTGCACCAGTCAGACTGCACCTTGAGTACAACATCCAATTCTGATTGCCAAGAAACAGTGAGACATGGGGCAGAATTTTATGTCCCATGGGCAGGCATGTGCCTGACCTGATCTGTTGTAAAATTGCGTGAGATGTCAACGAGCCTCCCGACGTCATCACGCACTCATGCGATGTTTTGCTCAGCGGGCACACGCAAAAGTCGGAAGCACGCCTGCTGACAATTAAGAGGGCAATTAAGCTCATTAATGGCGCATTTGACTCCAATTTTTTGTTGTCCGTCTAACCTTGCGGTTGACGGATAGGTGAATTGGCTAGGCAGCCTTTGCATTTTTCAGCAAACCTCATCCAAGGGCGGGATAAAACAAAATAAAAATACATTTCCGTGGACAGCATTTTTATGAGATATATTTTCAGGCTGCATGGACACTTTTTTTTCAACTTTTAAAACCTTTATTTCAGCTTTTTCAGATCTCCAGCTCCCTGTGGCAGTTGTCTGCCTTCAGGCAGCCTTCTCGCAGTGCTAACCCACGCCTGCGGAAATGTCATCGCCTGCCCTCTTCCTGCCCCCACCCTGGCAACGTGAGTTTTTCAGCGCGAAATTATTGATTGGTTGGGGGCCAATCAAGGTCGACGGTCCATTTCCTGACCACTCCCAAGCCCGCCGATAGGGCTGGCCCACCAAAGGTAATGTTCTCAGGCCATGAGACTGTTGATAGCAGGGAAGACTTATTCCCCATGTTAGGAATCTGAGGTGTCAGGAAGGTTAGAGTGATTTTGGATATTCAGCCCAAAAAAGAGACACTTTAGGGGTGATCTCTTAGGGATGCACAACAAGATGGTAAATGGTGTGGGAAAGGGTGAATTTAGAATACTGTTTGAAAATAAACCATAGGGGTAGGACAAGAGAGACACGGGTTCAATCTAGTAAAATAACTTTAGGATGGATATCAGGAAATTCCTCTGACACAGATACTGCCCAGCACTTGGATTAGTATTCCTGACAGAGTAGTGGAGGAAAAAACCCTGGAATCGTTTAAGGAATGACTAAATTTCAGCAAAGGGGGAGCGTAAGGTTGTTCTGAATTGATAAATTAAGGTGTACCAAATGGCTTTCCACTTCCATAAGCATCTTGTGATCCCATGGCACAATTGAGGAAGGACAGGAATTAACAATTCCTGATGTCCATACACCCTTCAATCACTAATAAAAAGAAAAATAAATCAGTGAGTCAGTTGTTGCTGTTTGTGGGATATTGCTGGCACATTGTGTGGATATTATTGCTTTTTGGCAACATAAAACAGTTACTATACAGCATAAGTGGCTCATTAATGAAGTGTATTGTGACATTCTGATGACATGAAAAACAATTTTTAAATGCAAAATTTTAATACATCTAACATTAACTCATAATTTAATAATATAGTCTAATAAATATTTTTAATACTTACTTGTAAACTTTCAAAAAAAGTGTAAACGCATGCCAATACAAACCAACAAAAATACCACCCACAATGAAAACCAATTTCCAAATGTAGAAGTATTTCATAAATGTACTTTGGACTTCCAAACAGCAGATTCTCTCAATAACATTGACTCTAAATAAAAAAAGTGCACATTATAATTTTTACTGTTACTCTCTTTTCCTCCCACTATTTTTTCAAAATCTGAAATCTGTAGCATTACTAATAACCATCCGGTCATGTTTTAAACACCAACTTCTTTCCAAAATTTCAATATATTCATGAGGAATTCACAAGAATTTGGTAATCTATTTTTGAAAGAAAAGTTGAAATGGAATTGAGACAAACTACAGAGAAACAATTGGAACAATTTTCAGTTTAGCAAGAATTTAATTTTAAGTGAGCTGAAGATACTGAATAATTAAGAAGTTTACCATCTGAAATACATGTTTCCCCTTGTATATGTAACGTCATAAGATTTTTAAACTATACAGCTGCACACTGAATTTGGAATCCACAGTGCAATGTCACAAGCTGGTAATGAACCGGTTCAAAATGCTCCAAGGGGAAGGCACCAATCTGAGGGCAGGCATCTTTGCATCAGGGAAAAAAAATCATACAGGCACTCTTTAATGGTCTACTTCTTCATACCTCGTAACTAAGTATGTCATTATCTGTATGCATATGAGCATATACAGACGCTATTGTAGATCAGTATGTAAATGGGGTCATATGGACTCGAAACGCTAACTCTGTCTTCCTCTTCACAGATGCTGCCAGACCTGCTGAGTTTTTCCAGCAATTTTTGTTTTTGTTTCACATTTGTAAAATGTTCATTTGAAACAACCTTATAATCCCTTGGAAGTGTGAACAGGCAGCATGACAAGTTGCTGCTGCCATCTAGTGGTTTCTAGATATTGCCTCGAGTATCAATAAACCTGAACAAGCACTGATAGCTTGTGAAAATGTGTGAAGGTAACAGTAGTACTGAGAATGATACAACAGTTACAATAACCAGATGTCTCATTTTGCCGGGACAGTCCCGGTTTTTCTTTTGCCCTTGTGTCCTGACAATTTGCTCAAAATAACTCATATATCCTGGTTTGCAGCTTTTCTCTCTTATATGATTCATTTCAGAGATTTCCCTCAATCTTTCACCTTTTCTCACAGCATCAGCATCTCTTCTTTTCCTCTCCCCTCCCAGGCAGCTGGGTTTACAGGCAAAGGTTGGGGGTCTGTAAAACCCCATGGGTGCTTTTCCCACTGCCTATCCACCTATCCCTGCTCCTGCAATTTCACGAGTGGCAGGGGAGGCATTGGGCACCCACCCATCCACCCTTGTGCCAATTGAGGCCCTTATGTGGCCAATTAATTGTCATTTAAGGGCCACTTCCTGCCTCCGCTGCTATTTCACACATGGAGAGCTGAGGCTGGTGACAGATTGGAAACCTGGCATTTAACACTCTTTGGGCAGGTTAGGGCATTGGCTCCTATACGGGGCCCCTGTTTCAATAGGACACAGCCCCCAAGTTGCAAACAATATCACATTTCCCCTCCCCCCATCACTCCACCCCAGCCCTCGGTACCCCTCACCCTCCCCCCTGCCCCTTGCCCATGGACATCACATGCTGGATGTAAAATGCAGCCCTTAGAATTACCTTTGTTACCAACAGCATTCCCTCCCAATCCGAAGGTTCTGCCTACGCCCTGCCTGAAACTGACTATATACTGCATTGACAAGTTTCTGTCAACATTGTTTACACCAGCGTAACTAGAAATGACAGGTGAACTTCCCCATGCCCCCTGTGGTGGGTTTAATGGCTTGTGGGGTGGGAACAATGCAATGGGAGCCGAAAAGTCGGTTTTCCCCCAGCGTAAAATGATGGCGGTTTGCCATTCCCACCAGAGGCCGGCATACAACCATTTTACATCCCGTTAACAGGATGTAGATGAAGGCCTGACCGGAATTGCCCCCCTGCCCAATCATTTGCACCACTAATGTGTTTTCACACCGGTCCAGAATATACCTGGACCAACGTGGCGTGCAAATGTCGGACTTACCTGCAAGAAAGCCTGGGGCAGCTCATGGAGATCAGAAGTGAAGATAGAGGCCTCCAGCGACCGGACCCTGGACCACCATGTGTACCAGTGGGTGGGTGGTGCATCTACGATGTGGGTCTTCTGCCTTCAGAATCTTCCGGGAGGTGGACCTTCTAATTTCACTAGTGGTTCAGTTGATATCCGTGAGGCTTTTAAATATGGCAGCTGGATATGATGGCGGGGCATGACTGCATAATTAATTAGGCTGGGGTCACGTGACATGAGGCAAATTCTCAGCGGTTGCCGGGGTGGGAAATTTTCCGTTCCAGCCCCTCCCATGAACTTAGTCTCAGAAGGGAAAATTCCGTCCAACAGTTTTGAAAATATAATAAAGGGAGTCAATGAGCGCACACAGAATGATTGATTAATTAAAGTTTTTACAACTGGCAGCACTAGTTTCTATTGATCTGTGAATCACTGAACCATACAGACTAAATAATGGAGGATTTTCACTCAGAAGTTCAGTATAAATGAACTGTGTTGTTCATATCCATCCATTCAGTTACATAATACTGTAGTTGACTTGTGTATCCTCAATTCATTCAATTCTACTATATAGATATTGCATATGTATATGTAAAAAATAAATTCAATTCAATTAACATTGACCTTAATTTGCAAACACTGGAGATGCTTGGATACATTATACAAGATAATACAAAATACATTCACAATATTAATAAATTATTATTCAAACACTACCAATGAGAAACACCTTCTAACAATGTTTTCAGCTTAAACAGTTTGAATACAATTCATGGCAACTTGTCTTCCAAGCATCTGTCTGTTTTCCAGTACATAAATTAAACAAGAGTTTCACATAAGACCAAGTGTGGTTTGAAGGAGAAGGTTCAAAGAAACTGGGTAATCAAAATAAACATCATGATGAGATAGGAATAAAGTATTTATCACTTCCAGGAATGACAGGAAAACACGTGCAAGATTAAAAAAGGAGACTAAATCAGGTTAAATGTGAAGGGCAACACATTCTGCTCCTAAATTCCAATTGATGAGGTCTGTCAACTTGTTTATATACCTTCTCTGATCAAACATTCACCTTCAATATTCATAATATTCTTCTTTAATCTTTGAAACATGAAGGCAAACACTCATCCAATAAGGAAATGGTGAAATAGCTCCCTCTATCAAGTAAGGACTTGTCAAAGTAAAAACTGCATCGAGTAGGTAAAAGAAAAACTCTCAGAAATGTCTCAGACCACTTCATATATTTACTTTGAAGTGTAGTGGCCGTCTTAGGTAAGTATTTGAAGCAGTCATTTCACTCTACAAAATCCAACAAAAACAATGAAGTGAGTGGCCAGTTAATCTGGTTTTACTGGAATTTGTTGAAGGAGCAGTGTTGGCCAGGACACTGGGAGAATGATTTTTCCAGGGGTAGACTTGAACCCACAAACCATTGATTCAAAGATATAGACTGCCACCAACTAACCCAAGATGACAACTTTAAAGAAGCTGAAATACCATGAAAGTTAAAAAAAATCTTTTTTTTTAAATCCAGCGAAATTAAGAAATGATGAAGTATTTGGATTATTTTCTGTGAATGTTTCAGTTAATTGCAATGTGTTAAGTTCTTAATAAAAATACAGTTAAGATTACATTTCGAATGAGCAGAAACTACAATTATTAAATGTGAGAGCTCCAACAGATTGTTTAAAATCGTCATGTATGAAAAAGCTGGAAAAAAGATTATGTACCTAAGTCACTTTTTCTAATATATTTTCTTAACTTTTTTTTAAAAATCTGGTTCTATTTTAATTACAATAGGCTGTGATGGTTTGTGGGATAACGTGACATGCTGGCCCTCCTCCTCACTGGGAAAGACTATTGCTGTACCTTGCCCAAAGGTGATCTATGTTCTGACTCATAAAGAAGGTAAATAAAACAATGACAATGTAGGAAGTAGATTAATTTTGTATTCTGCAGATTTTTTACTACATTTATCACCAAGAAAAATTTTACTCTCAAACTGCTGTAAAGTCCACTTTATTTTTAAATATTCCTCTGAAAAATGTCTGTTCTTTATATTTTAAGCTTTGCATAGAGTGTATTCACATCAAGCTTCAAAAGTGAATTGCATTTTTCACACTTTACTGATTGTCTCCATAACCACTATCTCTTAGGTTATCCATGATGGCTCAATTATAGACATGTAGGACACCCTATCATCAGAAAACAACAGGTCCTCTCAAACTAACTAATCTAGTTATCAAATAACCTTTACCAACGTGCTTCAGCAGTCATGTTGTTTCCTCACTCCACCCAACTGTATAAATCTAAAGATTTATGACATAAACAAATGGAAGCAAAATAATCCAAAACAAAATTTTAGGGTGGGGGAGCATGAAGTGCAAGAGGAGCAGGACACAGATGAAGAAGAAACACTATCACTCAATATTAAATAATACTCAATCAGCTCAAAAATTGGCACTGCGCATACTTTAGTGGGTAGTAAAGAGACAGTGTCAGCACATGGTGTGTGGCTTGCAGGTAGGACGGGGGAAAGAATTGTTGGTCCCCAGAGGGTGAGGCCATGCATGAGTCCTGCTGCAGAGCACTTAGATGAGGCTGTCGATGGGGTGATGTATAGATGAAGGCTGGTAGGCATGTACACAGAAATGCTTGGTGCATTAGCAGGTCTGCTTTAGAACCCCAATGGCCTTTTCTACGATGTTCCTGATATCAGCATGGTTATCATTGTACATATGTTGCCTACATATGGTTAGGTTGTGGAGCAGAATCATCAGGCAGGTGTAAAGTGGATAGCACATTTTGCCCAGCAGCTGACTTCTGGATTGATGTGTTGGCTCAAAGAGAGAAAGAACAGCAGACTGGCACAGAATTGAAGCATCATGACTCCAACCAGAAGAGCCAGCTTGATAAGCTGTTGATGTATGGTCACACACCGATTGCACATTCAGCAAGCGGTGAGATGTGGCACCCGCAAAGCCATGTGTGCCCAGTCAATGGCATCCGGCACCATGGGGATGTCCTCTGTCCTGGCAAAGCCATGCATACACTCCGTCTTCTTCTCTCTGGTCAGAGAGAACACAATGAACTCCTCACTCCAGGCAAAATGAATATCTGTCACCTCTCATTGCAGCAGTGGATGGTGAACTGGGAGATGTTACTGATGTTGTCTGCTCCAGCTTGGAAGGATCCTGACAAAAAAGAAATTGATGGCTGTAGTCACCTGCAGGCTACTGGCAGTGCCGTCCTTTCCCTGCACTGAGGTTGCAAGTGGTGGCAGAGTTCTGAAAACACCTCCTTTGTAATGTGCAGACGATACCCACAGTACGCCTGGCTTGGGTTTAGATAAAAGAAATGCTCCCTGAAAACCATAGGACGATAAGGCCTCATCCTGCAAATCCTTCTCCCATTCCTCCTCCTCCCTCTGCGAGCAGCTTGTCCTCCTTTGTTATGTCTGCTCTACCTCCCTTTCATGTTGTGTCCCAGGAGTATGGTAACTCTCAGACCCATGTTTGGGAATCTCTGGTGTGACTAAGTAATTTACAAACTCAAACAGAGACAATCGGCAACTAATCTGAAAGTAGTTGATGATCTCTTTAAATAGCATTAGTCATGATTCTTCCTGCTACTGAATGTATTTGCAGTTGTGAGTGTTTAAAAGGGGGCACTAGCTGGAGTGACAAGGTCAAAAATGGCAGCACTGGGACTGAATTAGCGTTACACTAAGACTGACATCACAATCTCTGGAACGTTCCTTGTTCCAGTCCTACTCCGGCCCCCTCCCACAACTCTTTCTCTCATACATCGATGATTGCTTCGGTGCTGCTTCATGTTCTCCTCTGGACCTAGAAAAATTTATAAATTTTGCTTCCAATTTCCACCCCTCCATCATTTTCACATGGTCCATCTCTGACACTTCCCTTCCCTTCCTTGACCTCTCTGTCTCAATTTCTGGTGATAGTAGTCCACCAATATTCATTACAAGCCTACCGACTCCCACAGCTACCTCGACTACAGCTCCTCACATCCCGCTTCCTGTAAGGACTCCATCCCATTCTCTCAGTTCCTTCACCTCCGTCTCATCTATTCTAATGATGCCACTTTCAAAAACAGTTCCTCTGACATGTCTTCCTTCTTCCTTAACCGAGGTTTTCCACCCAAGGTGGTTGACAGGGCCCTCACCGTGTCTGGCGCATCCATCCTCACATCTTCCTCTCCCTCCTAGAACCATGATAGGGTCCCCCTTGTCCTCACTTATCATCTCACCAGCCTCTGCATTCAAAGGATCATCCTCCGCCATTTCCGCCAACTCCAGCATGATGCCACCACTAAACACATCTTCCCTTCACCCTCCTGGCGGCATTCCGCAAGGATCGTTCCCTCTGTGACATCCTGGTCCACTCCTCCATCACCCACTACACCTCAACCCCCTCCCACGGCATCTTCCCATGCAACCGCAGAAGGTGCAACACCTGCCCCTTTACTTCCCCTCTCCTCACCATCCAAGGGCCCAAACACTCCTTTCAAGTGAAGCAGCATTTCACTTGCACTTCCCTCAATTTAGTCTACTGCATTCGTTGCTCCCAATGCAGTTTCCTCTACATTAGAGAGACCAAACGCAGACTGGGTGACCGCTTTGCAGAACACCTTCGGTCTGCCTGCGAGCATGACCCAGACCTCCCTGTCGCTTGCCATTTCAACACTCCACCCTGCTCTTATGCCCACATGTCCGTCCTTGGCTGCTGCATTGTTCCAGTGAAGTTCAACGCAAACTGGAGGAACAACAACTTATCTTCTGACTAGGCACTTTACAGCCTTCCAGACTGAATATTGAGTTAACAATTTTAATCATGAACTCTCTCCTCCATCCCCACCCCCTTTCTGATCCCCATTTTTTTTTCCAATAATTTATATAGATCTTTATTTTCCCACCTATTTCCGTTATTTTTAAATGTATTTCCATCCATTGTTTTATCTCTACCTTTTAGCCTATTTCGACCCCTTCCCTTCACCCCACCCCACCCCCACTGGGCTATCTGTACCTTGCTTGTCCTGCTTTCTACCCTTAATTAGCACATTCCTTAGATAATATCACCACCTTCAACACCTCTTTGTCCTTTTGTCCATAACACTTTTTGGCTATCTCCACCTATCACTGGCCCTCTATCCAGCTCTACCTTTTCCCATTCCCCCCGCCCCCTTAAACCAGCTTATATTTCACCTCTTTTCTATTTTTACTTAGTTCTGTTGAAGAGCCATACGGACGCGAAACGTTAACTGTGTTCCTCTCCGCAGCTGCTGCCAGACCTGCTGAGTTTTTGCAGGTATTTTTATTTTTGTCTCTTATCACAATCTCTCTACCCTGTATAATTCCAACAAACACTTTTAACACCAAAATGGTACCCAAAACACGGAAACTATGGTTGCTATGCAGCCAGGTTTTGTGGCTACTGTCTCTCAAGGAGCTGGGCTTGAACTTTGTTCCTTTCCTGAGGTTTCCTTCTGTTACCATCCCAGGGGAACCATAACTCAAATTAACCAAATTTACTAAACGACCACCCCAAATGAAGAAATTACCAACAAAATTTCACTTTTTGTAGCTTTTACTTTAACACAAGTCAGAATCAATGGGCAGGATTTTCCCCTCGGCGATATGGGGGTGGGGCCCGCTCGCCGATGGGAAAATGACCCGGGATGACGTTGGGAGGAATCCCTGATGTCATCCCGGTCCCGTTAAATGTTTAGGAAGGCGGGCGGACAGCGAAATCAGCTGTCTGCCCGCCGACCTGTCAATGGCCAATTGAGGCCATTGACAGGCTAGTTAAGATAATTAAAGGTCTGCCCGTCCAAGCTTAAGGCTGGCGGGCAGGCCACGAGCCCCAGCGGGCTCCAGATTATTCATGAAACCTCATCCACTGGCGGGATGAAGTTTCATGTCCGTTTTTTAAAAATGTAATAAATTTGAAGTATTTATTATTAACTTGTCCTATCTCGTGTGACATTGTCACATGAGGGGGACATGTTAATAATTTTAATATTTTTCTATTTTTAGACTTTACTTACCTTTCACGAATCTCCCTGGGATAGGACTTTGCCTCAGGGAGCAGCGCGCTTTGTTGTGCAGGCCGCTGGGCGAGCCTTAATTGGCCCGACCATTCCAAATGGCAGCGGGCCCCATTTCAGTGGCGGGGGTCGGCTGTCCACCTGCCGCCAAGCCGGTGGGGCCCGCCTGCCATCCGAGGGCAAAATCCAGTCCAATATAAATTAAATGTAAATTAACTGGCAAGTCATGGTCAGTACAAATTATTAATTACATATGGAATAGCAGATGATTAACTCACCCATTTAGTAGGCAGCCCATGCCACCTGTAGCTCCCTGTTTCAGCTACATAGGTCTTCGAAGCTAAATTCTAGTCCCTTTCCTTCCAGGAGTTTACTGATTTTCCACAGGCAGCAGCTTCCGCATAAACGGGGTTATGCACATGCAATCTTCCTTGTATGACATACTTCCTTCTGGAACCTTCCCAGCTCCTCTCAGCTCTTCTGCTTCACCTCCATCAACATCCTGCGGGTTATCGTTGACCATAAACTGAACTGGCTACAAGAGCAGTTCAGAGGCTAGGAATCCTGTGGTGAGTAACTCATCTCCTGACTTCCCAAAGCCATCTATAAAGCACAAGTCAGGACTGTGATGAATACTCTCCACTTGCCTGGATGAGTGCAACTCCAGCAACACTCAAGAAGCTCAACACCATTCAGGACAAAGCAGCTTGCTTGATTGACATCCCACCCACGAATGTTCACTCCCTCCATCACTGATGCAGAGTGCAGCAGTGTATACTATCTACACCGCAGGAACTCACCAAGAATCCTGAGACATCACCTTCCAAACCCACGACCGCTACCATCGAGAATACTTCATATGAGACTTCACAAAGAGGTGCAAGAGGGAGGGGAAGAGATGATTGGTGAGTGACTGGTGAGTAAACACTTTCTATAAAGTTTATGGTATGTTAGTGCAGCTCAGCCATGTGGAATGTGCATTTTGCAAAATGTGGGAAGTCATGCAGGCACAAAGTGCCCTTGATGACTACATCTGCAGGAAGTGTCACTAGCTGCAGAAACTTGAGCTCCAGGTTACAGAACTTGAGCGGTAGCTGGAGTTACTGTGGTGCATCCACAAGACTGAGGATTATGTGGATAGCACATTTAAGAAGGCGGTCACACCGCAGCTAAGAAGTATACAGGCAGAGAGGGAATGGGTGACCGCCAAGAGTATCTAAGGAAAATAGGCAGGTAGTGCCGGAAACCCTCAAGGTTATCTTGCTGACTGCTTTTCCGTTTGGATACTGGTGAGCGAGATGGTTCCTCAGAGGACTGTAGCAAGAGCCAAGTTTGTGGCACCAAGGGTGGATCAGCTGCGCAAGAAGGAAGGAGGAAGAGTGGAAGTGCTACAGTGGTAGGGGATTCCATAATTAGAGGAGTAAACGGGGTAGACAATAAAAGTGCTGGCTTAGCCCATGATGTACATATCCCAAGAATGAATATATAAATAAAACCTCTGCTTCTCT
Source organism: Carcharodon carcharias (assembly GCF_017639515.1). NCBI lineage: Eukaryota > Metazoa > Chordata > Chondrichthyes > Lamniformes > Lamnidae > Carcharodon > Carcharodon carcharias. The sequence goes on along the minus strand of NC_054478.1, from coordinate 55,573,370 downwards.
TTCTGTCTAAATCTATGCACTGATCGCCTTCTGCCACCAGATGTCCCATTTTGCAGCCTTTCTTTGTATTTGGGCACACAAATTCCGTATTTTAACTGCCTTCCTGTTGGTACTCCTTCCAGGGCAAGGGTCGCTAGGTCACAGGGACCAGTATTTCATATTATTCAGGAAAATTACAATTGATCCGTTTACAAGTGATACAAACTCTTAAAAGTCCTTTTAAACACAGATTTCCCAAACATTTTTAAATAATTACAAATTTTTCTTACTGCTACTGCCTCCAGGTCAAAGGCCATCACTTTTCCTACATGTGCAAACATTCAGGCTTTTACTCATACAACCTCAACATCATTGCTTCTGCAACCTGACCCTTAAAATCCAAAACCAAGCTAAAGACCTCCATTACATGAAATGATGTATAACCAGAGCAATAGAGAAACTTAACTGGTATTGTGTTTGAATCCAGCTTAAGTCTCTGCAAACCTCAAAATAAACACCTAACAGCTTTTAATTATAAAAAAAAACTTTCCGTTCCAGAAAAAAAACATTAGTGCATCTTTGCAAGTCCATCTGACAGGGAAATTCAAGCTAGAAGCTGTTCAGTCTTTAATACTAAAAGATTCTGAATTACTGAAGCAGTTAACACATGTTAGATCCGTGTCCAATACTTTACTGAGAGTTCAGCTGACAGCTATTACCTTCTTCAAATACAAAAGAGCATGCTGTGTTTAAACAAAACCACAACTCAATTATAAAATAAACCACAAAATAAAGTTATCTTCCATCTAAACAGCAAAAACCACGTATCATGCACTTAAAACATTCCTTTTCATTTTTTTTATATTACTTACTATGTGTTACAACCAGTCCCCAGGAAAGGTCCCCCAATTTGTTAACTTCCTGAACGGGACTCTAATTTGGTATGTTTCCGGGTGAGGAGGCATAGGCTGTCTCTCCTTCTTTATTCAACTCCCTCAGTTGGTTGCAGCAAGGTTAATTTAAAAGGGATCCCTTCCCCGCCATGGAAACTTCTCCCCAGTCCTAATATGTTTATTTTTTAGAAGGACCCAATTTAACCAGGCTTTCTTGAGTCAAAGAAAGAGTAAGTTCATTAGTACTAAAACCTGAGAAAAATAATAAAAATCCATCACACATACAGCCATTATCAGCCATCTTTTGCTCAGTGTCCTTGCTTGCGTTGCTTTAAAAACACAAAAATCTTCATTCAAAAGTTCAATATGCTTGTAAGTAATTTGTGGTGGGTAATCGGCTTTTCATGACATAACTTACTTTTTACTGATGTATTCCTTTTTTATTCTCTGTATCCTTGTTGGAAACTTTAGCCAAACTGTTTTCTTTACAATTTTGCTGAAGTAATGTGATAATTTTAGGGTCACTCCTTCTGAAAGTCCTTTCCCTCCTACTGAATTAATATTTACTTCTAAAACAAAGATTATTCTATTTGTTTGACAGAATACAAAGGAATAAATTTAGCTGCAAAGGGCACACATTGCTCTGATTCACATGAATCGTGGCAATATGTGTGCGTGATAATGGAAGAAAATTTTATTAAGCTTGTAATACTTCTTTTGCAGCCACAAACTGTTGAGTTATTATGATATTAATGAACTGGCTTGAATTTTATCTAGTGTCAGTCCTCCAAAATATGTTTCTGTAAAACATTTATTATTGTTTATAGTAAAAAGGAGATTAATCAAACTGGTGCCAAACACACACACACACACACACACACACACAGCACATGTCTGGTGGTAGTGCAGTGCAAGGCCTGGATAATAGGCTAGAACCTGCACATCCTCCATGGGTGAAATTTTGTTCACTTCTAGCAACAATATGCGAACTGGGAGCAGGCAACACCATGGGCCATTACTTGTGTGAACCATGTGGCATTCTTCATTGATATCACATGGGCGGCCGCAGCCTATGGCACTTCCTGCCCCTAAGGAATTGAAGTAAGTCTGTGTGCTGCTACGTGAATGAATTTCTCCCCCATGTTTCCATGTAGCCTTGTTTGGGAAAAACGTAAAAACAGATCACCAAATCCAAAGGACACATGGACAGGGGTGGTGGAGAGAATGTATGGGTGAGGGGGTAGGGGTCAGCCAGACTTGGAATAACCTCAGCCTTGGTCAGGCAGGAGAACAGCCAGGTGGATGATGATGTACAGGTTACAGCAGGGATGCACATGGGACCCACCTATGAGTACAGTCCTACATCATGGACTCATGAAGAAAATTAAATACCGTTAAATGTCGTGGCCATCTTATAAAAGGAGTTTCCAATGACAATTTTTTTTTGTGGGGAGTCCAGCTGTTGCAGTGGTCAGACTCCATTGCTGTCTTCTGCCTTTCTGTGACATCACCCAAAATGTACCAATAGGTGGCCAGTGGTTGCATGGGTAAAATCATAACTTCTCTTGGCCCTCCCTCCTGTCTCCCCTCATGTACTGCCCTCCACCCCCTAATATTTTGGTGAGCTCAGGGGAGAAATCATTAATATTAATATCCTGGTACCTATGCCAGGATGTTGGCCTCAATTATTTTCAACCTTACTCTGCCTAATCAGAGGAAATCTGATGACTGATTTGTGTAAACATCACCCAGCAATCCCAGACAACAACATTACAACTGATTTGATGTCATTTTTTTCAATTTAATTCCTAAGCCATTAATTGTTGTAGATCCTTGTCTCAATCTGGGAATGACTGCTGCACCTCTCCCTGACAAGCTCTTCAAGGCTGATCACATATATTCTTTTTACTTGATATAGCTGTTTCTCTCCTGAGCTGTGCCATGTACAATGGGGCAAGTAATTTTGTGATCCAGTGGTACTTTTTGCTGGATAAGGAATCCTTACACTTGGCACATATTGAGCAGTCAATATCTGGAACAGAGCCATAGCAGAATCAGTAGAGAGAGGCAAACTGGTAAATCTCTGTGAAAGGGGATTGGGGAATGAGGCTCTGGCTGGAATTTTCTGGCTCGCTTGGCATTGGGTGTCATGGTGGGTGGGGTAGGACAATATGGTGAGAAGGCCAAAAATCAGCTTCACGCTAGCGTGAAAGCACAGCAGGACCATCCAACAATGTCTCCGTGGCGGGATGCCAATCATGTTGGAGGCCAGAGTGAACCCGCTTTGCATCCTGCGGGAAAACACGGTGGCCAGAACATGTCTGGACAACTGTCATGTGTAGAAGTTGGCACTTATCGTTAGGGCCTTGCTCAGATGGCGGACCCCTGAAGAGCAGAAGATACAGGAACCCTACAGCTACCGGACCCTGGAGGAACATGTGCATCGCATGCTGGGTGGATTCTCATAGACATGGCTCTGCTGCAAAACAGCTCACGAAGGTGGGAGATCTCCATTGATGTCTAGGATCTGCTTCTGGACATTACGGTCTTGACCATGGGCGGCTATGGATGATCGTCAAGGCTGGGGAGAGGAAGGTCTAGCTATAAGTGGGAGAGGAAGTGTACAGGGTTGGGGGTGGGGGGGTGGTGAGTGAGACTGGAAGGGGGAAGGAGGATGTCCAGAGTAGGAGGGTATCCGGGGGGGGGGGTTGGTGAATGATTCTGGAGGGGGGACAGAGTTTGTGGGGAGGAAGGAGTTTGGAGGGAAAACTTCAGAGGGAGGAAGGTGTCCAGGGGGAGGGGGGAGTATGGGTGGAGGAGGGAGTAAGGGTGGAGGAGGGAGTAAGCTGGGTGTTGGGGAAGGTGGGAAGTGTCCAGGTGAATAAGGGAGGGGTCTGTGGAGTCAAGGACTGCCTCCCAGGGGAGCGAACTGAGAGTGGACATGGTAGGAGGGAATGGTGAGTATGAGAGGAGTCAGAGGGAGCTGGAAGGGTGGGCAGCTGAGGGTTCGATAGTAGCAGTAGAAGGAATGGTGAGAGTGGTTGGCTGTGACTTGGAGGCTGACACAGACCTTGAGGGTGTGAAGGAGGAAATTGGCGAGGTCAATGTGAATGTAGGTGGAATTTTCAGGAAGGTAGGGAATGTGCACTTTGTTCACCTGGACATTCTGGAAACAAAAAGGTTCGGGTTGGTAGGTGACGAGGGGGATCAACAGTGATGGGGGAGAGGACATGGGTGACTGGGGGAGAGAAAGGGCAGGGGAGTTGAGCTAAAATCTGACTACGACCATCGTTATCAAAATCAAAAGTGAGCGGAGCCTGTGTCGGACGGGCAAAGGTGCTGCATGAGAATGCAAAAAGGTGGGCAGAGATGCAGGTCAGCTCAGATGGACAACTGAAAGAGAACCCCAGCAGGCGGTATTGAAAATGCTCAGGACAGTGAGATGAATGTGATAAATGAAGGCTCCGCGTGTGTGGGAAAGTGCTTGCATGAGGCTCCAAAATGCCCTGTGTAAGGAACATATATTTTTATTTCTGTTGGACTATTGTAAAGAACATATCTTTTTCTTTTCTGTTGGACTGTGGATTAGAATTACAATGACTGCAGCTTAAAGGACACATCCACTGGAACAGGATGAGAGATATATACAACTTTGCAGTCCTGGAACAGGGTATGCCATGAAAGACAGGATGGTGCTGGAAAGGAGTCCTGGACCAAAGGAGCTGCCTGACAACAGCATTTTAATTGGCTCCTGACTAGGTGACCGGGGTTTGTGTGGTAGCAGTAGAGCAGAAGGCTCCTGGCCTGCAAAGAGAAAACATCTAAAAATCTTTTTCCCTCATATCTCTATAACCTTCTCTCTCTATCTGAGCAAATCCATGTAAAAAGGCAAAGGGGAAAACCACTGTTGGAGACATTGAAAAATAAGTTCTCATCCATTGAACTAAATACTGAAAGTGCTGGAAGACCACCTCATGTCATGAAAAAAAATGAAAGGAATTTGGAAGATGTCAATCAAAATCAACCAATTGAATTGTGTATTCTGGATTGGTGCTATTAAACTGTTTTATCCCACCCTTAAGATCCATGTTTTGTGTGTGTGTGTGTGTGTTTGTGTGTGTGTGTGTGTGTGTGTGTGTGTGTGTGTGTGTGTGTGTGTGTGTGTGTGTGTGTGTGTGTGTGTGTGTGTGTGTGTGTGTGTGTGTGTGTGTGTGTGTGTGTGTGTGTTTGGGATTTAAGAAGGGGGTAGGGTTTAAGTTATAGTCTTAGAAGTTAGCAGTTCATATTTCTTTCTTTTGCCACTAGTTAAAGACAATTTGTTCAATAAACAGTTATTTAATTATTAAGTGTACAAACCTGGTGCTTGTATCCTATTAACCTAAATTAAACAGTTATGTAGAATTGGGGCATTCTGGTGGTTTGGTCAAACTTTTCACATTTGTTGCAGCTTAGGGAACAATGGGGCTTGATATATTACAGGGCACTATCTCCAGTGTCATGACAAAGTTTGGGGGCTCAGGGTCTGGGATATTTTGGAACAAAAGACAACAACAATTTGGGTGTCGATTTAGTTAGTAATAAAAACTAAAAGAAAGCACCAATTTTGTACTATCAAAAATAGTTTGGCACCGGAAACTGCTAAAGCTTTCCTGCAAGTGGAAGAGATGTCCCTGACAATTTTACAAGGGATCCCAAAGGCCAGGTTTATTGAATTGGCAAGTAACTTAAGAGTAGGATTGCCTGCTAAAGCTAGAAAGGTAGAGATAACCGAAGAGATGGCACAGCATTTGAAATTGGAAGGAATACCTGAGAGACCGAGTTCTCCAAGGGGTGGTTCATTGGAATGGGCTCAAATTCATTTGCAAATGAAAAAAATGGAACCGGAGGCAGTAGAAAAAGAAAGGGAACAGGCAGAAAGATAGGAGAGGGAAAGAAAATAAGAAAGGGAATTAGACATGGTGAGGTTAAAAAAGGAGGAAAGAGAAAAAGAGAGAGACAGAATTCCAGCTTAGAATGCTGGCAGTTAAAAAAGAGACACCAGTAGGTGAGGCAGGACTTATTTCCAGATCAGAACCCAGTAGGGAGGTGTTTAAATTTGTGCAGGCTCTTTTGAAGTTTGAGGAAAGGGATGTTGAAGCATTCTTTACTTGAGGAGATAGCTAAACAGATAAACTGGCCAAAGGGAAACTGGACATTGCCCATGCAGAGCAAATTGACAGGTAAAGCACAGAGAGGTTTCTAGGGATTATGATATGGTGAAAAGGGTCATTTTGAGTGCATATGAGTTGGTCCCTGAAGCATACAGACAGAAGTTTCAAAAGTTAAGGAAACAGCTTGGGCAAACATACATTGAATTTGAAAGGATTAAGCAAAGTAGTTTTGACAGGTGGATATGAGCATTAGGAGTTGAAACTACCAATGAAGTTCTCAGAAAGACCATTCTCTTGAAAGAATTTAAAAACTCCCTACCTTCTGTAATAAGAACCCATGTTGAAGACCAAAGGGTCAAGGTGGGGGTGTTGGTGGTGGGTGGGGGGAATGCAGTGGGAGGACTTGCGAAGCCTGTCAATGAAGCTGAAAGACAACATTACACATTATTCAGTGAAAGTGAATATATTTTCAGATTATTAAGTGACAAAATGTGTTCACCCTTGCAACCACTTGTGATCAGAATTTCTTAACTTTTCTAGGCCTACCACCTCTTCCAGGTGCTGCCCTGACACTTGCAGCCCGGGTGGAGACAGCAAGTGCAACGGTTGGCCTTGTTGTTTCTGACGACTTCGCGTACATCCTCTGGAGAGCTGAGACCTTGATGGCCCCAGCTTGCTTTGGCTGTTCTCCTGTGAGCCAGCTACTCCTTCTGCGGTGACAGAGGACGAGGTTGAGGGGGTCACAGACAAAGGAGGAAGCAGACAGCCTTTGGGATTCCTGAGAGAATGACCCAGGGGTGTCCAGCTGCCGCTCCTCCTCCCTTTGGATGCCCAAGTGCCCTGGCTGGACGGACATCGAGATGCCCCATTTCCCTCTTGCATTGCCACTGTAGGAACTCACCCATGGCTACCGCAATGGAGTGCAGGTCTGCACGCATCTCCACATTCTGCGGGACCAGGGTCTACATGGCGTCCACCATCCTTCCCATGGAGACTTCCATATGCACATATGTAGGCACCACTTCATCAGAGTGCAGGTAGACGCACTTCTCCAATCACGTACCACCCTGTTGAGATCTTCCAACAGCTCTGCATTATGTTCTCCCACCATCTGCTGACTTTCCATGATGAGTTGGAAGGCCAAATCCAGAAGCTCATCACCTGACTCAGACCTCACGGGTGCCTCTTCCCCAGCAGTCCTCCGAGTGCCACTAAGATCGGCTGAACCTGCCTCCTCCTGCTCTGGACATGTATCTTGTGTGGTGACCACCAGACTGTGAGGCTGCACTTGCTCTAGATCTAGGTCCCATCAAGGTATGTGTCTCTGTGCCGATGGACGGTGTGGGTAAGCGATGTGACAGGTCTTCCAGGCTGTTTATATCCAGCTGTTCAGTGTAGGAGGTGACCACTTCGCTGGAGGTGAGGACCTGGATGGAGCTGAGGGACTGTCTAACTGACAGCCTCACACGCTTGGCAGAGCTCCCTGTGAACCAAAGTAGAGATAATTAGTGCATGGTAGCAGAGTCAAAAGCAGGTGAGAAAGCACTGCCAATTGCATTGAGGGAGGGATGATATGGTGCAGGATCCTCATGTGGACCACCGTTCACCACCACAGGCACGGTCCACATCTCACCAGTCAGCGTGATGGCACAATCCTCAAAGTGAGTGAGGGGTCTAATGTGTGCCACTCCATCCCCAGTCTGAGCCCTCTCCCTACTGTTGTGAGCCAATTTCTTTTGCATGAAAACAGATGGACAGAGTGTGAGCAGGACACATGACACTGCATGGAGTGTTTGGTGAGTGGAGCCATGGACAGGATGAGAACGTGAGCTCGAGAGGGTATGAGCCTGATGGAGATAAATGTTGGCCAGGACACCAGGAGAATTGTTCTGCTCTTGTTCTGATAGGCCAGAATTTTTACCTCGATGGGTGGGCTGGCCCCACTGGCTAAGCGGCGGGCATGCAGCCAAACTCCACCAGCGTAATGGGGCCCGCCACCATTTTGAGTGGGTGGGCCAATTAAGGCCCTCCCAGCAGCTTGCCCAACAGGAAGCACTTCCTGTGCAGGGGGTGGAGGGATTGCCCATCTGTCAAAGTGCGCTCTTTCGCGCATGTGCACGAAAGAGCGCAGTGCTCCCTGAGACTAGATGCTGTCTCAGGGAGATTACTGACAGTGTCAAAAACATTAAAAATAGAAAAATAGAAAAATTATTAACATGTCCCCCTCATGTGACAATGTCATACGAGATGGAAAATGTTAATAAAAAGGACATAAACTTTATTAAAGTTTTTAAAAACAGACATGAAACCTCATCCTGCCAGTAGATAAGGTTTCATGTATTATCAGAAGCCTGCTGGGGTTCCTGGCCTGCCCACCAGCCTTAAGGTTGGACGGGTTGGGTCTTTAATTATCTTAATGATTTTGTCAATGGCCTTAATTGGCCATTGGCAGGTCGGCGGTTGGGCAGCTGATTTCGCTGTCCGCCCGCCTTCCTCAATATTTAAATGGACCGGGATGATGTCGGGGGTTCCTCCCAACATCATCCCGTGCCATTTTCCCATCGGCGAGCGGGCCCCGCCCCCAAATCACCGACAGGAAAATTCTACCCATAGAATTGTTGTGGATTCTTTACATCTACCTCAGAGGGCATACAGGTCCTCAGTTTAATGTCTCATCCAATAAGCAACATTTCCAACAGTCCACTTAAGTACCAGCCTATTAGGCTATGTGCTCAAGTTTCTAGAGCAAGACTTGAACCTACAAATTGCTGATTCAGAAGTAAGAGTGCTTTCAATGAGTCAAGATTGACACCTAAGAACTTCAGCAATATTTATTAGATTTTCTGTGGAGACTTAGGGAACCAACATTAAGAACATAGCTCTAGTATCGTGAGTGCACCTTTTTCCCAGATGATATTGCCGAGGGTCAGTTCACTTAAATAACTATTTTGCATTTCTGGAGAGGATCGCAACTTGTACAGGAATCTGCCTATTACAGAATAGGAAATCTTGCACATGTGCAACTTTAATAGTCAGCAGCTCAACTTGAAACAGATGGAGTCAACTAATGGGAAGCAGCACATATGGAGGCTAATATTCAAGAGACTTTATAAACAGTTTTCCTCTTTTCTCGCATGTCGTTTCACAATGAAATGGGCATAATTGAAGAATGATTGGGTTATCCATGACAGTTTGTATTTCCAATGACTTATTTTAAACTCCTGTTATGATATGGCAAGTGATGTATGCCAAGCAGATCAAATCCACGTGGGAAACTTGATCATACCGTCATAACTGTTTTGCAATTTGTATTTTATTTCAAGATGTGTACCTTGAATTCAGAAATAATAAGACTATCATGACTTCAGAGGTTTATTTAGAGAACTAAATTAAACATTTATTAACAAAAGAAAAGAATTCAAGCACATATATAGGTCTATAAATTACTACTATAATAACCCCTAAAATCCCTAATTAATCTGGCTTCTAGTTACACCCCCATTAAGGCAACAGTAAAAATGAATGGATTTAAACAGACCCAGGCAAAGCAATGCAGTAACCTGGATAGGAGAATTCAAAGTGAGTTTTCTCAGCTTGGGTTTACTGTAGACAGCAACTTGATACACAGAGGCTGGAGATTTTCATATTTGTGTTAGATCTTAGAATTCCTTCTCTCTGACACATAGCCTCATCTCCTTTAAATATGTTTTTCCCTTTTTAATGCAATTCCATTGTTCCGATATGTCTTGCTAAAGTTCTTTGGAACTTTACCTATCTCATAATATAAATCTTTTCATAGTGCTCATATTATCAGTAACCTTTGGGAAAAATAAACACACTGTTTGGCTTAGCTTCTTCAGGCTAGGTGTAACATCTTACCATCTCTTTGAAATTCAACTACCCTGGTTTATCTAAAAATGCAAATTTTCCTCACATCTCACATTCTAAAACTTCACCCATGTTTACGTATTTAGCGTTTTAAACCTAGCTGCTTGTTGATGACTCAAAGCTTCCAGGCCAGCTGTCTCCAATTCAATTAAATCCCACACACACACAAACTATCCAAACCCCGCTATTAACCTACCTTTACAATAAATCACAATAATATTATGAAAATTATTATATTTTCATGACGCTCCTAGTAGTCTGATCATCTATTTATAATTTTTGCCAGGTTTTGTTTACCGAAATTGCACAAGTGAGGGCTGGTCTGAAGCATTCCCTTTATATGGAACAGCTTGTGGATATGATGTGAATGATACCTCAAAAATTGTCAAGGTATGTATGTCGTGACACAAATGTGCTAGAGTGAACAAACCCAGCATCTCAATCAAAATACTGCAATGAATATTTTGTGACTGGCATTTCAGTTCTGCTAATGGACTCTAATCTTACACTCTGCAGCTGCAAAGATACTAATGACTTAGACAACTAAATCTTTTAAAACGTGGTAGATATTGTTGAATGTATTTTTTAAAATGTTTCTTATTTGTATTTTTATAAAGAGAGCATACTACATGAATGTGAAAATCATGTACACTATGGGATACAGCACATCCTTCATATCCCTGTCCATAGCTATAGCAATCCTTGGCTTATTTCGGTGAGTGCAACTTCAGCAGTATTGGTATTGAAAGTTTTGTGTTTATCTGTTTGCAAAATATATCACTATATGCCTGTGAGTGCCTTACTGATCCAGGCTATCCTCAAAGGCCTTGCTGACAGCTGCCCACAAAGATTTTGCAGACTTTCTCTAATCAGGCCTCTAATCCAGTGTGGTGCCCTCTGCAGGGGTGCAGAGGCATCTGTGAGCAAGCAACAGTGAGGCTCTTTAACCAATTATATTGAAAAACCCTCAGTTCCATGCAGGACTGGATATTCAATTCTTGCCCCCCCACCCCCCCCCACAGATTCTACCACTGGGAGAAAATACAGTTTGGGATCCTGCACACGCTCAAGCTGGGACCCAGAGCGCAATTTTTGAGGAGGCAGCCAACATGACCCAATAAGGATAGAGGTAGGATTGCAAGGCTGGAGCGCTAACAGGAAGCCAGGAGACCCTCCAGTACTGGCAGCCCATCAGCAGAAGTGGGAGCTGCTGATTCGGTTAGGAGAAAGAGACGGTACCTCAAAATGAAGGTGCACTCTGAAGAGCTTTAACAAATTTTTAGTGTCAAAAGAGGCCCCAGCTGCCAACCTTTCCAATGGATGACCAGTAGCCGTAGCTGTAGCAATGGCAGGTGCAGGGATGTGGGGGGAGGGTGATGGTGGAGTGAGTGGGAGTAATTCCTTAGCTGGATGGAGCACTGGCCCCACGATCTGCACTCAGAGACTTCCTGCATCCCTCTGCTGTGTTTTGGCCTCAGCAGGGGCCCTTTAACTGGCTACCAATCACTTGCAGGGTGAAAATTCGGTTTTCATACCGAGTCCTATCCTGGAAGTATAAAGCAAGAAATACAAATTAAATTTAAAGCATGAACAGGAAGCAAAATAAAATTGCAAAATACTGATCAGACTAATGGAGCAAGATAAAATAGAAGGGCAGAAAAAAGTTAATTTAATTTTTTTTTTAAATCTCCACCACTAATTAAATTCCTTTTAAATTAAATGAGAATCCTAACTTGTAAAATTAACTTTTAGGACCAAAGAGGTTGTTTGGCAGTCAATATCACTTAAGCTGCCATTAAAAACTCGCTTACCCGCATGCACCAGCCCTAACATTTCCTATCATCTTTAGTGGGAAACTAATGGGAAAGCAGCCCAATTTCAACCTTTGCGTTAATTTCAGTGTGGAGTCCATAAGCGAGGACTATGGTACTGTATCCTGTGGAGGAGCAAGGTATCTCTGACAACATGCATTCAGTGCCAGAAATTTCTGTATGATTAACTCTACTAACAATGGTGAGTGCTGTTGGCCTCACCATTACTTTTATTGCAAAATTAGGCCCTTGCTCTCGTCACTCATGATCAGCATGAACCAATTATATTCCAAAACCAAAAGCAGAAACCTGCCCTGACAATGCCCTTTCGTTTTGTCCCTTTCGTCTCTATCGCCAGGCCAAGAAACATAAAAGAAGAGGTGGATGCGATAAAGCAGTTTAAAAAGTTTACTTACCAGCTCCGTATGTACTCCAGCAAGCCGAGCCACTTCACCCTAATGTTATCCAGCCCTACCTCTTGTCCAGTCCTTTCCTCCACTCTTTTACCTCCCTTTCCATTCATTCTTTTGTGCCTTGGGCTTCCCTATGGAATCAAGGTATTTGTTTTTCATGCTAGAAGGCTTTTACTCACAACACCAGCTGCACTGTCCCCCTTCCTGCTGCCCAGTCCCCAATACTGGGGCCATTCACAATGCCTTGTGAGATCTGGTGTTATTTTTAAAATATATATATATACAAAAGCATAGATAAGGTTAAATTGTTTAAATTTATAACTAATATAATTGAAATATGTTGCATATTTTATAGGAAACTTCACTGTACCAGGAATTATATTCATATGCATTTGTTTGTGTCGTACATTCTTCGTGCAATTTCAATCTTCATAAAAGACAGTGTCCTGTTTTCCAGTGAGGATCTTCAGCACTGCAATTCTTACTCGGTAATTATTTAATTGCATAACAAAAGTGATAATTATTTGTCGGGATCATTCTAATATTTTAAATTGTTTTAAATTACCCATCTGCTTATAAACAGACCAATAGCGGGGCATGACATGGTAAAAAGGCAAGAGCATTGTTGATAGCCATGTACATGGAACTGAAATTTTCCATTGCTATGGTTAATCATTGATTATTTAACTAAGCTGTAGAGCTTTGGACAAAATGCCTTGTATGGTGAAAATCTATGAAACACATTGATGATAATTTTGTGTTTACTAGTTTTGGTGAAATGGTAGATATTTGTAAATATTGATGGGTCAGAAGAAAACGCAAATGGACATTTGTACAGAGAATTAAAAGGGTTAGTGAAAAGAAGAAAAACAGGTAATTTTACTATTTAGCCCTTTCTGAAGGCAATTGTTAATGATAAGCTCATGCAGACTTCTGCAACAAGAGAAATGGAAAAATCAGATGTTACATTTTTGATCTTAATATTTTAAAGTAATTTTAATTCAAATAATTAATTTAAATATTTTAATATCCCAATTCACCCGTCCCCCCATTCCCCACCCCCAGCCAAGGACCAGCCTGTAAATTGTTCTCATGTTTTGTTTTCAGAAAGTGATGATCCTTATTCTGCTTTAACAGATTCTGCATCTGACCTTTATGCCACTATTAACGCCTGCCTTAATCTTTAGCACTATCATTACCATTCCCTTTGTCTTGTGTCCATGTCATCTTTGTCATTTATTCTCTCCTGAGCTCCAACCTATCCCTGACTTTCTATTTTGCTCCACCTGCTTCACCCCCTCCCTACAATATCATAAAACCCATTACATTTCTACTTTTTAGCTCTGAAGAAAAGTCATACAGACTCAAAACATTAACCCTGTTTCTCTCTCTATCTATGCTGCCAGACCTTCTGCTTTTTCCCAGCATTCTCTGTTTCCATTGCAGATTTCCAGCATCTACAGTATTTTGCTTTTATCTTAGCTTTTAATTCACTGCCTCTTCTCTTCCAGGATGGCATACCTTGAAGAAGTTCTACACTTCTCTTTGACAGCATCTCTGTTTGTCTCTTTCACCATGTTCACCTTCATTGCTTTCCATTTCTCTCGTGGTGTTTGATAAGGGGGTTTACCAAAACTCACTTTCAAAGCCATACTTCCTTCCTCAGCTACTACCTCCAGCTCCAAATTACGCCACTTAGATTCTGATTGAAGTTCCAGCTTTTGTGTTTTGAATCCACACAGGATTACAGATATCTCCGGGACATACAATGTTCCTCGGATTGCTTGCCACATCCTGAGATCCACACTATGTGCCATGCACTGCCATATGTACACCCTTGACCTCTCTCTACAGCAACACTGATTCACCTTATCCCAAATCTGTCCTTGACCCACATTCCATTTCATTCTTTGTCTCAACCAACGTCTGGGCAAGAAACTTTTTCTCCTCCTTTCAGGTGTTAAGGAACACAAGATCCAACAACTTATTGGTACCGACATCCATGCTGATTCTTCCACCCCTTCCTGTCCCTCTGATATCGTTCCTGCTTTTAATTCAAGCCCTTGCCTTGTATTCACATACCCTCTGACCTTCCCCTCTCTGATGCTGAAGGTTCTGTGCTCATCAAGGGACTCAGTTTTATACCCTTACACCCCCACCTCAATGAGTTTTGGGCCTGGCACCACGTTGAACTCTTCTTCTGTCACCTTGCTCATTTCTTTGGGCAGGAATCTTTCACTCCTCTCTGCGGACTCTTTCACATGCCTCCAGTATTCTCCCTCTACTTGGACCCCATCCCTCTGCTCTCATCTGCTCTTGATCTTTTTATTGAGAACTGTCAGGGTGACATTGGCCATCTTAATTCCTCTGCTTCTCTCATCTACTCCAAGGTGTCTCCTTCTGAACTTGCTGCACTCCACTCTCGCAGGTCCAACCCTGGCTTTGGGTGATGTTGTTGCAGACTGGTGCACAGACCTCTACCTTGCAGAAGCTAAGCACCAATTCTCAGACACTTCTTCTATCTCCTCCTGGGTCATCACCCCACAAGAGAACATCAGGCCATTGTTTCCAGGACTGTCACGGACCTCATTGCCTCTGGAGATCCTCCCCAAACAGCCTTCAATCTCTTTGTCCCTCAACCCCCCAGAGCCTGCTTCTACCTCTTTCTGAAAATCCACAAAGATGGGTAGACCCATCGTTTCATAGACATTTACAGCACAGAAGGAGGCCATTCGGCCCATCCTGTCCGCACTGGTCAACAAAGATCTGACTACACTAATCCCATTTTCCAGCACTTGGCCCATGGCCCTAGAGGCTATGGCAACGGAAGTGAATATCTAAATACTTCTTAAATGTTATGAGAGTTTCTGACTCAACCACCCTTTCATGCAGTGAGTTCCAGACTCCCACCACTCTCTGGGTGAAAAAATATCTCCTAAACTCCTCCCTTAGGCTTCTCCCTCTTACCTTAAATCTATGCCCCTGGTTATTGACCCCTCTACTAATGGAAAAAAGTGCCTTCCTATCCACCCGATCGCTGCCCCTCATAATCTCATACACCTCAATCAGGTGCTCCAACCTTTGCTGCTCCAAGGAAAAGCCTGTTCCTGCCCAATGAACTCATTTCTTCCTATCTTGACTCTATTTTCTCTTCCCACTTACATTCGTGATTCTTCTGACACCCTACGTCATTTCAACAATTTCCAGATTCCTGACCCAAACTGCCTCCTTTCCACAATGGATGTCCAATCCCTTCATCCCCCCACAAGGATGGTTTGAGGGTTCTCCACTTCTTCATTGAACGCCCGAACAATCCCCATCCACCACAACTCTCCTCCGCCTGGCTGAACTTGTTCTCTCACTGAACAATTTCTCCTTTAACTTGGCTTATTTTCCCCAAATAAAAGGTTTGGCTATGGGGACCCACATGGGCCCCAGGTATGCCTGCCTTTTTATGTGGATGTGGAACATTCCTTGTTCCAGTCCTACTCAGGCCCCCTCCCACAACTTCTTTTCTGGTACATTGATGACTGTGTCAGTGCCACTTCATTCTCTCATCTGGATCTGGACAAATTCATCAATATTGCTTCCAATTTTCACCACTTTCTTACTTTCACATCGTCCACCTCCGACATGTCCCTTCCCTTCCTTGACTTCTCTGTCTCCATTTCTGGTGATAGGCTGTCGGGGGGAAATCTCCATTGGTAGGAGTCATACCTAGCACAAAGGGAAATGGTGGTGGTGGTTGGAGGTCAATCATCTCAGTTCCAGGACATCATTGCAGGAAACCCTGAGTGTAGTGCCCTGGGCCAAACTGTCTTCAGCTGCTTCATCAATGACCTTCCCTCCATCATAAGTTCAGAAGTGGGGATGTTTGCTGATGATTGCACAATGTTCAGCAACATTTATGACTTCTTAGATAGTGAACCAGTTGTGCCAATATCCAGCAAGACGAGGACAACATTCAGGCTTGGGCTCATAACTGGCAAGTAACATTCACACCACACAAGCGCCAGGCAATGAGTATCTACAACAAGAGAGAATCTAACCATCGCCCCTTGACATCCAACAGCATTGTCATCTCTGAATCCTCCAGTATCAATATCCTGGGGTTACCATTGACCAGAAACTGAACTGTAACATCCATGTAAATACTTTGGCTACAAGACCAGGCCAAAGGCTTGGAACTCTGCGGCGAGTAACTCACCTACTGACTCTCCAAAGCCTGTCTGCCATCTACAATGCACAAGTCAGGAGTGTGATGGAATACTCTCCACTTGCCTGGATGAGTGCAGCCATGAACAGTGAGGGAGTGAGAGGAGCAGCATGGCCTTTAACATTGAGAGAGTGCGTGAAGAAGTGTGGCCATTGACAGTGAGAGAGTAAGAGGAGCAGCCGAAACATTAACAGTGAGAGAGTGAGAGGAACAGCTGGGCCAATAACAATGAGAGTGCAAGAGGAGCATCGGGGCCATTAACAGTGGAAGAATGCGAGAAGAATGTGAGATCATTAAATAGTGTGGAGAGAGGGGCGAGAGACCACTAAAGAGCATGGAGAGCAGCTGATTGGTGAGTAGGATTGGTGAGTATCTCTAGTCTTTAAAGTAAAAGTAGAGTCTTTAGTTTGTGTTTATGTCTCTAGCTCTTTTTTTCCTTTTTTTGCTTTTCATAAAAATATCTTGTTAAAATATAAGATTGATACTGATGTGTAAAGAAATTACAATAAAGTGTAGAGAGCAGGTGATTCTTCATGTGTAAAGAGCAAGGATACTAGAGTAATTAATTAAGTAATTAAATAAAATACGATAGTGATAGCAAGACGGGTGATATGTTGCTGCTGCAGCATGTGGGAACTGCTGGACAGAAAGGTGATCCAGGGCGAACACGTCTGTAGTAAGTGTCTGCAACTCGAGGAACTTCAATCTCAGTTAAGGAGCTGGAGTCCGAGCTGCAGATATTACGCCACATCAGGGAAGGGTAAAGTTACCTGGACACTTTGCTCCTGGAGGCGGCACACTCCTCAGGTTAGGTAATTCAAATATGGTCTGTGATCTGTGACAGGAGAGTTTGACTGCAAGTGAAGTAAGTATGGGGACCCAGGGGGTAGCATTCGAGAATCCTCGGCCCCTGCAACTGTCCAACAGCTACGAGACTCCTACAAGCTATGCGGATGAGAGCGAACTAACCACAGCACTGTGGTACAGGGAGTCATTCAAGTGGGGGGAGGAAATAGCAACGTAGTAGTGGTTGGGGACAGTATAATTAGTGGGATAGATACTGTTCTCTGCAGCCATGAGCATGAGTCCCAAAGGCTGTGTTGCCTGCCTGGTGCCAGAGTTAAGGACATCTCAGAGCTGGAGAGGAACTTGGAAGGGGAGGGGAGGGTTCCAGTTGCCGTCATACACGTTGGCATCAATGACATTAATAGGACTAGAGAGGAGGTTCTTCTGAAACAAATGGAACAGTTAGGAGCTAAATTAAAAACCAGAACTTCCAATGTAAAATCTTGGGATTACTACCTGAGCCACGGGCAAACTGGCATAGGGTAAATAAAGTCAAGGCGTTAAACGCATGGCTCAAAAAATTGGTGTGGGAGGAATGGGTTTCAGTTCATGGGGCACTGGCACCAGTACTGGGGTAGAAGGGAGCTATTCTGGTGGGATGGGCTTCACTTGAATTGTGCTGGGACCAGTGTCATGGTGAAGCCAATAACTAAGGCTGTAGAGAGGGCTTTAAATTAAATAGGTAGCGGGGGAGGGTTCTGGAGAGGGGATATGTAGGCTAACAAAACAAAAGGCAGCATTGCAGGGCAGCTATTTAGGTAATGATACCCAGAGTGTGACAGGAAGGGACAGAGTGTACAAACATAAAAAAACAGCAGCAAATAGGGTCACAGAGGAAAAAAATGGTAAAAAGGCAAAATTAATGTCTCATTACTTAAATGCATGTAGCATTTGGAACAAAATAAATGAATTAACGGCATAAATAGAGGTTAATGGCCATGATCTTATTGCTATTATGGAGAAGTGGTTAAAAGGAGATCAAAGTTGGGAACTAAATATTCAGGGTTATGTGGCTTTTCGAAAGGACAAGCAGGAAGGAAAGGGGGGATAGCTTTGTTAGTCCCAGTTTGAATAAGTAAGATAGCAAGAAATGATCCTGGATCGGAAGATGTAGAATCCAAATGGGTGGAGGTAAGAAATTACAAGTGGAAGGAGACACTGGTGGGAATGGTCTCTTGGCCCCTGAACAGTAGCTATACTGTAGGACAGAGAATAAATCAGGAGATAATGAGGGCATGTAAAAAAGGCAGTACATCAATCATTTAATCTTCATGTAGATTGGGAAAATCAAATTGGCAGAAGTAGCCATGAGCAAGAATTCAAAGAGTATATTTGGGTCAGTTTCCTAGAACAATATTTTGTGGATCCAACCAGGGATCAGATTATTTTGGATCTGGTAATATGTAATGAGACAGGCTTAATAAATGATCTCAGAGTAAAAGATCCCCTAGGAATCAGTGACCATAACATGGTAGAATTTAGCAGTCAGTTCGAAAGTGAGAAACTTGGGTCGGAAACAGCTGTGCTAAACTTAAATAAGGGTAATTACAAGTGAATGTGGGCAGAGTTGGCTGGAGTGGACAGGGAGAAGAGTTTAGCAAAAAAAGATGGTTGATGAACAATGGCAGACATTTAAGAAAATAGTTCATGACACACAACAAAGATATATCCCAGTGAGAAAGAAGGATTCTAGGAAGGGAATAAACCAACCATGGTTAACCAAGGACGTTAAGGATAGTATCAAATTGAAAGAAAAAACATGCAATGTGGCAAAGATTAGTGGTAAGCCAGAGGATTGGGAATGTTTTAAAAACCAACAAAAGATGACCAAAAAACTAATAAAGAGGGAGAAAATAAACTTTGAGGGTGAACAAGCAAGTAATATAAAAACACGGATAGTAAGAGCTTCTTTAAATATATAATAAGGAAGAGAGAGGCCAAAGTGATCATAGGCCCCTTAGAGAATGAGGCTGGGGAAATAATAATGGGGAGCCTGGAAATGGCAGAGCAGTTGAATAAATACATTGCATCGGTCTTCACGGTAGAAGACGCTAATATCACTTCAAAAACACCAAATAATCAAGGAGCAAAAGAGAGGTAGAGGAAATAAATACAATAACTATCACTAGAGAAAAGTACCATGGAAACTAATGGAGCTAAAGGCCGATAAGTCCCCAGGATCTGATGGGTTGCATTCTAGGATATTAAAGGAAGTAGCTACAGAGATAGTGAATGCATTGGTAGTAGTAATCTTCCAAGAATCCTTAGATTCTGGAAAAGCCCCAGAAGATTGGAAAACTGCTAATGTAATGCCCTTATTCAAAAAAAGGAGAGAGACAAATAACAGGTAACTATAGGCCAGTTAGCTTAACACTTGTCATTGGGAAAACGTTAGAGTCCATTATAAAGGATGTAATAGCAGAGCATTTAGAAATGCATAATATAATCAAGCAGAGTCAGCATGGCTTCATGAAGAGGAAATCATGCCTGACAAATTTATTAGAATTCTTTGAGGAGGTAACAAGCAGGATAGATAAAGGGGAAGCAGTAGATATAATATATTTGGATTTCCAAAAGATGCTCGATAAGGTACCACACATAAGGCTACTTAAAAAGATAAGAGCCCATGGTGTTGGGGGTAATATATTAGCATGAATAGAGGATTGGCTAACTAATAGAAGATAGAGAATTGGGATGTGGGGGGCAGTTTCAGGATGGCAACCTTCTTGTTTCAAGATGGAACTAGTGGAGCCCCACAGGGATTAGTGCTGGGGCCACAATTATTTGCAATATATATAAATGACTTAGATGAGGGAAGTGAATGTACCATCAACAAGTTTGCAGATGACACAAAAATAGGTGGGACGGCAAGTGGTGAGGATGACACAAAGACCAGGATTTTCCGACCCTGTCATGGGGGGACCTGTCACAGGCAATGTGGTGCCCCAGCCAGGAGTCCATTGGCTTGCGACAGGGGCGGAAGATCCCGTCAGTGGGTGGGCACGAAAAATCCCGCCCGAAAAGTCTACAGAGGGATATAGACACATTAAGTGAGTGGGCAAAAACTTGGCAGGGAATATCTGAGGTTATGCATTTTGGCAGGAAGAATAGAGGAGCTGAATATTATTTAAATGGAGAAAGACTGCAGAAAGCTGCAGCACAGAAAGATTTGGGAGTCCACATGCATGAACCACAAAAAGCGAACATACAAGGTAATAGGGGAGGCAAGTGGAATGTTGGCTTTTATTTCAAAGGGAATGGAGTATAAAAATAGGGAAGTCTTGCTAAAACTATACAAGGCATAAGTTAGGCCACATCTAGAATACTGTGAACAGCTTTGGTCCTCTTATCTAAGGAAAGATATTGGAGGCAGTCCAGAGAAGGTTCACTGGTTTGATCCCAGGTATGGAGGGATTTTCTTATGAGGAGAGGTTAAGTAGGTTGGGCCTGTACTCATTTGAGTTTAGAAGAATGAGAGGCAATTTTATTGAAACGTATAAGATTCTTAGGGGGCTTGACAGGGTAGATGCTGAGATGTTGTTTCCTCTTGTGGGAGAGTCTAGAACCAGAAGGCATAATCTCTGAGTAAGGGGCCACCCACTTAGTCATTGAGTTATACAGCACAGAAACAGGCCATCTGGCTTATCGTGTCTTTGCCGGCCATCAAGCACCTATCTATTCTAATCCCGTTTTCCAGCACTTAGCCCAAAGCCCTGTATGCTATGACGTTTCAAGTGCTCATCTAAATACTTCTTAAATGTTGTGAGGATTCCTGCCTCTACCATGCTCCCAGACAGTATGTTCCAGATTCAACCACCTCCTGGGTTAAAAATTTTTTCCTCAAATCCCCTCTGAACTTCCTGCCCCTTACCTTAAATCTATGCCCCTTGGTTATTCACACTTCCACTAAAGGGAAAAGTTTTTTCCTATCTACCCTGTCTATGCCCCTCATAATTTTGTATACCTCTATCGGGTCCCCACTCAGCCTTCTCTGCTCTAATGAAAACAACCCTAGCCTATTCAGTCTCTCTTCATAGCTGAAACGCTCCAGCCCAGACAACATCCTGGTGAATCTCCTCTGCACCCTCTCCAATACAATCCTTCCTATTGTATGGCGAACAGAACTGCACACAGTGTTCCAGCTGTGGCCTAACTAGCATTTGATAAGCTCCATCATAACCTCCCTACTCTTATATTTTATGCCTTGGCTAATAAAGGCAAGTATCCCATATGCCTTCTGAACCTTATCTACCTGTGCTGCTGCCTTCAGGGGTCTATGGACATATACACCAAGGTCCCTCTGATCCTCTGTACTTCCTAGGGTCCGACCATTCATCGTGTGTTCCCTTGCTGTGTTAGTCCTCCAGAAATGCATCACCTCTCACTTCTCAGAATTAAATTCCATTTGCCACTGCCCTGCCCATCTTACCAGCCCATCTATATCATCCTGCAATCTAAGGCTTTCCTCCTCACTATTTACGACACCACCAATTATCGTGTCACTTGCGAACTTGCTGATCATATCTCCTATATTCGCGTCTAAATCATTAATTTACACTACAAACAGCAAGGGTCCCAACACGGATCCCTGCGGTACACCACTCATCACAGGCTTCCAATCACAAAAACAACCTTCAACCATCACACACCTCTTCCTGTCACTAAGCCAACTTTGGACCCAATTTGCCAAATTGCTCTGGATCCCATGGGCTCTTAATTTCTTGACCATTCTCCCATGCGGAACTTTGTCAAAAGCCTTACTGAAGTCCATCTGCACAACTAGTCACCTCCAAAAATTCAATCAAATTTGTTCGACATGATCTCCCCCTGACAAAGCCATGCTGACTATCCCTAATTAATCCCTGCCTCTCCAAGTGGAGATTAATCCTGTCCCTCAGAATTTTTTCCAATAGTTTTCCTACCACTGATGTTAGACTCACTGGCCTGTAATTACCTGGTTTATCCCTACTACCCTTCTTGAATAATGGTACCACATTTGCTGTCCTCCAGTTCTCTGGCACCTCTCCTGTGGCCAGAGAGAATTTGAAAATTAGTATCAGAGCCCCTGCAATTTCCTCCCTTGCATCACATAGCAGCCTGGGATCCATCTCATCTGGGCCTGGGGATTTATCCACTTTTAAGCCTTCTAAAATCATTAATACCTCCTCCCTTTCAATGCTAATTTGTTCAAGTTTTCACAGTTCCCCTTCCTGATTTCTACACATCCCTCGTCCTTCTCCACAGTGAACATTGATGAAAAGTAATCATTAAAACCTCACCCACATCCTCCGGCTCCATGCACAGATTGATACTTTGGTTTCTAATTGGCCCTATTCTTTCCCTGGTTATCCTCTTGCCTTTAATATATTTATAAAATGCCTTGGGATTTGCCTTTATCTTGCCCACCAGTGTTTTTTATGTCCTCTCTTTGCTCTCCTAATTATTTTTTTAAGTTGCCCCCCCTACACTTTCTATACTCCTCTAGGGCTTCTGCTGCTTTCAGCCCTCTGTATCTGCCATCTGTATTTTTTTCCTTATCCAATCCTCTATATCCCTTGAAATCTAGGGTTGCCTGGAGTTATTGGTCCTACCCTGATTTAAGACAGAGATGAGGAGGAATTTCTTCTCTCAGAGGGTAGTCCATCTGTGGAATTCGTTACTGCCGAGGCTGGGTCGTTAAATATATTCAAGGCTGAGACAGACAGATTTTTAATCGGTAAGAGAATCAAGGGTTATGGGGAAAAGGCAGGAAAGTGGGGTTGAAGATTATCAGATACACTCCCACTACCACCGATGCACAGTGGCAGCAGTGTGTACCATTTACAAGATGCACTGCAGAAACTCACAAGGGCTCCTTTGACAGCACCTTCCAAATCAGAAACCTCTACCTCCTAGAAGGACAAGGGAAGCAGACACATGGCAACCATACCACATGCAAGTTCACCTCCAATAACACACCTTCCTGACTTGGAAACATAGTGTAGTGCCTTCACTGTCGCTGGGTCAAAATCCTGGAACTCCCTCCCCAACAGCACAGTGGTGCACCTACAACACATGGACTGCATCTGTTCAAGAAGACAGCTCACCACCACATTCTCAAGGGCAATTAGGGATTGACAATAAAAATGCTAGCCTATCCAGTGACACTTACATCCCATGAAAGAATTAAAAAATCATTACAAGCCCACCGAACCCTATAGCTACCTCAAATACAGATCCTCACACCCTGCTTCTTGTAAGGACTCCATCCCATTCTCCTAGTTTCTCAATCTCTGTCATATCTGTTCTGATGATGTTACCTTCCACGACAGTGCTTTTGGCATGTTTTCCTTTTTCCTGAGCCAAAGATTCCCCCCCTGTATGGATGACAGGGCACTCAACCATGTCTGACCCTTGTCCCCCACTTCTGCCCTCACTGCTTCCCCTTCCCCACAGAACCATGATAGAATTCCCCGTGTGCCTATTTTCCATCCCACCAGCCTTCAACTTCAAAAGATCATCCTCCGCCATTTCCGTCAATTCCAGCATGACACCACCAAACACATCTTTCCCTCACCTCCCTTCTCAGCATTCCATAGGAAATGTTACCTCCGTGGTACCTGGTCCACTCCTCTATCACCCTCAGCACATCCGGTCTATTCCTTTATCACCCCCAATACCGCAACCTCTTCCCTCGGCACCTTCCCATGCAACTGCAGGGTAAGTAACACCTGCTGCTTTACCTCCTCCCTCCTCACCATCCAAGACCCCAACATTCCTTCCAGGTGAAGCAGCAATTCATTTGCATTTTTTTCAATTTAGTCTACTGCGTTTGTTGCTCACAATGCAATCTCCTCTACATTGAGAAGACTAAACGCAGACTGGATGACCGCATTTCTGCACACCTTCGCTCAGTCTGCAAGCATGACTCCAACCTTCCTGTAATTTGCTATTTCAATTCACCATCTTGCTCTGATGCTCACATTTTTGTCCTATGCCCAATGCAATCTGGAGGAACAATACCTCATCTTCCGATTAGGCGCTTTACAGCCTTCAGGACTCAATGTTGAGCTCAACGGCTTCAGACCATGAATTCTTCCCTCCATTTTAACTTTCATTCCACTCCACCACCTTGCCCTCCTCCCATCCCATTCTGCCTGTTCCCCACCACAGCCACCACCCAAGGGCCAGTTTGTAACTTCTTCTCATACTTGGCTTTCAGAAAGTGCTGCCTCTTGTTCTGCTATTAACACATTCTGCTATCTGAACTTTATGCCACTATTAAAGCCTGTCTTTTAGCAGAATTTTCCAGCATCTCTGTTCTCCAAATTTTCGCATTTCACCCACGATGATGCCCGGTAGGGCCGGAAAATCCCACCCTCAGTCTTTAACACTATCCTTACCATTACCTTTGTCTTATGTCCATGACATCTTTGTCATTTAATCTCTCCTGAGCTCCAACCTATTGCTGACATTATATTTTTCTCCACCTGCTCCACTCTCTCTCTCTTCAATAGCATAAAACCATCACATTTCTACCTCTTTAGCTCTGAAGAAGAGTCATACAGACCCAAAACATTAAAACTCTGTTTCTCTCTCCAGAGTTGCTGCCAGACCTGCTGAGTTTTTCCAGCATTTCCAGTTTTTAATTTAATATTAGCCTGTGTGGCCCTGAATTTCTTTTGGATCAGAATACTGATGCAGATTGGAAGTGGTTAGCCAGGAGTGTAAAACGAGATGATGCTCAGAAACCGGCCTGCCACAAATATTGCATTGTGGAAGTTCTGTCTGACCAGTAGAAAGTCTGCAAAAGATTATGGAGCTGGAAGTACTCTGCAACATGCAATTTTCCCACTGCTTCCACCTCCTTTTGATCTGAGTAACATGGACACCAGCAAGATATCAGCATCCAGGTTCCTGGAATGATGGAAGTGTGGGGATGACAAGGACTTCCATGTCTGGATCTTGATCTGAAAGAACCCATCATTTTGTAACTTGGCATCTTAAGACTTACCTTTGTACTGGCAACAAGACCTGGACAATATCGAGGCTTGGGCTGACAAGTGGCAAATAACATTTGCGTCTCACAAGTGCCAGGCAATGACCTTCTCCAACAAGAGAGAATCTAACCATCACCCCTTGACATTCAATGGCATTACCATCACTGAATCCCCCACTATCAACATCCTGAGGGTTACCACTGACCAGAAACTAAACTGGACTAGCTATATAAATACTGTGGTTACAAGAGCAGGTCAGAGGCTAGGAATCATGCAGTGAGTAATTTACCTCCTGACTCCCCAAAGCCTGTCCACCATCTACAAGGCACAAGTCAGGAATGTGATGGAATACTCCCCACTTGTCTGGATGAGTGCAACTTCAACAACACTCGAGAAGCTGGATACTATCCAGGATGAAGGCGCCCACTTTATTGGCACCCCATCAACAAACCTTCGCTCCCTCCACCACCGACACACAGTGGCAACAGAATGTACCGCATCCCATGAATGAATAAAAGAAAACTAGCTGAAGTTATCCTGAACCTGGTGCAAACCACAAGTTGCCTAAAATTATATTCTGGCAGTGGTCTCTCATCACTTGGCTTCATTGCACCTGGATACCAGATTGCTGATGAGCTCCCAAATGGACTGCCATTTATCTCAATGTATACTGTCATTTTCCTCTCAGATATAATGCTATTTTCACGTTTAAGTGCAGGTTAAACAAAATGTAATTGTGTAAATGCATAATATAAAAGTAATAGTATAAAAACATGAATATAAAAGCAGTAGGTTACCTGTTTTTGTTCTGAGAGAAGTAAAGGCTTGACCCGTGATTTATTGTGTTTTCTGTTTGCCTTGTTTCCCAGGTTGAATGCAAAGTTGTTATTGTTTTCTTCCAATACTGCAATATGGCTAATTTCAGTTGGCTGCTTGTAGAAGCACTGTATCTGTACACAGCTCTGGTGGTATCTGTCTTTTCTGAGCGAAAATACTTCTGGAGGTACATTGTTCTCGGATGGGGTAAGTTTCACTTTAAGAAACTTAAATCACATAAATTTTTGTAAATTCTAAATTACTCATTTTGGTAAATGTCATTCTGTTTTCCTGCATCTAATAATCTAATTTTCCTTTATTTTGTTGATTTTTATTCACATCTCTCACCTTAAGGTGCACCGGCAATTTTTATTATATCCTGGTCAATTGCAAGACAGATATATGAGAACATTGGGTAAGCCATGCTTCATGATAAATAAAACCTAAAATGAAGAATATTCAATAAACGGGAGGATATTGAGAGGGGTTGAGGAAGTGAGAGGCTTTGGAGTGCATGTCCACAGGTCCCTGAAGGTGGCAGGACAGGTGAATAAGTTGGTAAAGAAAGCATATGGAATGCTTTCCTTTATTGGGTGAAGCATTGAATACAAAAGCAGGGATGTATTGATGGCACCGTATAAAATGCTAGTTAGGCCACAGCTGGAATTTTGTGTTCAGTTCTGGTCATCACATTACAGGAAGGACATAATTGGTCTGGAGAGAGTGCAGAGGAGATTCACAAGAGTGCTGCCAGGGCTTGAACATTGCAGCTATGAGGAGAGATTTGATAGGTTCGGGTTGTTTTCCTTAGAACAGAGGAGGCTGAGGGGTGACCTAATTGAGGTGTACAAAATTATGAGGGGCCTATATGGGGTAGACATTAAAGCCTTGTTTTCCCTGGCTGAGGGGTCAATTACTAGGGGGCATAGATTTAAGGTGATTGGTAGAAGGATGAGAGGGGACGTGAGGAGTAACATTTTCACGCAGAGTGTGGTGGGCATCTGGAATTCACTGCCTAAATTGGTGGTTGAGGTTGAAACACTCAACTCATTTAAAAGGTACCTGGATCTGCATCTGAAGTGCTGTAACCTGCAAAGCTATAGACCAAGTGCTGGAAAGTGAGATTAAAATTTGCGACTAGTTTCTTTTTCATTGGCACAGACATGATGGGCTGAATGGCCTCTTTCTGCACTGTAAGTTTTCTATTGTTCTATTTGTTTCTATAAAGGAACTTTTCAGGACAAAACTTCATTCTGATTTATGTGGGAAGGTGGTATTATTTTTAGATATTAGCAGAAAAAAATTCGTAGATGAACAGGAGTAAAACCAAGGTACTATAGCTTACTTATGTATAAACATAAAAATGCATAGCAATGACATAAAATCTGTAGTAATTTAAAGCTACTAGTGCTTTAAATGGGGGAGAAATTGTCCTCTGACATTCCATTAAGATAGTAAAGAAGTTTATCATGCTATTTGTGAACAAAAAATGTTATCTCCCTCCCACTTTGACAATTGTTCTTTTATAGCTTTTGAATAATTAATTCTTTTTCTAATTTAGAGTCATGAGAATCATGTTCAGTTTTATATCTACCATATATTGATAATTAAGCGTGGCAACAAATTAAAGTGATATGGTACTAATAATAACTATGTGTAAGTTCAGTGTAATCATACCTATTCAAATAACTTGTTCTAATTCACAGACACTGGTTTGGTCATTTAGGTCAGGACTTTCCGTTTAGTGGGGGGGGGAGGAAGTGGGAGCAGGCGCGGGCGGGCGTGGACCCGATTGCCACCCGCGATCGGATCCGCGCCGCCATTTTATGCAGGCAGGCCAATTAAGGCCCACCCAGCGTATTTCCCGACTCCTGTGGATAGTGAGCAGCAGCGGACGTGCACAGACCACCGGGTCCAATGGCTACCTGGCAGTCTGTTTAAAAAAAGGCCCGGCAGCCTGTTATAGGCTGCTCACAATGGTCAGTTCCAGGCCACAACAGAGGGGCTCAGGTGAGCAGGCCAGGCTGGAGGGTAGGCCAGCAGAGCAGGCCAGGCTGGAGGGTAGGCCAGCAGAGCAGGCCAGGCTGGAGGGTAGGCCAGCAGAGCAGGCCAGGCTGGAGGGTAGGCCAGCAGAGCAGGCCAGGCTGCAGGGTAGGCCAGCAGAGCAGGCCAGGCTGGAGGGTAGGCCAGCGGGAGGCCAATGCACCCCTCGTTTTTCTGATGACTGCCTTTCTGCCTCCTCGAGGAGGTGGCAGCACAACAGGAGGTGTTGGTCCCCCAGAATGAGAGGAGGAGGCCACCTCCCGCGACGTGTTGTGGCGCACCTGGATCCAGTGTCACAAGCACATCAACGATTTGTTGTGCTCTGGCAGGTTGAGTACCATGTTGGCATTGGGCATTTAACCCAGCAGGTAGCCTTAGCCTTTGCGACCACCCCCCTGCAAGTCTCAGTTCCATGACTGCATTAATCATTGAGGGCATTATTCCTTTGCTGGTGGGCCAGCAGATAGTACCCATGCTGAGGTCAGCCTGAGTGGGTCATGAGGAGATGAGTTTTCGCCCACAGCACGTGTTGATCTTAGTCCCATATTACTGGTTTGGGGCAACCTGGAGGAGCTGCACCTAGGTGCAGACTCAGAACTCCAGGACATGTCCTGTTGAGGGTGATGAGATGGTGGAAGGGGAGCCTTAAGGCAGCATGGCATCAAACCATCTGGTGCACTCTACGCTGCACGTGCTTGCGCCTCCTTGCTATGGACTGATCAATCTTATGCAAATCCTTTCTTTGTTTCTATGAGCGCACATCTCTTCAGAGTTCAATGTCACTACAACTTTCCCAAATTTAAAATATCTATTTTGAAAATTATTGTACAAATATAGTCTTGATTTTTACTATTTGTGCTTCTAAAGTAGGATTGATCCTAATGTGATGTAGGCAGCATGTGTCCAAGGGGGAGGTGAGGGGCTGGGAAGCAGGCCTAGCATCTTTGTCTGAGTCATCAGCAGCAGCAGGGTGAGGAGGCACTGGAGGCCTGATATGTCCCACTCTGGTTGGGGTGTGCCATGCATGAGCAGAGTCCATGTGTAATTTGCCTTAATCAATGCTCTTCTCTCTTTTTCAGGAGAAGAATGCTCATAACGCATGGGGACTGGAGGCGGCCAGGCACAGCTCTCCATTTTAAGCCGCTTCAAGCTGGAGGCCCTTGAACTGGAGAAGAGCCATGCACTCAGGTCTACTGGTGTAGGTGAGGCTGGGGTGCCATGTCCAGGTATTTAAGGCCAACGCTGAGGTCTGCATTGTCCTTCCAACAACCATAGCACTGATGATTGTTAAATTAGTTATTGTTGCAACATTGTTGGACATTGGTTATTGAATGTTGAGCGTATAATGAGCCAGGGGACAGGGATGAACTTTGTCATTGTCTCCATGCTAAGTGATCCACTGTCCTTGTTCTTCCTTTCAGCATCATCAGAGCACAGCCAGGAGGAGGAGCAACAGAAGCCCCCTCTCACACCTGAGTCACACCATTTCTGCGAGGCAGGCACCAGCACAGATACTAGCACCTCGGTAAGAATTAGAGCAATGGCTAGTGTCCCGGGGCACAGCGGTGAGGGCACTTCACTGGAGGAGCTGGCAGAGACAGAGAGTGCCTATGGTGCCAGCAGTCGGAGGACTGCAGGGGACCGGGCACATGCCCAGTCGGTGTCTGACAACGTGCCTCTGGAGTCGTCCGCAACGCAGCAAGTGCAGAAAATGTGGCCGGGTGTGCGGGAGCATCTGGGGGAGATACATGAGACTATGCTTGGCTTGGTCTCCGTGGTGGAGGAGTCCACGCGGACGCTCACTGAAGCAATGAGCCACATGTCCAAACGCCAAGTGTCCTCCATGGCAAGAGTGGCGACTCTCATGGAGAGCCTACTCCAGGATACCCACCAGGGCTTCCTGGGGATGCGTTCTGACCAGCCAGCCCTCACATCGGCAATGACCTCAGCTGGTCAGTGCCAGTGTGGGAGATGGTGTGGGCATCAAGTTTCCCAGCTCATTGCACATCCATCCACGGTGAGCAGGGAGGTCTGATGCGACCTCACATCGGCGCAGCAGCTGCCTGTCACCTCTGCGGGCTCCTTTCAGGGTGCTCTGGATGAGGGTGGCAGCTCCTCCGCCTCTCTCCCAGTGACCATATCATCCAGTGAGGCTGCGACGATGGGGGAGTTGCCAGCTGTGGAACTGACAGCTCACTCCCAGGCGGGGCCAGCACAGGCTCCACGGGCAAGAGGACGACCGCCAAGGTCACCGAGGCCAACAGGACAGCAGAGTCAGCAGACTGTCTCAGATGCCACTCCGAGCGATGGGACATTAACAAGACGTAGCACCCGTAAACGAAAACATAAGGCACCTTAGGCACACCACGAGATTCTCACTGGTGCTTTTGTGTTGGCCCGAGATTAGGTACTTATGATTTATTTTTGATTGTTTACACTATTGTTTTCTATTTGTGATAATTTCTGCTTCACACATTAAATGCCAGATGTGTGACCATGGCTGAAGGTGCCTCGTTTCTTCTGCATGTGTATGTTTAAGAAAAGTGTAATGAGTGATTTGTTGGACATTCAGCTTTATGTACAAGGCCCTTTGTTAGTGCTGCTGACCTGGCAGATTTTGCACTTAAGTGTTGAGTATCAAGGCGGCAGCCCAGGCTTGTCCTATGCTCCACCTGTGTTGGGTTAGCTGAAGGTTCGTTGGATTAAAGCATCCCGGGTGTCCCTGCCTCCCTGGAGTAGTTCTGGGTCAGTGTCTACCCCCTCAGCATTTCCCTGTGCATGTTCATCCTCGGAATCACTGCTGGACACATCGTATGCAGCTGCAGACACGGCGTCGGCGTCTTCATCGTCCACTGTGTCCTTCCTTCCCAGCGCAAGATTGTGGAGAGCGCAGCATGCAACCATTATCACTGACACACGATCTGAGGAGTACTGGAGTGCACCCCCTGAACGGTTTAGGCATTGGAAGCGCATCTCTCCACCACAGCACTTGTGGAGGCGTGGCTCCTATTGTACCGCTGCTCAGCTTCTGTTCTTGGATGGCAGAGAGACATCATGAGCCACCTTCTGAGGGGATCGCCCTTGTCACCCACCAGCCATCCCGTCAAGTCGGGCTGGAGCACTGAAGAACCCCGGCACCTGGGAGTGTCTGAGGATGTAGATGTCGTGGAAGCTGCCTGGGTACCTTGCACAGACTTGTAGAATCAGCATTCTGTGATCATACATTATCTGCACGTTCATGGAGTGGAAGCCCTTCCTGTTGACAAAGGCACCGGGCTCACCTGCTGACGCCTTGATGGCCACATGTGTGCAGTCTATTGCACCTTGGATGCGGGGGAAGCCAGAAATTGCCGCAAAGCCTCTGGCTCGCTGTATCTGGCTTGCCTGCTCCCAATGGAAGTGGATGAAGGCCAATGCATGCCTGAACAGAGCGTCTGTGACCTGCTTGACACAAGTGTGGACAGCTAATTGGGAGATACCGTAAAGATCACCCACTGAGCCCTGGAAGGAGCCAAAGGCATAGAAGTAGAAGGCAGCTGTGACCTTCAAAGCCACTGGCATGGGGTGTCTGCCTACTCACGGGAGATCTTAGGCCCAATAATCTGACAGATATAGTTGACTGTCTCCCTTGAGAGTTGGAGCCTCCTTTGGCATTGCACGTCAAACATATTGAGGTAATTGCTTCGCTGCCTGTATACCCTCGCAGCAGGATAGTGGCATTTTCTGCGGCCCCTTCTGCCTTGGACTACCTCTTGGCCCTGTGCCACTTGTGCCTGCGTCTGTACTCCCAAAGGTGGCTCCCCTGGAGGCTGAATTGCACTCCTGGCCTGCTCCCCCTTCTAGCCCTTCCTTCCTCCTCAGAGGGGGTGCCTCCAGTGGACATGTCCGATCCCATACCCAATCTAAGGGAAGGCTTCCTGAAACCTGCAGGCCCAGAAAAGATTCCTCATTGCAGAGTGCTGACCTGAAGGTTAAGAGTCCAGGAAAAGCTGCTGGGATGTGTTCTGAAGTACTGCAGATCACACAGGCAAGTTTAAAAACTTTCATCAATAAATACTTCACAGAGCAGATTCAGAACCCCAGTGAGCCCTTGTATCCCACCCGTGGATGAGGTTAATACCCGCCTGCCCATTGCGCCCATGTGCCGACCCGAAGATTACACGGGCCCGTCGAAAAAATCAGCATCGATTGAAGACTAAAGGGCCTTAAGCGGCCCGTTAATCAATGGCGGGTGTGCGTCAGACTTCATCGCGCGTCCGCCCAACAAAATATTGCAGTGCCATCAGGACACTCACCTGATGTCACCGCGCATCATTTTACGCGCGGATGTGCAGGGGCCCACCCCCGCACGTCAAACTGAAAATTCTGCCCTTAGTGTCAGAGAAACAGCACAATTTAAAAGCTTCATAATCTCTTTGTGTATAATCCACAGCTGCTGGGATGTTAATTCAGATGAACAAATATGGTGGATCATTAAAGGACCTGTAATAGTATCTAATTTCGTAAGTATTTTTTAATTAAAGATGATTTTGAGCCATGGCAAATTATTAGCTTAGGTGCCACATTGTAAATCATTTACATTTATAATTAAATAGTTTACCCTAGAAACATCAAATATTCAGCAATTTGCAAACCAGTGCAGTGTGCGGTGCATGCATTTATTTTCTCAAATGGGGGTAGCTTTTGGTGATTTTGCAGAATGAACAAAACGAATCAATCATTTGTTATATATGCTGACTGATATTTCATTCTAACGAAGCCACTGGAAGGAAAATCAGGAGAGGTGTGTAAGGTGTGGAGAATCCATTGTCACCAATTTTTTACTATCCCCAAAGATTAAAATGACCTAATGGTGCTTTGGGACCACAGATTCCATTCTTTTCAAGTATGGACTTCAAATTGGTCCATTTAACTATTATTATTTATAACAACATTGTGCATATATAACATTGAATATCTTTGTAACATACTGAAAAAATTTCAATGATTATGAGATAAAATCCAAATCCAATTTGTTACATTCCCATGGAGGTTGAGAACTTTTAAAAAGCGATTTGAATTCCCAAATTGATCAAAAGATTTCATGTTTTAAGACTTTTACTGTAAGAAACAAACTAAAATCAACTTTAACTAAACATTACTTATTAGGTAGCTAATACTCTAAACTATAGAAAAGACTTGTCCCAACTAACCAGCCATGCCCCCCCTCCCCCCCGCCCTTAAACCAGCTTATATTTCACCCCTTTCCTATTTTTACTTAGTTCTGTTGAAGGGTCATGAGGACTCAAAATGTAAACTGTGCTCTCCTCCGCCGATGCTGCCAGACCTGCTGAGTTTTTCCAGGTATTTCTGTTTCTGTTTTTGTTTTAGATTTCCAGCATTCACAGTTTCTTTGCTTTCATCCTTTATTTGTGTTGAGCCCTATGCCACATTTATGTATTACAGTGCTCTCTCCACAGAATTACAGCATTAAAGGAATCAGTCCAAAGATACTCCCAGCTTCCAATGGGCTTACTTCTCCCATTTTTTTTAAGGTCCTTTCCCTCAGGCTTCTGAGAAATCCCAAACCAACTTCCAGCAGCACAGCTCAGTCTGATGATTCCTTTGCTCAGCCATGTCAAGGCAGATCTTCCAGTGTTCTTAAAGTTCCACGGGTTCCGTCTCTTCAAACAGAGAATGTCCTTCCATCTGCATTCCTCTCTGCCTTTTTCCTCTCTGCTTACTGCAGCAACTGCTGTCCCTGTCTCTCTCTCTCTCTCTCTCTCTCTCTCTCTCTGTCCAAGGTTTTTTACGCAGATTCCTGGAAGTCTGTAAGTCTACCTGTAGCAAAACCACCTGCTCTGTCCTTTGTTTTCTGGTGTTAAACCTGGCATGTGGATTTCAATAGCACTTGACCTGGGACCTGGGCCTCCTGCCCTCACGGTAATCAGGCCACATTGGCATATTGCCGGGCAGAACTAACAGGAGGTTCATTAAGCAATAATCATTATTAGATTGAATAATACAGTTGGATCATTAGTTTGACTCCAATCCAGCATGTAGAATGAAAGTTTCCTTTTCTACCAACTGCCTAAATTTAGTTCCTGGTAAGTGAAAATCTAAAGCATAAGGCCACTTGTATAGTCACACACACTGACATTCTCACTAAGGAAGGTCACACATATAGCATGTGGGAAACATTTCCCGAAGTAAAAATTTTAAACAGAAACAGGGGGCATTAATAATAGCAGTAAAATTAGCTCATATATCTCCAGTGCTGTCTAATCGCTTAATTGATTAGCAAAATAAATAAAATAAGCTACCAAGATATTTGTTAAATTGACGCAAAATCTTAGATTTTATTTCATTATGTATAATTTCAAAAACAGTCAAATTTTCCACTTCAATTTCATAGATTTGTTTCCATTGTATATCATGATGGAAAAGGAATTTCACTGAGGGTTCTACAGATTGGCCATGATAACTTTAGTGGAATATCAGTGGAAACCGGTTCATGCATCTTTCTGGGATTCTGACTGATTTTCTATCAGAGTTGCAGGTGCCAATCAGGAGAACCTCTGAGGAAATTGTCAGTGATAGACTGTTGGGAATTGCCTCAACATACTGTTTCCCCCTTATGGCATAGGCGTGACTGTCAAGTAGAAAGCAAAGTATGAAGTTTACTAATATCAAAGGCAATTTCAGAACATTTGTAGACACAAGAAGAGAGCAAAATTGGCCAATAGTGTCCCAATTCGTTGTTCAGTAAATGTGGTCAGTATCAATGGCCACAAATGTTTTTAAACAGGATAATGACCATTGTGATGAATATTTGCATTAACATTTTACTATGCAAAGCATTTGGGAATCTTTGTTTTTCACAACTATATTTAGTCATTTTGCATGAATAAAAACATGGGGCAAAATTCTTCCCCCATCGGGGGGGGAAGTGCGGGAGCGGGAGTGGGCAGGTGGCCCTCCGATCAGCGCCCCTGATTGGGGGTGCACCGCCATTTTTCATGGGCAGGCCAGTTAAGGCCCACCCAGTGTGACGTCTGCACAGGAGTGCTGTGCGCTCCCTGTGCGAGGCTCGGTGGGGGGAGGTGAATGGCAAATGCTGAAGTGTACTCCAATCTCCCTGACTAAGTGCTGCCTCAGGGAGATTGGTTCCCAAAGTGAGAAACATGAGTTGGGACATGGACATAGCCTGAAGTAAAAGTTAATCTTAATTTTTAAATTCAGTCATGAAACCTCATCCCGCCCGTGGATGAGGTTCCATGCTTTTTCAGATGGCTGCCAGCGCTCCCGACTTGCCCGCCAACCTTAAGGTTGGACGGGCAGGTCCACTAATTGCTTGAATTGCTTTTTGAATGGCTTCAGTAGGCCGTTGACAGGTCGGCAGGCGTACAGCTGGCTGGGCTGCGTCCCCACCGAGCTGAAAATGCAAATGACACGGAATGACGTTGGGAGTTCCCCGGCCCCGCTCACCAATGGAAAAATTCTTGCCATGTATTTTTATGATATGAGCTAGATAGTCAGTGTTCAGGTAATAGCTCAAACATGTTAGTTGCTAACAAGATCTGTTGATAATGGAGGGGTTGGATTTGGGGACATATTATTCAAATATTTCATCTGGACAATATTGTCGATTGTATATACTGTATATACTATCGTTTAGAAGTTGGTACTGAAAATATTATAAAACACTAGCTAGATGTATATGTTAATTTAAGAGCCATTGCAATGAATAGCTATACTTATTTAATTCCATCATGGTCTCCTTTTTACTTATTTCATACACTTAAAGTTAATTTTTTAAAATATTTATTTTTGATGATCGTGCATAAAAGGATCTGAAAGTGATGATCACTCAATAGTTTCTCCACAGTTTATAGAATCTCATAATGCAGAATGAGGCCATTTGGCATCATGACTTCTGTCAGGATACCAGGTAGTGACCTGCATGATTTGCTATGTATGGTTGCATCTCAGTTGGTCTTTAAGGGAATGCAATCCTTTTTATGTTGTAGTAGATCTCATAGTTGACATGCGGCACCTGCTAAGTAATAGTGTGTGCAACCCATGGCACCTTGCACCATGGGAAAGCCTGCAATCCTCATGAAACCATGTGATTTCCTAGCCTGCTGAGCTGAAGTGAACTCCCTTAGGGACAGACAATGAGAGCTATTGCAAATATCTCTTTCGCCAGACTGGAAGGAACCAGCATAAAGTTAATGGCCACTATCACCTTCAGAGCCAGTGGCAATGTGGTCCAGACCCTGCTCTGAGGCTGCATTAGGTGGTAGCTTTCAGGGAAGACATTCTCAAATGTCTCATATACATTTCCTTGTTAAGGTTCAGATGGGAGACCTGCTCTCTAAACACACTAGGCAGATATGGCCTCTTGTTGAGAGACTTTCTCCCCCTCCTCCTCCTTCATCTTCTAGAGGTTTGTACTGATCTGTATGGTCCTCTGCTCATTTTCCCAGGCATGCTGAATTCTACAAGGAAAGCCTATTAGTGAACGCATATCTGGTTTGTGATCTTAAAATCAAGATCATCTCCTTTAGCACCTACCACACTACTCCCTAAGGAGGTTAGCAATTTAAAATCTCAAAGAACTCTCAAAAGTTTCTGCAATCATAGGAACAGCCAGTTGAAATGAATCAGCAAATAAACTAAAGTAATTTATGATCCTTTAAATAGCACTGATGAGTGCTCTTTACTTCCTTTTTTTTCTCCAGTTTAATATAGATTAAGCTAAGGAAAGGTAAGGGTTCTAGTTTTTATTTAAAGTATATACATAATTTAACTTTATTTTTTGCTGTATTTAACTTAAAGTAAGGGGTTTTTTCTTCAACTAGAAGCATGGCAGGGCAGCTCAGTCCCATGTTATTTACCGCCTGCAACATGTGGCAAGTCTTAGATGCTCCTTGCGCTCTGGCCGACCACGTGTGCAGGAAGTGCCACCAGCTGCAACTACTTGAGCTCCGAGTTTCGGAGCTTGAGTGGCAGCTGGAGGCGCTGAGGTGCATCCGCGAGGCTGAGAGTTTCGTGGATAGCACATTTTTAGACATGGCCACCCCACAGCTTACAGAAGTGCAGACAGAGAGGAAATGGGCAACCATCAGTCAGAAGAAAGATGTCAGGCAGGTAATCAGGAAATCCCCTGATTTCGCATCTCGCTCGAGAACTGTTTTTCTGTGTTGGAAAACAGTGAGAGTGACAGTTCCTCTTGGGAGTGCAGCCACGCTCCTGGCACTGTGAGTGGCTCAGCTGCACAGAAGGGGAGGAAAAAGAGGGGAAGAGCAATAGTGGTAGGAGACTCAATAGTAAGGGGAACAGATAGGCAATCCTGCGGCCGTAGACTCCAGAATGGTATGTTGCCTCCCTGGCGCTAGGGTCAAGGATGTCACTGAACAGCTGCAGGGCATTCTAAAGGAGGAGAGACAGAGATCGTGGTACATATTGGTATCAACGACATAGGTAGAAAAAGAGATGAGATCCTGCAAGCAGAATTTAGGGATCTAGTTAAAAAGCAGGACCTCAAAGGTAGTAAGAAGGTGAGTGTAGAAATAAGAGGTTAGTCCAGATGTATGCATGGCTGGAGAGATGGTGCAGGAGGGAGGGCTTTAGATTTTTGGGACATTGGAGGCGGTGGGACCTGTACAAGATGGATGGGTTGCAGCTGAACCAGAATGGGACCGACATCCTTGTGGGGAGGTTTGCTAGTGCTGTTGGGGAGGGTTTAAACTAACTTGACAAGGAGGGGATCCTGAGGGGAGGTTCAGCAGGGGGAGATGCACAGCCAAAATTAGAAGAGAGAGCTAGTGAGTCTGGAAGGCATAGAAATTATAGGCCAGTTAAGGCACAAGGGACTTGGCAAGGTTGGATGGTATTTATTTTAATGCAAGGAGCCTGACAAATAAGGTAGATGAGACGAGGGCACAAATTAACACGTAGAAGTATGATGTCATTGCTGTCACAGAGACATGGTTGAGAGAGGGGCAGGATTGGCAGCCCAATATCCCAGGATGTAGAGTCTTCAGGCGAGACAGGAAAGGAGGTAAAAGAGAAAGGGGTATCACAATATTGATCAAGGAATCAATTACAGCAGTAAGGAGGGATGACACCTTAGAAGGCTCCTCAAATGAAGCCATATGGGCAGAACTGAAAAACAAACAAAAAGGGAGCAATCACATTGCTGGGAGTGTACTATAGGCCTCCAAACAGTCAGAAAGAAGTAGAAGAGCAGATATGTAGCCAAATTTCAGTGAAGTGTAAAAATAATAGGGTAGTAATCGTGGAGATTTCAACTTCCCCAACATTGACTGGGTTAGTCATTGTGTGATAGCTTTAGAGGGTGCAGAATTCTTAAAAAGCATTCAGGAGAGCTTTTTAAGTCAGTACATAGAAGGTCCTACAAGACAGGGGGCGGTTCTGGGCTTAATTTTAGGGAATGAAGCTGGGCAAGTTGTAGAGGTATCAGCGGGGGAGCATTTTGCAGACAGTGATCATAACTCCGTTAGATTCAAGGTTGTTATGGAAAAGGACAAGGATGGGCCAGAAATCAGAGTTCTAAATTGGGAGAAGGTTGATTTTAATAAGATCAGATATGATTTGGCCAGAGTGGACTGGGAGCAGCTATTTTTAGGTAAATCTGCATCAGAGCAGTGAGACTCATTCAAGAAGGAAATAAGGAGAGTACAGGGCCAACATATTCCAGTAAAGACAAAGGGTGGGACCAACAAATCCAGGGAACGCTGGATGTTGAGGGATATACAGGATTGGATAAAGAAAAAAAGGGAGCCTTATGGAGGGCTCAAAACAATGGAAGCCTTGAGGAGTAAAGGATGTGTAGGGGGGAACTTAAGAAGGAAATTAAGAGAGCAAAAAGGGGGCATGAAGAAACATTGGCAGGTAAAATAAAGGAAAATCCAAAGTAATTTTACAAGTACATTAAGAGTAAGAGGATAACTAGGGCAAGAGTAGGGCCCATTCAGGACCAGAGTGGTAATTTGTGTGTGGAGCTGGAAGACATAGGTAGGGTTCTAAATGAACTTTTTGTCGGTGTTCACAAGTGGAGGGACGGCGTGGGTATGGAAATCAGGTAGAAGGACTGTGATATAATTAAATAAATTAGAATAGAAAGGGAAGAGGTTCTAAGTGGTCTGGCAGGCTTAAAAGTAGATAAATCTCCAGGCCTGGATGAAATGTATCCCAGTCTGTTGAGTGAGGCAAGGGAGGAGATAGCAGGGGTGCTGGCAATAATTTTCAATATCTCTCTGGCCACAGGAGAGGTACAAGAGGACAGGGGACAGCCAATGTGGTACCGTTATTCAAGAAGGGAGGAAGGGATAAACCAGGGAACTACAGGCCAGTCAGTCTAACCTCAGTGGTGGGGAAACTATTGGAAGCAAT
Organism: Carcharodon carcharias; assembly: GCF_017639515.1. Lineage (NCBI taxonomy): Eukaryota > Metazoa > Chordata > Chondrichthyes > Lamniformes > Lamnidae > Carcharodon > Carcharodon carcharias. The sequence goes on along the minus strand of NC_054478.1, from coordinate 55,533,936 downwards.
TCTGAGGGACAGAATTAATCTACACTTGGAAAGGCAGGGATTAATCAAGGAGAGTCAGCATGGTTTTGTTAAGGGGAGGTTATGTCTGACCAATTTGATTAAATTTTTCGAAGAGGTGGCCAGATGTGTAGATGAGGGAAATGCATATGACATAGTCTACTTGGACTTCAGCAAGGCTTTTGATAAGGTTCTGCATGGGAGACTGATAACGAAGGTAAGAGCCCATGGGATCCAAGGCAATTTGGCAACATGGATCCAGAATTGGCTGAGTGGCAGAAAGCAGAGGGTGATGCTCGAGGGGTGTTTTTGTGACTGGATTCCTATGTCCAGTGGGATTCCACAAGGATCGACGTTGGGTCCCTTGCTGTTTGTGGTATATATAAATGATTTAGACTTGAATGTAGGAGGGTTGATCAGTAAGTTTGCGGATGACACGAAAATTGGTGGGGTGGTAAATAGTGAGGAGGATAGCCTTAGATTACAGGAGGATATAGACGAGCTGGTCAGATGGACTGATCAGTGGCAAATGGAATTTAAACCAGATAAGCGTGAGGTGATGCACTTGAGCAGGATAAACAAGGCACAGGAATACATGATGAATGGTAAGACCCTGGGAAGTACCGAGAATCAGAGGAACTTTGGTATGCATGTCCACCAGTCCATTAAGGTAGTGGGACAGGTAGATAAGGTGGTTAAGAAGGCATATGGAACACTTGCCTTTATTAGCCAAGGCATAGAATATAAGAGCAGGGAGGTTATGCTGGAACTGTATAAAACAGCTAGAGTATTGCATACAGTTCTGGAATCCACATTATAGGAAGGATGTGAATGCACTAGAGGGAGTGCAGAGGAGATTTACCAGAATGTTGTCTGGGCTGGAGAGTTTTAGTTATGAGGAGAGATTGGATAGACTGGGGTTATTTTCCCTGGAGCAGAGGAGATTGAGGGGGGGACATGATTGAGGTGTATAAAATTATGAGGGGCATGGATAGGGTAGACAGGAAGGAATTTTTCCCCTTGATGGAGGGATCAATAACCAGGGGGCATAGATTTAAGGTAAGGGGCAGGAGGGTTAGAGGGTATGTGAGGAAGAATTTTTTCACCCAGAGGGTGGTGGGAATCTGGAAAGGGTGGTAGAGGCAGAACATTTAAGAAGTATTTGGGTGCGCACTTGCGATGCCATGATATACAAGGCTATGGGCCTAGTGCTGGAAAATGGGATTAGAATAGTTAGGTACTTGTTTGACCGGCGCAGACTCAATAGGCCAAAGGGCCTTTTTCTGCGCTGTAGACCTCTATGACTCTCCTGTTGAACTTATATTCAGCAGTGTGCAATTAAGAGACAGTGTTAGGTGGAGCATTGAGCTCCAAACTGGCAGTGCCGGTGTCAAATCAACATTACACGCTGGTTAACATAATTACTGCCACTCTGCATACCTCTGGTAGATGTTTGCTGCGCACACTAATGCTCTCAAAAATATGGTGTCCAGTGTGACTCACATCAGAAGTGTTTGTGCTCACTATGGTCACCATTTTGGCCCTCTAAGGCCACTTGTAGCACCCAAGGAATGGGTGCTATGCTTCTATCTTTTGAGCCATTGATGTTTATTTATAAAGCCCAGGATTCTACATGTTTTTGTATTAGCTTTATCAACATGGCCTGCCACCTTAAAAATGTAAACATTTACTTTTGTTCTATTTCACAGATCAACTTTTTTCTCTTTATTCGGATCATTGGGATATTAATAAAAAATCTAAAGACACCCGATGCTGTGAGAAATGATTTAAGCCAGTACAGGTGAGTCACTGCACCCACCAGCTTCTTTAATATAAAGCCATGCAAATACTACTCCGGGTGTTGAAAAGTCAAAGAGCTTAATTGGCACTTTAGTCACCACCTTAAACATTCACTTCCTCTACCACTGACGCATTGTGTTCCATAAACAAGATGCACTGCAGCAACTCACTTTTGACAGCACCTTCTAAACCTGCAATCTTTACCGCCTAGAAGAACAAAGGCCTTAGGGACATGTGAACATCACCATCTGCAAGTTCCCCTCCAAATCACACACCAGCCTGACTTGACTTATTATCATTCCTTCATCATTGTGTACTCAAAAATCCTGGAACTCCCTTCTTAACAATACTGTGGGTGTACCTGCACCTGCAACAGTTCAAAAAGGTGGCTCACCATCATCTCTCAATAGCAATTAGAGATGGGTGATAAATGCTGGCCTTGCCATCGGCGGCGACATCCCATGAACAAATAAAAAGAATGTACTCCTCAACAGTGCTGCAAAATCCAAACCCCAACACAGCAATATCAAACTCCAGGTACTTACTTCTAACCTAGCATATGTTGCCTGCCATCCTGATCTGTGTCCTGTTCTGTAAATTGATAAGAGATTAAAAGCTGAAAGTGTGCAAAAAAACGTAAAATAATAATAAAAATAATACCAGCGCAGAGAGTCTTTAATTATGATAGGAGACAAAATAAACTGGGTTCCTTTCCATTAAAATAAAATAGGGTAATAGGTGATATGGTAAGAGGTTTTCAAAATTTTCAATAAAAGCTTCTTTGGCTATGTTCTCTGAGAAGGAAAGGCAGTCATTTCATGATAGATTTTCTAACCTAGAGTCAGAAATTAATAAGTAGCACAATTGCTGTTAAATGACTACAAGAAAACAACTAAATTTAGCAAATTTATCCACATGGACAACTTCTAAAGTGACTTCAGCAATTTTAAGGGTGATAAACTATTCAGAAGGGATAGCATAAGAAAAAAGGAGAGGACAGTATTAATTAAAGCTTTCATAATAGCATTAGAAACTACAAATAGTACAGGGACCAGTGTAAAACCTATATGGTTAGTTAGGACTAAGAAGGAAAATGATACGGTGATTGAGGAATGCTAGAATTGAGACTTTTTTTTTATCTAACTAGCAGATCCTCCATGATGTTGCTCGTATTTAACCATGCTGAACATTAAAAAGAATAGAAGAGTAATTTAGGTTTTTAGATACACAAATCTTTAAAAGCGGGGTCACAAGTTAATAAAACTGTTAAAAGAAGTACGATTATAGTTTTACTAAATAGGGGCACAGGACAAAAAAGCAAAGAGGTAATGCTCAATCTATACTATTCTTAGTCCTCAGTTGGGATATGGCATTGGATTTTATGTGGAGGCAGTGGCCCCGTCCACAGCTGAAATGTCAGGGATGAGCCCCGCCTCCCCCAGCCCAGGAAGCCAAGACCGGATTTTGCGGTCATCAGCCAGAGGTTGTGTTTTCCACCCACATCTGGGTGGTTGTCCCATCTCGAAGAACTGCTGGGCATACAGATGGCCTGCAGCTCTCCAGTCCCAGTAGTATCATCAGGAGCCATGACCACTGCTGGGACTGCAGTCAGTGCCCGACAAGGAACTATGGAGGGGATCAGACTGGAATGTAAGTAAGTCAGCCTTGCCAGGGCCAGTCGGGAAGGCCCTGGTAGAGGGATGGTGGGAAGAGGTGGCAATCAGGAGGCCAGGGGTATGGTTCACACCTTTTCTACTGGGGGACCCTCCATTGGGCACATAGTTTATCTTGATGGTCTTACCACATGTTGTGCGCAGTCCCCCCGCTGCTGGCAAAGTACCAGAAGCAGTGGGAGACCATTAATTGGTCACTTAAGGGCCTCAATTGGCCCAAAGGCAGGCAGCCCACCCAACACCTGTCACTGTTAACATATCACCACATATCACCACAGACAGGTAGGTGATGGGGATGGCACCATTCCATGCCATCCACCCAAATTTATACCCCCCCCCCCCCTGCCTCTCCACCCTGCATCCCCTCCTCCCCTCACCTGCCAGGCCACTCCAGAGGAAGTGTACATTTCCAGTTTTCAGTGTCCTACTTGAGGAATGATGTCAAGGCTACAGTAAAAGTTGTAAAATTAGACTGGGAATGACCACCTTGACTTCTAATGGGAGAATAGAGAAAATTAGATGCTTCTCACTAGAAGAGGGAAGTTGAGAGAATATCATAGGAGTGTTCAGAATTATGAAGAATTTTAATAAAGTAAATCAGGAAAACTGAGAATTCCAAACTTGACACCACATATGTTTGCATTGTAATCTTTTTATTGTGTTCAACCAAATATTTGAGACATACAATGTCTCTAAATAGTAGGCATATAAGGAAATAAATACAATGACCCTGTTTATTCTCTGGGTTTAGATGTAACCTTCATTGATCCTTTTGATTTTGATTTTACAGATTGTGACAGAAAGCTCAAAATACAAGCCTCTAACAATGCACAGTCTTATGAGATGTTTTTTATTCTGATAACTCCTGTTGTGAATACGACTCTTAGAAATGACATAATTCCTACAAAAACACCCAACGCCAACTTGTCTACCATCAAATATGTAACAAATCATTCTGAGTTCATTGTCCCATTTCTTTATTTCAAGAATCACCTGGCTATCTCATTTCAAATGTAGCAACAAGAATAAGCTGACACGAATCACACATCTTCCACTTTCAGCAGAAGCTAAACAGTATGGTCAAATAAATTGTACCTCAACACATTAAATCCTAAAGCATTTTAAGAATGAGCAAGTATTAATTTAAGGTTTTTTAAAATTGCATTGCACTTCTTCCTCCAATACAGTAGGTGGCAGTAATACACCAACTGGTGTGAATTTGCCTGAAACCAAAAAAAGGTACAAGTATCACTATTTCATTATTTCTAGCTACAGTGCAAATCCAGAAACAATTTATAAGTAAATAGAAAGCAAAAGCCTTAACCATACAAGATTAAACCAATTCCTAATCCTACATGCGTATGTTTTTAAGAGCAGGATATCATACATTATTTCCACTGATTGGTCAATTAGTCCTAAAAGGGCATACGATTAAGATCATCATCACAGGAATGAAGAGAAAGATTAGGAGAATTTTTCTACAGAGGATTGTTAGGAATAAAACACTATAGAAGCAAAATCAATCTAGCTTTTAAAAGGAAATGGATAAAATATTTGAAAAAGAAAAAATAAATAAATTGAAGCAAATAGGGCATGGGAATGGGATTAACTGCATATCTCTTTTAGAAGTCTAGCAAGCCATGATGGACTGACTAGCCCCTTTCTTTTCTGTAAAATGATGTGATTCAATGGCTCTTGTGATGATCATGTTAAATATAGCCCCATATTAATAACTTATTATCATAATTGTGTTTCAAACACTGGACTACTACTAATAAAAGTATCCTGTGGTATAAAATTAAGTTTCACTCTTGACAAAATAAGCTTTACATTTAAATTTCCACTCAGACAACTGTTGTCACTGTGAAATAGAATCAATGTTAATTTAAATTCATTGTGGGATTCGTAATTCTCAAAAATAATAAGTGAAAGTCTATCTCTCTGTACCATTTCCAAGTAGCATTACTGCTAATCCATTTCTATTTATAAACAGTAATCCATTTCATAAAAAGAGCAAGAACAAGACTGTCATCTCAATCAATGACAGTTCTGAAAACTACAATCAGGCATTCATGTCCAAGTGGATAAGTTCACTCTCTTTTCTCAGAATGAAATGCAACTCAAGTTCAACAGAATACACACAGAAGGTGGAATTTTTAACCCCACCACCCAGCAATTAAGACAGCTACACAAAGGTTTATCACTGCGTTCACATTCAATTTTCCCTTGCCACCATCTTAACTGGGCCCTTTTTGTAGGCTGTCAAGGTTCCCCCCTGGTTTAGGGAAGTATCAGTCATAAATGTTAATTGGGGTCCTATGATGCACCAAACACCCAGATGCAATTTTAATGGCCAGCCATGGGCACTCTTATTACAGCTTTGCAGGAAAGAAGAGGCCCTCAAGGTAATTCAGAAACTTTCTCAAGTGAAGCCAGGAGAATCTGGAGTATAATTTGAACTCCACAAAAACATTTTGGACCTTTCCATTTCACACAGACCTGCTCCTGCTCCCTGGTACTTACCTTGGTGTCAGCGAGCGACCTCCAGAGCTCACGACTTTGAACCGCCCAAAACTAGCCAGCTCTCTCTCATCAACTGTTTCAAACTTGGCGCTGGCTATTATATTGTAAGGAAGGCCCAGCTATTAAAATCAGGCAAGATCCAAGGGTGTGCGAGGTGAGGGGATGGAAAGGAAATAAGGTTATCAACTCATCCCAGCTTCCCAGCCAAAATCTACCCAAGAACATTAGGGCCAAATATCTTTTAACTAGTTCTGTATATTGTATTTGTTGTTTCTAGGAGGCTTGCAAAGTCCACTCTGTTGTTAATCCCATTGTTTGGAATCCACTATATTGTCTTTGCAATTTTCCCGGATAAAGAAAGCAACCTTGCAATGGACTTACATATAGGTTTTGATGTTGCTCTTGGATCATTTCAGGTATTTACTTAAATAAATATTAGAATTATTGTGTAAAATTATTGAATCACTCAACTAAAGTATCACTAATATGAGTAATGTTCTATATGAATTTGATCTGGATAATTTTCTGGGTATGTTCTGATGATTTTTCATTATAGCAGAAAGTGAGATTGTCTGCCACTGGTGCAAACTAGAAAACTTACCCTATACATGTTCAGTAGTATTGTGTTTTGAAAATTAAGGTTATTTTAAATGAGGCATGATAGGATCCTCTAGAGGATAATGCTCTATCAATGTAAATGTGTTCTTTGCACCATTAATGAAGTGCTTTTTAACCTACAGGGATTTGTTGTCGCAGTACTTTACTGTTTCCTTAATGGTGAAGTAAGTTTTTTACTGATTAATTCTGATTTATTTGCCATACACAGTCAAAAGTGCTTTCCTTTCATAGAAAAATAAAACCATGTTTATTACTACTAATAAAACATGATTGTTTTCCACTTAGGTACGAGCTGAAATCAAGAAAAAATGGAGACAAAGGAAAGGCAACCAACACAATCCCATGATCAGTAATTGGTAGGTGGTGGAACCAGGTCCGGTCCCAAGGAACCACAGGAATTTGTTTACCAAAAATCAGATTTTCTTCGAAGGATCACATGAAATATTGTGCTTCAAGTGCGTTTCCAAAAGAGTAAGAAAACAGAACTATTTAACTGTGAATGATTTAACAGAGATACTGCTGCCATTGATAGGACAGATGTTACTGACCTGTCAATTCCATTGAGAAGTACAATTTTTTTTTCCAAATTTCCCTGTCTGCCAAGCTAGTGTTTGCAGTGTGCACTTGCCATGGAACATTATATTGATCAAGATAGGAAAAAAATTATGTATATGTGTAATATTGTGCAGTTTATATGTGATTATGTTACAAGTGCATTTGGTATTTACGAAAGTTCAATTCAACTTGTTGCACCTATCAGCTTTGAGTGAGCAAGGTCATTTACAGAGTAGCTATTTTGAATGCTTTTAACTCAGTCTCCTAAATAATTATTGAAATGCCTAAATTGTGTGTTGTTACATGAGTAAGAAAATGGAATTCTTAAACCTAAGTGATAATATCTCCTGTGAGTATTAATGTCATCGCTTTACCGCTTTGGGTGGAATTTTCCATTCTGGGGACTAAGTTTGGTGGCAAGTGGGAAAGTTGGTGAGATTCCCACTGGGCAGTGGGTTGGGTGAGCATGCACAATCTTCCACCTTTCAGTTCGTTAATTATGCATCCACGAGGAGCTCAGCAAATCTTGTGGTGGGGCGGGCAGGAAGTCGCCTGCCCTGCCATTGCCTCATGGGATCAAAGGTCCTGGCACCATATTTAAGTGGCACCCGGACAACCATTCAGTCAATGCAGGCCTGGAGCTCTGCACTATTCCTCCAGAATTCTTGTGGCCACAGCTGCTACCGGAGAAGCTGGCAGATGTGAGCAACCACATCTCAGGACATATGAGGGCACCTCCGGCATTGCATTTCGCTCAACTCTAGATAAGAGCACCACGGGCTCTATACCCAAGGTCAGGCCAATGCTTGGCGTTGCATGTTTGCCAGCGACGGCCTCATAGAGGCCCTGCTACCTCTTGTTGCTCAGGCCTTTGCTCCTCATGGCACTCTGCCAAATGGTGACGGGTCCTCCTTCACATCTGCATGAAAGCCATTAGCAAGGTACGGTTGCCTGCAGCCTCCATCATCGATGCTTTGGATGTATGAATGAATTTATGTTAGTGAGCATAGGCAGAATCTTTTGGTCAGCGTACAGGGGTGGGCCCCGCATGCCGACGCGTAAAATGATGCACAGTGACGTTGGGCGTGCATCCCGACATCAATGCGCGTCATTCCAATCTTCAGTTCGGCGGGCATGCACCGGAGTCGGCTGCACGCCCTCCGAACTGCCAAAGGCCTTTTAAGGCTATTAATCACCTAATTGAAGTAGTTGTCAGGGCTGTCCTCCCAACCTTAAGGTTGGCGGGCAGATGAAGAGCCCAGGCAGCCTTCACATTTTTCATGGAACCTCATCCATGGACGGGATGAGGTTTCATGAAGGGTTTATAACTTTAACAAAAGATTTTATTAAAATTCATTGACATGTCCCAGCTCATGTGACACTGTCACATGAGGGGACATGCCTGAATAATTTTTAAAATTCTTTTATTCAAGTTTTCATAATCAAATTAATCTCCCTGAGGCAGCTCCATGTCTCAGGGAGGTTTCTGTGCTCTTTCGCACACATGCATGAAAGAGCACAGGCCCCGACTCTTCCTCCTCCTACCACCTGCACAGGTAGTGCTGAGCACTTCTGGGTGTGTGTCATGCTGGGTAGGCCTTAATTGGCCCGCCCACATAAAATGGCAGCGCGCAACTGATTGCGGGCAGCGATTGGCTGTGTGCCCGCCTGTGCCCGCTTCCACCCAGCCCGCCCAATGGGGAAAAGTTCTCCCCCATGTCCTTTATAGGTTTCACTTCATCTCAAAGTCAACAGGCAAGCGCTAAGCCCTCCATCTAGGTATGGCATCATCAACCACCTCACCCCTTCATGGAAAACCAGAGATGGGTGTTTCTTCCATTCATGACTGCGTATGGAGACATTACTCTTTGTCCAGGGTGATGAGAGTCATGTGGAAGAAGTCCCATGTGAACACTTTTCTGCTTGTCTTCACTACTCTTGAGACTCAATACAGAGACCACTGCCTTAGCAGAAAAGCAAGACAAACTGCATGATGCTTTGTCAGCTATGACCACTCACCCAGGAGGATGGAGGTTTGGATTCACAAGTTGTTTGTCCTCCACCAGCTGTGCCCCTTGGAGACATCTGCCTCCCACCCTCCCTTCAATCCTGCCTCTGACTGCGGCCGATGGCAAATGGCAGAGATTGAATGGCAGCTCCAGACCTTGCTGGGATTTCAATGTTATGAGGCCCATAAGTCAGGAACCAACCTGCTGTAATGTGGCTTCACCGTAGAGAAGAGAACACAAGTGAGCATCTTTGACATCCAGTTGCTTCATAATTATTAGGGTGTCCCTTTAGTCAGCCACTTGTGCTGACCTTGAACTCCATCCACCAGATAAGACCCTCCTCCCACCTTGAAGGATCTCACTAGCTGCGTGGTCATGTCAGTTTGGAAAATGTTGCGTGTCATCTTTCAAGCTCATTCCACCACCTTCCACCCTACCCCTGTCACCCAACAACTTTCCCCCATCACCACTGACGCATCCAATATCACCATTCTTCTCCCCTCTATCCCCTTGATCACCCCACCCCCCATGTTACCCTGGAGTACATCACAATCCACCTCCAAATGCCTTTCCTCCCCTCAGAACTGACACCAATTACCACCCCCATGCCCACCCTGACCCAGCCCCTCCTGTTATCCAAGCCACCTGTCCTGTCTCCCTCTGTGACCCACTCGATGAGACCTTCATCTACCAGACTCTCACCCTGGACCTGTCACCCTACCATGTTCCACTCGACTGTGACTGTTCCCTCCTATCACCAGTACCCTGAGTTCTCCCACAGGACACCACTGACTCTGCCCTCTAAGACACCCCCCTCCTTCCCTGGACACTCTCCCACACATTCCCTGTAAATCTGCCTCCCCTGTCCAGCCTTTGCGCCACCCTTCCACCACCCCGCTTCCAGCCTTACAGGGTGACATTTATTGCAGACCATTTGGGGTAATTTTGACATTGACCAAGTGAGTTAAAGAGGCAGCAGTTGCTTGTCAAACATCTCCAATTTTTATTTTTATCAGCTGGGCCCTGTGGTCCCAATGAAACGCTGGCAGCTATTGAGGGCCATAACAGCAATGCAAGTTCTGGGGAGTCTTTTATGCTCAACACCAGAACTTGCTGTGTGCCTTTTGGGGCTCTGGAGAAGCCCACACTGATGGTCCCCCTAACATCTTGAAACGTGTGAACTTAACTTGGGCTGTTTGATCTATACTTACCCAAATTCGACTCATGAGCGCAGCCCTTTAAATCAAAGGGTCCTGAACTCACAGCACTTCAGGCTCTGCTCACTTACCCCCTCACCCGCCCCGCACCCACAGCTCTGCTCACATCCTTCCCCCGCTGCACCCCCGGCTCTGCTCATCTCCTCCGCCCCTCCTGCACCCCCGCTTCTGCTAACATCCTCCCTGCCTTTCCTGTACCGCAAGATCTGTTCACCACCACCCACCCTGTCCCCTCCCCCACCCCAACCTAAGAAAGCTTGATCGGAGTATTTTCTAATTGGTGAGAAGCTAGGAACTGTAGGTTTAGGGGTCCGTGTACAGAAATCATTAGAAGCCAGTGGACATGTACAAAAATAATTTAAAATGCTGTTGATATGTTGGCCTTTATCTCAAGAGGACTGGAATACAAAGTGGTAGGAGTTATGTTACAGCTGCACAGTGCTCTGGTTAATAGCACTTCTGGGATGTGCAGTGAGTTCTGGACACCACAACTCAGGAAGGAGATATTGTTCTTTGAGATGGTACAACACGGATTCACCAGAATGATACAGAGGCTAAAAGGATTAAACTATGAGAACATATTGCATAGACTAGTCTTGTATCCCCTTGAGTGTAGGAGACTAAGGCATGAACCAATTGAGGTGTTTAAGATGATTAAAGGAATTGATAGGCTAGATAGAGAGAAGCTATTTCTCTGGCAGAACACTCCAGAACAAGGAGACATAACCTTAATATTAATGCTAAGCCATTCAGGGGTGATGTGTTATGATGTGGCGGATGATGTCTGCCAGGCGGATTGAATCCAAGAGGGAAATTCGATCCAGCTATTATAACAGTTTTGCAATTTGTATTTATTTTGAGAAGCGTGCTCTGAATTCAGTAGTAATACGTCCACCAAGGCATGAGATGTTTTTACAATACTAAATTAAAATTTTATTAATAAAAAAGATTTCATGCATGTACATAGGTCTACAACTTACTACTATAATAACTCCTAAAACCCTAAATTAATCGGGCTTCCTGTTAACACACTGTTAAGGCAATAATAAACAAATAGATTTAAGCAGATCCAGGCAAGTCAACACAATACCCTGGACAGTAGAATTCCAAGTGGCTTTTCCCAGCTTCAGTTTCTGTAGACAGCAGGCTTGATACACAAATACTGGAGGCTTTTCACATTTATGCTAGATCTTACAATTCCTTTTCTAACACATAGCCTCTTCATCTTTATACATGTTTCTCCCTTTTAATGTAAATCCCATTGTTCCCATATGCCCAAATGTCATTGGAACTTTACCTTTCTCATAATGTAAATCATTTCACGGTGCCAATATTATCAGTAACCTTTGGGAGAAATAAACACACTGCTTGGCCTAGCTTCCCTGGCTAGGTGTAACATTCTACCATCTCTTTGAAATTCAAACTACCCTGATTTATCGAAAAATGCAAATTCTCCCCACCTCACATTCCAAAACTTTAGCCATGTTTCCGTAGCTTCTTTTAATGAGTCAAAGCCTCCAGAGCAGCTGTCTCCAACTCAATGAAATCCCACACACAGGGCGGAGTTTTCTGTGCCCGCTGGCAGCAGGGCGTGATAGGTGGTATAAGTGGACAATAAGGCGCAATTGGTGGGAAGGCAAGTCATGATTGCCCCTTCAGTCCACCAACGGCGGGCCACGTTTCCCGCCATCGGTCATCGGGAACCTCACTGAAATACATCAGCATATCATCATCAGGCCATCCCATCAGGCTCTTGCACTTCCGCTGGATCATCCGTCCACATCGGCGAGAAAGCATGCAATAGCACGGAGGCGATATGCACATGGTGGCCTGCACTTTGGGTGAACTGGAGGTGAGAGTGCACAGCAATGTTCTGCAGAGCTCACCAGGGTCACCTGCCTCTTGGCAGGTTTCAGGGGCGCGGGGGGGGTGGGGGGTGGGTGTTCAGGGTTAAGTGCTGCCCTGCCCGACAGGTTGTGAGGAGGAAAGGGGGGCAAGTGCAGTGTTGCCGTTGAGGTGACTTTTGAGGGTGAGGGGGAGTGCTGTGACGGGACTTCATGGAGGGTGCCTCCAGATTCCTCTTCAGAGGTTTCTTAGGGGCTTGATTGGAGACCCTGGGTCATGGACTCTCTCGGCTGTTTGGCAGATGAGCCTGCGAAAGCAAGGAGAGATAATTAGCGCATGGCAGTGGCCTGTGAAAGAGGACACATCACTCACGGCATGGTTGTCTGATGGATGTTGCACTGCTGGATCCTTTCTTAGTAGAGCAGCGCCAGCCTCACCGTCAGCACAGGACAGGTCCAGATCCTCGCCGGCCAGCTGGATGGCTGTTTTCAAAATCCTTGATTTTGGGCATCCTGCCACTGGTCAACAATCTCTTTCTCATGTTGTGTGCCAGCTTGTCCTGCACAGATAGAAATGGAAAAAGCGTAAACAGGATGCCTGCCAGGCCATATGACAAGTATACCTGGCCTGTGTGGGTGTTGAGTGGTCCCATGGATGGGATGAGGACAGTGGCGGTGAGTGTGAGAGAATGAATGGTGATGTTCCTTAAACTGGCAGTGATTGCAGGCCTTGGTGGATGTGATGGGGTTGTGATTGTGTGAGTTGAGCGATAAGATGAGTGACTTACCCTGGCGGAACAGAGGAGCTTCATCCTCTTGTGGCACTGGGTGGCTGCCCTCTTTTGCAGGGCATTGGCAATAACCACCGCTGCCACCACCTCCCAAGCCTAATTGTGGCCTATGAGCATAGGGAACTCAGACCTATTTGTTTTCTGTTGCTTAATCCGGCCAGAGCTGGGGTAGAGGACATCCCAGCGGGCCTCCATGGCATCCAAAAGTCACTTGAGGGACACATTGTTGAACCTGGGGGCTGCAGTCTTCTTCAGTTTCAGGGCCATGTCTTCCATGTAGCAGTGGTGAGCTAGAAGCACTGAGGCGTGTGCTTACAGCTGGACTTTAAACATGGCGCCTGGCATGATGCAGCAGTGGGGTGATGGTGAGCGGGTGAACGAGAGCATGGAAACGGCGTATTTCCCGGGAGTGCATAAATAATGAGATGGGTTTGGACAATATGGTGTGAAAACCTGCCATCATGGCTGGTGGGTAAAATGTCGTCTTACCCACCTGCTATCGCACTTAGTGCAAATTTGGGAAAATTCCACCCACACACACAAACTGCCTAAACCCCACTATTAACCTACTTTTACAATAAATCACAATGATATTACAAGAATTGTTATACTTTTGTGACATGATATCAGAAAACACTTCTTCACACAAAGGATAGCAGGAATTGGGAAACTCTCTCATAAAAAACTGTTGGGTACAGGACAAAAATTTCAAAACTGAGATTTATATATTTATGTTAGACAAGTGTATTAAGGATTATGGAACTAAGTCAAGTAAATGGAGTTAAGACATATATCAGTCATTATCGAATCGAATGGCAGAACAACCTCTAGAAGCTGAATGACCTACTCTTGTTCTTATGTTTCTATGATGTATAAACTGTTAACTATTAGAATTAATTCATCATCTTGTGTAAAACAGTATTTGTAGGTTACTGATGAATTGTTGTATTTAGGAGAAATAAATCACTTAGAGGTTTCCTTGTCAGTTCAACCGTCTGTGCCAAATTTGTTTGTCTCACCCAGAGTACTACAATGGGTTCCAGCACACCTGGGTCAGGGAGGGGAAAAAACAGCCAAGTTTGCAATAATAATTACTATTCAACAACTCTTTTGAAGGTTTGCATGTGCAAATGTTGGGTGAGAACAGGATGGGACTTGGCTACGATTCCCCCATTGTCAATTAGCCTAGCAACACTCGTTGTCAAGATTCATGAATAAATAAAACCAGTTTGTTGAGGTACAAAGGAATTGTAAAAACCCTTAGCATCATATTCTAGCAAGGAATTAATGACTTCAGACAAGCAGCTGAGGAGAGAAAAGTTGTGAGAAAAATACTTGAGGACAAAAATCCAGCCCAGGACTAAATTAGAAAATGTATATTCCAAATATTCCATTCAGGGTAAACAAACTGCAAGAAGCATTTTCAGGATGATCATTATACTATTTTATAATTTCAAGCTGTTTGGAAATAAAAGGCAACAGGAATTGTTTACAGTTGTTTGAATTTGTCAGAAGGGCACCACACACACAAACACAGACAGAATCTTAGTTCACAAATAGTACAGCAATGAGACAGTCATATATGTTTATTCAGAAGAAGGGAAAACGCAGAATGTTCAACAGCTTTGATGAGGAGTTCCTTTTACTTTAGAGACTTATCCTCCTTAGTTCATGTTAGTGCCAGTATGATCATACCCCACTTCCTTAAGAAAAATTATTTTTTTGGGAACTATAAAATTACATGATGCACAACAGCGTGCACAAACATGATTATGGATTGCTTGAAAATTATACAAAACTTAAAAGGAATATTATTCAGACCAAATACAACGGAATATTCAACCCATAGCTTCAAATTTAAAAAATGGACCTTAACAATGGGCCATAATATGTTGTCAAAATAGCAGGAAGAAATAGAATTTGCGTATTATTTATACGCAAATAGCACAGTAACTTCAGGCAAATTACTGTCTGAGTTGTACCACCCATCGTTAGTTTCACAAAATCAGCATCTTGCTGTCGGCCTCACTATTGAAATGCACTAAATCACCAGAAGTTGCTGCATTTTCATAATGGATATGAACTAAACTCGCCACTGAAAGTTTGGTCATATCCATTTCAGTGTAAGCACTTTTTTAACAATATGATAAATGTTAAGTATTGTCAAACAACCTCTTCTGGACTGAAAATTAACTATTACAAATGTGGAGTTTCATTCCTTCAGGTTTTAATTGTTGTTTAAAAGTTTAAAATATTAAAAATGTGTTTTGTTTTACTTTTCCTTTCTAGCTCTCCCCAACCCCTCTCTTTCTGTACCTGATTTGACATTAAATTCACCCACTCTACACTTCTTCCTCTGTCCTTGCACTATTAATTTTACAATCTTTCAATCTGATTAAGGAAATACAAGGAAATCACTCAGGTCCCAGGTGCTCGGTTTCCCTTGCTGCGATGTTATCAGCTCTTTCAGCACTTTCACCAACTTGCCACACAAAGAAATTTAAAATTTAAACATGCAAGGGCAAGTCTAACTAAAGCT
Source organism: Carcharodon carcharias (assembly GCF_017639515.1). Taxonomy (NCBI): domain Eukaryota; kingdom Metazoa; phylum Chordata; class Chondrichthyes; order Lamniformes; family Lamnidae; genus Carcharodon; species Carcharodon carcharias. Next base: position 55,518,370 of record NC_054478.1, on the reverse strand, counting down.
AGATGCCATTAGCTGATTTGCAACAAGAAATTGGGATTGTATCTGTAATCTGACATCCATTTCGTTGAAAAGTGATTACACCACCACACTGACATGTCATATGAAAGACATTTTAATTTGCAATTGCAAAAACAGCAAACAACATGGAGAATTTGGCAACCTCTTTTCAGTAATATAGTGTATATTGAAGTTTGAATATGTGGCATTGAGTAGCACTTTAAGAACAAAATTGGAAACATAGTTACTAACATCAGTTATTTGTGCAAATTTAATCAGGCAGTATCTGGAAAGTGGAGAGCATGTCTAAATTAAATTGCATTTTATTACATTAAACTTACAATTCAGAGAAGAAAAAACGAAAACAATATAGGCTGGTTTCAAAACAATAGCAATTCACTTCCCACCAATCTAAATCAGGGTAACAGCTTAAAGACCATTCACAAAATGAAGCAAGTGCAATAGAAATAATTCAGTACATCTCTAATTTAGTATAGGTGATCATAAATCCAAGCTATTATGGAGTGCAGTCAATTTGATCAGGCTAGGTTCAGCTGCAATTCCATTGTGAAACTGCAGAAAACTTAATGTTGCAACAAATTATTGATAATAAAGATCTTGGTGCAGAGCATTACTAAAAAGGTTTAAGGTCTTCTTTAGTGCATGTTATGTGTCAGATCTGTTAAAATTGGATGGTTTACGAATTAGGCATTTTAAAATAGATAATACTGACATCCTACTAAACCTGTTGTCTGGATAAAATACACTTTTTCTTGAATGGCCCTTTCATTGCTTTGCAAAAGTAACAGCATTATAAAACAAGCAAGTTATCTATGAAGACTTTATAAATGCATATCATTTCAAATAATTATACTTCGTGAGGATATTATGCTTACCCTACACTACCCTGCTTAAAAAGCACACTAATATCATAAATGCCTGAAAGAGATTACGTTTGTGTCAGAAGCATTTAAGTGCAGTATTATAGAATAAGTCTTGAATGTGATCACTTTCTTTTGTAAACACTTCTTTTTTTGGTGTAAACCTGAAACTTGTTGTGATGGCCTTCCCATATGAATTTGTTTAGACCTTGGTTATTGCATAAACTAGTAAGTATAACTTACAATTTTTAAGACTACCTTTTGCCAACTGTGATATTTATGAAAGCTTAATGTTTTTTCCATACTTCATGCAGTGATCTCTTCAATATGTGTCATCAAACCAAGAATTTCCAGGAGATCATGGGGAGAAATAAAATAAGATTCTTTAACTGTATAACAGTAATAGTTCATTTACAGTTATCAGAGTTCCTGCTAAATTTGCAATCTATGGGTTATAAACTACACTGATCAATTCCAATTTATTAAACTCAATGTTTTAATTTTATTCCGGAATTTATGTGGCATTATTTCTTTCTGGAATTATTGCAACCAACAGTTTTCCCCTCATAGTGGGCACCATAGGAACAATTTTACATGCTTCCACTGCTCTTCATGAGGCAGAACTCATGAAAAATTCAGGCACTGGCTGCCCTCAATTTTCCAACCATGGGGCAATGCACACCTAAATTTCCACTATGCCCTCCCTCCAGGAGAAGTCCCCCACTGACAACACACTCTGATAAAATTATACTGTTCAGTATCAGTATCAAGCGTCACATGTCAGGTATTGTTTAGTGAGATGCAGAGCAAAGTTCCTTCTGTTTTATTCCAACAATGTGCTTCAACACAATCTCAAAAGAGCACCTGCATTGCTTCAGTATTCATTCTCCAAATTCTCTCACCAGTCAGTCAATACGCAAAACTTCAGTGAATCAGCCAATTTAATGCCAACGAGTAGACAGTTTTATGATCGGAGCCTATTCCCATCAGAATTGGTTTAAGACTTTCCATATTCATTTTACGCAGAGTGTTTGCAGTAAAAGCACAGGAGACTTTCATCCAGAAGTCTGTGTTAGATTCAAATGCAAATCCAAAAACGTAAAATACACAGTGTGGTAAATCAGGTGCCATTTAATTCATAAAGGATAGCAATCTTCAAAATAGAACAGTGGAGCTCTTACTCAGAAGCCAAGATCCCTTAAAAGGTCTAACTTTTATTTTCTTTTAAAAGAAATGGTGAGAATTTTCAGTTTTTAATTTTGTGAGTATTAAAACAATAATGTTCTCACCTTCCCCCTTGCCCACCATTATTGTAGATCATCTAGGTTTGAGTATATTCAGCCAAATGATTCCTTCTTAGCCACACTGCAATGTTTCTAGAAATTTATGTCAGTGAGATTATAAATCCAAGGTGGGTTATCCACTACCCCCCCCCACCACCCCCACCACCACAAACTCAGGTACTATGACTAGTTGTCTGATTTCTGTATCAGAATTGTTGATTTTTTTTTAACCTACTGAAAAATAGGAACACAAAACTGCACATTAGAATACAAAATAGTAAGAGCTTTTTCACTGAGATTCTAAAAATAGTCAATAATTGCAATACCCATCAAAGATTTGAGAGATTTGGAATGCCCACACTTCACATATAAAGACTTTAAGGCCAAATTATTTTACATAAGTGAAAAGTTAGTATAAGGAAAAACATCAATCAAACAGAATTACTCATATGTCTACTGAATTATCTGAGATTGTCATGCTGTACATGTGAAGACCACTAATACCATTGAGGAAAAAAAGAAAAGCTGTAACAAACTCGCACCAGTACGCCAAACTGATGCCTGTGAGAGTAATAAAGTTCCACAACTGAATGGCAAACACGAGCACACCAACACATGTCATGAAGAAAGCCAGGAGAAGCAATGCTGAGCCATATGCCCATTTGCGCCTGGAATAGGCATCTTGACAAATCTGAGAGGTGATTAGCATCTCCAGACCAAACATTGCCAGCACCGCAGCAAAAGTGGCGATGATCCTAGTGAAAACAAGAACAGTGTCCAACCCGTCGACCTCAGCAACACTGAAATCTGTTGTACATTGAAGCTTGCGGTCATGCTCTAAAGTGCAGAAATACCAGAGTCCAAATAGCTTCCTGTCTGCAAACAGCCAGTGCCCAGAGCACACAGAAATGGATGACAGAACAACTGCTATTGCTGTGCAGAGAATTATCAGAGTCCTGATGAATGTGTCCAGTACTGATTTTCCAGCCTTCCTGCATTGAAGTTCTTCTTGTGCCTAAAATGAAATTTGCACATTATTACGTGAGAGACATGTCATCAGAATTCATATTCAATGAATTTTATTTTTTTTCTTTCAGTTGTTAGACTTAGATAATAGGGCCCATTCCACCACCACACAGGGAGCTTCACACTCAGGTAGTGCATCCTCGAAAATATTAATGGTCTGCAAAATCACAAACTCCATGTCTGTAATGCACTCTCTGTGGAATAGGCCCTCGTGGCTATAAGCTCAATTAAGTAGTTCAGAGAAAATCATAAACCTTGACAGCAGAATGTCAGATGACAGTGCAAGACAGAGACACAATCGTGTGCGTGTACAGAAACACACACCTTAAATAATCATTTGAATTTTTAAAAACTGGAAAGGCTCTGGAGTCCCCCATTATACTGTGGGTATTTTATTAGGCTGTATACAATTTGTTACATCCATTTTAAAGTGAAGTATTTCTGCTAATTTTGTGCTCAGTAAGATGAATGATGTTAGTGCAGGGGGGATAGGATTCTTGCCATTTCAGACGAGTGGGGATGATGGTTGCTCCTGGGAATATTGGCTAGCTAACAGCCAGCCTATCTAGGAGAGAGGCCTAGTGGCTCTTCAATTTTAATGGCTAAGCAACATTTCCATTTACGGATTCTCATTCAAACCCGGTGGGAACAACAAAGAGACTGACAGACAGTAGTGATATTTTGAACAACGAGATCCAAAGGAATGGTCTCCAGCGTAAGGCTACCAGTCAGGGAAGTCCAGAGGCAAAGGCAGTCACAAACAAGGATGCCAGGCTTCCACTGGGTGAGATTGTTATAATCCCCTCTGTGCAATTGTTAATCGTATATTAATTGTATTTAACTTTATACAGGTGATTGGGATTATCTGGGGATTCACTTGTGCCTCTATAAATAAGAACAAGGCTTGGCCTAAATAGCCAAGTGGTTATGGTACTGGGTTTGTAACCCCAAGATCCAGAGTTCAAATCTCACAATGGCAAACTATGAAACAATATAACTTCATCTGAAACAGATGGAAACAGGTTTGTACTCAAAAGAGTTACAAACCTCCAACTGGCTCCACAGTGAAAGGAATCAAGAGTTCAAATCTCACAATGGCAAAACTATGAAACGGAAGAGACATTGAATAAATAAGAACAAACTGAAATTGTGGTTGGATAAAGTAGGACATTTAGCCCTTGGGCCTGATCTGCTGCCTTTCAATTTGTTCATAGCTGATCTGTACTTCAAACTTACACTTGCTCCATAACCTGCTCATACCCTTACCTAACAAAATCTTTGGGCGATGTAAATTCCAGATTTCTACTGGCCTTTGTGTGAATAAATGCTCCTTGTTTTCAGTCCTGCTTGGCCTGGCTTAAATGTTAAGACTATGGCTCGAAAAATCCTGGGAATGGACAAAATTTCTATGTCTCACCCCCTGGGCCAGAACTGGAGTCAGGCCAAGGTTCACACACATGTGATTTGTGGAGGCAGCTGGCCATTAAAATCACCAGTGAAGTGGTATATTGGAACCCTTCTGTTGAAGGGTCAGGAGGACTCGAAACGTCAACTCTTTTCTTCTCCGCCGATGCTGCCAGACCTGCTGAGTTTTTCCAGGTAATTCTGTTTTTGTTTTCGATTTCCAGCATCCGCAGTTTTTTGTTTTTATATTGGAACCCTAGCTGCATGAACCCAAAGTGTGCAGAGCAGACCAGGTCAGAGGTCTGAACTTGGTGGATTCTTTGGGTAGCTAGGGTACCCCTTTGGAGAGGGTTTTGAGATACCTTTGGAAGGAGTAACACTCCCTTTGGGGTAGGTAAGGCACCCTTTGGAATTGTTAGGGTTAAACATAATTATGCACTTCTTATGCACAAACTCATTGGAGCTGTCAATGAACTGTCATGCTATCCAGGGAGTGTCAAAGGATACTAGGTGAGTTGATATAGAGGGAGTAAGAGCAAAAGATGGTGGGTGGGGGTATGGGGTGGTATGAATTAGTACTAAGTTGCCATGGGGGTATAGGGCCACGGGAGTGGTTAAAGGGGTATGGGCTGACATAGGGTGTATGAGGGCCAATTGGGGTGGATAGAGGGGCCTGGACTGTCATGGGGATATGAGGGGTCATGGGACGTGGGTGGCCATGGGGCGTGGGTGAAGCGGGTATGGGTTGACATAGATGGGCATAGGAAATGTGTGGGGGGTGAGGGATGAGGCATGGAGGAACGTTTTTACTTTTTTTCAATTTAAAAACAGTGCCAGAGCACAGAGGTAGCCAGCCTCTGTACACTCAGCCTGCACCAAGCACCCAACCCGCCTCCACACTCGGCATCCTCCACACTCTTTCCAGGGTCACCCACCCTGGCGCCTATTTCAGCCCTCCCACAACTGAAAATCCGACCCACGGGTGGCCTTTTTAAAAGCCGGGTTCGCTGAACCAGGAAATCTCCCGACTCTGTGAACATGATCCAAGATTTCCTCATTGTAGAAACATTGTATGCTCATAGCAGGAGGCCATTTGGCACAATGAGTCCATGCTGGCTTTCTGCAAGAACAATTTAGCCAGTCCTACTTCCTGGCTCTTTCCCTGGAACCCGACAATTGCTTTCCCTTCAAGTGCTTATCCAATTCTTGTTTGAAATTTAGCCATGATTGTCTCTGCCTCTGCCACACTCACAGGCAGCGCATTCCAGGTTGTAACCACTCACTGCATAAACTGCATTTCCTCTGCTGGCCCTCAGAAGAATTAATTATTCTTTTTCTATCAAATCCTTTTATCATTTTAAATACCTCAATTAGATCACCTTCAATCTTCTTTACTCAAGAAACTACAGGCCAGGTTTATGCAAATTGCCTTCAGTTTAACTCTCTAAACCACTCCAAGACCAATATATCATTCCTGAGGTATATGCCCAAAACTGAATGCAGTACTTCAGCTGGGGTCTAACCAGGGCTTTATATAACAGTAACATAACTCCCACCCTCTTTGTATTCTAGTTCCTTTCATATAAAGGCCAACACTCCATTAGCCATTTTAATGATTTTTTGTGCCTGTCCAGTAGCAATTTCTGTGCACATACCCTTAAATCTTCCTGTTCCTCCATTGTTCCAGCATCTTATCATTTAGATATTACAAAGTGCTGATTTTGATCTGTATATGATTTACATATCTAGGCCAGACTTCGCAAAGGATGCCGACGTGGACAGCCTTTAAAAATCGCGGGCCAGGAAGTCATGTTCAGATCACAACGCCTTCGGGACAGTCTCAATTTTACAACTAGCCGCTGGGGGTGGGAATGGGTAAGGTGCTCGCTAAAATTAATGGCCCCTTAATCTCCTTAAGCTTTTTGAAGATTAAGATTATTTTCCTGCCAACCCCAAACACTTCTGTGCATGTTAGTGCACAGCTGTCAGGTTTACTGTGCAGCTCGGATAACTTGCCTTACAGAACTTTTCAAATTTCATTGGTGGGTCCAATGGGCACTGGCACGTGCTGCCCCTACCTTTCTCAACCATGGCCACTTGCAGCCGCATTCCACCTGGAGGAAGGCAGTGGTAGGAGCATGGCTTTTACCTGTTTTTACTGCTGGTGTGTTATAGAGTTGAGTTTCCAGACAACTTTTCTTAGCGAACACATTTAACTTTATTTACAAGACAGCAGCAGCAACTACACATGTGCATCAAACTCCATAACTAAAGCAGAACTCCCTCTTACTGGAGGTTTCCCGTGCTGCTAATGCATTGGTTTATACAGATCATGTGATCTTACAACACAGGATTATTCTTAAAGCTACACTCCTACGTTTATTCAAACTATGATTACTAGATTCCTCCTCTTTTAACTTTTCTGTATATTTTGTATTTACAAGGATATTTATCTCTTGACATTATAATGTTAACACAAGTCATGAAATTACAAGTTCAGTCTTTCAGGTGGTTTCCTGATTTATGTGGAATGTCGTAGCTCCACGACTTCAGATTCTTTGTAGGAAACATATTCCTTGGAACCACGTTAAATTCAGGTACCTCATTAGGCACATGCAGTTCAGTGTCTTCCACTCTGAAATAGACATTGGGCATGTCTATCCTTGGTTGAGCAACTTTAACAGGAACCACTGGTTCAGCAACGGTTACAGGTGGAACATAATTTTGTTGGGGTATCTCCCTTCTTCTTAATGATCCATGTGCCTACAAGTGATCCAGCCTTCCACTTCCATATGGTACGAAAATGGTCCGATTACAGTGCTTAGAAGGTAACCACTTCAGTCCTCCCCAACATTCCTTACATATACTGCTTCTCCAACAGTAAATTGACATTCACGACTATGCAAATCATGAGCATTTTGGTTTCCTTGACTTTTCTCCACCTCCCCCTCTAAATTGGGAAGTATTACGCATAATCTGGTTCAAAGATGGCACCTCATCAGTAATTCTGCAGGTGTTGCTCCTATTGTAGTGTGGGGGGTTGTTCTGTAGTGAAATAGGAAACGAGCAAGTCTGTTTTCCAACGATTCATCTGTTAACTTTTCCATTCCTGCCTAAAAAGTTCGCACTGCTCTTTCCGCCAGTCTGTTAGATGATGGGTGGTATGGTGCAGTCTTCATGTGGTTTATACCATTGATACTGACAAATCTTTGAAACTCAGCACTCATAAACACAGTACCATCATCTGAGGCGATTACCTCTGGCAATCCATGGATGACAAAACTCTGGTGTCGTTTTTCTATGGTAGCGCCTGATGTTGGTGACTTTGATTGAACCTGCCTCATCACACTTCCAGGCAGTGCATTCCAGACCCGAACCACTCATGTGAAAAAGTTTTTTCTCACGTCACATTTGCTTCTTTTGCAAATCACTAAATCTATGCCCTCCTGTTCTTGATCCTTTTATGAGCGGGAACAGCTTCTCTCTATCTACTCTGTCCTCATGATTTTGAAAACTTCTATAAGTCTCCTCTCAGCCTTCTATCCAAGGAAAACATTCCAACTTCTCCAATCTATCCTCATAGCTGAAGTTTCTCATCCCTGGGACCATTCTTGGAAACCTCTTCCGCACTTTCTCCAATGTGTTCACATCCTCCCTATAATATGGTGCCCAGAACTGTACACAATATTCTTGCTGAGGTCTAACCAGGGTCTTATATAAATTCAGCAGAACCTCTCTGCTCTTGTACTCTGTGCCCCAATTAATAAAGCCCAGGATACTATATGCTTTATGAACTGCTCTCTCCACCTGTCCTGCTACCTTCAATGATCTATGCACATATTCACCCAGGTCTTTCTGCTCCTGTACCCCCTTCAAGGAGGATCTTCCAGACAACTTTTCTTAGTGGACTCATTTAACTTTATATGCAAGACAGCAGCAGAAACTACACGTGTGCATCAAACTCCATAACAAAAGAAGAATTCTCTCTTGCTGCTAACACATTGGTTTACACAGCTCATGTCATCTTACAACACAGGATTGCTCTTCAAGCTACAGACCTATGTTTATCCAAATTATAATTTCTATACTGGTGCCAGGCAGGAAGCTCATGCCTTGTGGAGGTGCTCAGCACTTTTAATTAGGTTCCAGGCTCACCTCCTGGCTAATTATACCATTTGTATTTGAGGATCACTGAACGCAATGCAGCTCAGGAGCAGGTTTGGGACCCAGAATTCACTCAGGTGTTAGATACCCAAACCCTCATTGAAAATCCAGCCTTCTGTGAAGAAGGAAGTTAGCAGATTTGTGTCTAAAAAGGCTATTTTACTCAGAATCAGGATGAAGTTGGAATACCCTCAAATGGCTGGGGCCAAAGACAATGACTTCAGTCTTCCAGCGGATGAATGACCTACTCCTGTTACTACATTTTCAATGTTTAACTGGAGGAAGCTACTGTTCATCCAAGGCTGGGGCCAGGATTCTCCTCTGTGATCCTGTTCAAAGTTGAGCAAGATTATGTTGAAGAATGAGGGAATATATTAGCTACGAGGCCCTCCTAGAACCTCTTCACCCTAGGATTTCACTCCCCCACCACATAAAAACGATTATGGAAATGGGGCTCAGGATTCAAAGGATTTCCCTCCACATTTATTGTTACTTCCTGGAGCTACCACTCAGAAGCTGGGAAAGACAGAATTCACCCAGAGGGGCTTGGAGCTGCCCCCTCCCCCATTCTCCCTCACCACAAGTTGGGCTCAGCACTTACCTGTTGAAAGCCTTGGCCAATACTTTCAGCTGGAGCCTGTATTCTAATTTCAGGATCTTTTTAGCCCTTTAAGGTCTCCCACTCCCTGTTTCAGTGATGCAGCAACATCCCTACTACTGCATCACTAGAAATTTCCGATCTTGCACTAGTGAGCATGTCTTAGCAATAGGAATCCCACTGGGTACATATGGTGATCATGAAAAATAGGTTGAGGATAGGGTAGATTCAGAGGAGTGGGCAGAAGTCTAAAGGGAATTCTCCTGTGGACATCAGACAAGTTATTCTATAGACAATTATATAAATGCTATGAAGAAATTGAGAGAGGTTGAAAGAGGTAATGGAGAGGAAGAACGATTTTGCATTTTGGATTGGGACTCCGAAGACAGTGACAAATGTGGGTCACAACTATGCACAGTGTTAGGAACAGTCACCCAACATCAATTTTACCTTGACTGACTAATTAGTGGCCAGAACTGACCATCCAATTAAAGACAGTGGGAAGGCACTTGAAGCTGGATGGCCAATAGGAGGCACTCCAGCAAGGAAGGAGCTGCAGCCTGCTGTTGCAGTTAAGGGAGAGGGTGCCTCCATTTCTCCAAAATGGTTCAGTTCCAGGACTATGCCAGTAAGTTGGTATGCCGGTTGGCAGGGCAAACTTATTTGCCCGCCTGCATCCCTTCCAGCTCCATACTGGGGCAAAAATTCTGCCTTGGTTATCTACTCTTATTATCAGTGTTTTAGACAGATAGGATATTATTGGGAAATTGGGAACATTGAAACTTAGGACTTAGGAGCAGAAGCAGGCCATTCAGCCCTTCAAACTTGCTCTGCCATTCAATAAGATCATGGCTGATCTGACTGTGGTCTTAATTCCATTTTCCCCCCATAACCCTCGGCTCCCTTGTTGATCAAAAATCTAACTCTGTATTGAATAAATTCAATGACTCAGCCTCTACTGTCTCTGGGGAAGCAAATTCTGCGGACTAATGATCCTCAGAGAAAAAAATTCTCCTCATCTCCATCTTAAAAGGGAGACCTCTTATTCTTAAACTGTGTCCCCAAGCTCTAGTCTCCCCCACAAGTGGAAACATCCTCCCGGTATCTACCTTATTAAGTCCCCTCAGGATCCTATAGGCAGAATATTGCTGTCGGCATACGGGGGCAGGCCTGACACACTGACGTGTAAAATGATGCGAGATGACGTCGGGTGTGCGTCCCAACATCATCGCACATCATTTCGATATTGCATTCGGTGGGCATGCACCAGAGGTGGCTGCGCACCCGCCGAACTGTCAACGGCCTATTAAGGCCATTAGGAAAGCAATTGACCATGGGTGGATTGAGGTTTCCTGAACGTTTTATAAAATTAATAAATAAATTTTGTACACTTCACAAACATGTCTCAGCTCATGTGACACTGTCACATGAGGGGACGTGTTTAAATAATTTTTTACTTTATCTTTCAAAAACTTTTATTATGTACTTAATCTCCTTGAGGCAGCTGTGTGTGTCAGGGAGATTGCTGCATTCTTCCATGCGCATGCACGAAAGAGCAGAGGCCCCAACTCTCCCTCCTCCCCCTGCCTGCGCAGGTAGCGCCGAACGCTACCGGCTGCGTGTCACGCTGGGCTGGCCTTAATTGGCCCGCCCACGTGAAATGGTGGTATGCAGCTGATCGAGCGTGGCAATCGGCTCTGCGCCTGCCCCTGCCCCCTGCAGCCCAGCCTGCCTGCCATAGGTAAGATTCTACCCTATATGTTTCAATAAGAGTATCTCTCATTCTTCTAAACTACAATGGTTATAGATCCAACCTGTTCAACCTTTCTTCATAGGATAAGTCTATCATCCCAGGAATGAATCGAGTGAACCCTCTCTGTACTGCTTCTAATGCAATTATATCATCTTTTCAAATAAGGAGACCAAAACTGAATACAATATTCCAGATGTGGCTTCATCAATGCTCTCCACAGCTGCAGTAAAACTGTCCTACCTTTATATTCCATCCCCCTTGCAACAAACACCAACATTCCATTTGCCTTCCTAATCACTTGCTGTACCTGCATACTAACATTTTGTGATTCATGTACCAAGACACCCAAATCCTTCAGTGCCACCAGGTTCTGCAATCTCTCTCAATTTATATTGTATACTGCTTTTCTATTCTTCCTGCCAAAGTGGAGATCACATTTTCCCATATTACACTTCATCTGCTAATTTTTGTGCATTCTTTTAACCTGTAAATCCCTTTGTAGGCTCTCTACGTCCTCTTGACAACTTACTTTCCTATCTTGGTGTTACTCGAAACTTAGCTACCACATATTCAACCCCTTCATCCAAATCATTGATGCAGATTGTAAATAGTTGAGGACCTGGCACTGATCCCTGTGGCACTCCATTAATTACAGCTTGCCATCCTGAAAAATACACATTTATCATGACTCTCTGCTTCCTGTTAGGTAACTAATCCTTTATCCATGCTAATGTGTTACCCCTTATCACGTTCTCTTATCTTGTATGGTAATCTTTGATATGACACCTTATCAAATGCCTTTTGGAAATCCAAATACACATCTACAGGTTTCCCTTTAACCACCTTGCTTGCTACTTCCTCAAAAAAACTCTAATAAATTAGTTAAACATGATTCCCCTTTCCCTTTCACAAAGCAATGTTGACTTGGATTTTCAAAGTATCCTGCTGCAGCCTCCTTAATAATGGATTCTAACAAATTACTTAGAACAGATGTTAGGCTAACTGGCCTATAGTTTTCTGCTCTCTATCTTCTCCTTTCTTGAATAAATTAAATTTAAATTAAATTGGCTATTTTCCAGTCCACTGGGGTCCTTCCAGAATCCAAGGTATTTTGGAAGATAATAACAAATTTATCTATCTTTGCAGACACTTCTTTTAAGACCCTAGGATGCAGGCCATCTGGTCCTGGGAACTTGTGACCCTATAGTTCTAATAGGTTATGGATGGTCTGTGGAACATCAGTGAGAAATTTGTCAGGAAAACTGCTGTAGAATTGGCGATGTATTGAAGTGTGTGACTGATGACAGAAGCAAGAAGCAAAATTACACTTGGCCTCATTTCAATATGTGTGACAAGCTACCTGGCCTCTTTGCACTGTTAATTGGCAGCTTTTGAATTTGTAGGAGCTGGTGAGAATAGGGTGTCAGTGATGCCATTTAAAGGGAGGTTCACTTTGGTTGCTGTGAGCTGATTTGCCTTTAGAACAAAAAAGATAGAAAGCAGATGTGATGGAGAAAGGTACCCCCTTTCGAGGAGGTCCAAAGGAGGAGGAAGTTGACTTTTCCTCCTGAATGCAGAGAAGAGACAAGACAAGCTGTGTGACATTAATGATCAGAGGTGCCAGAGCAGTTGTAAGTTAGGAGCATTATGCTCTGGCATCATATCATTCCTGTTCACCCACAAAAAAGTATGATTACACTCATTGACTCATGACAGTGACATTGGTATCATGGGACAGATGCTGTTCTATCTCAAGGTCACAAAATGCCTGTTTCCCTAACAGCCTCTGAACAGTGCCAGTGCTGATGACAGCCAGCTGGGCAAGGCTTCCTGTTATGACATGGCAGATGATGTGTGCCAGACAGATCAAATCCACGAGGGAAACTTGATCACGTGGTCACAAAGAATTTGTATTTTATTTCGAGATGTGTGCCCTGAATTCAGTAGTTATAAGTTCACCATGACTTCAGAGATTTTTTTAGAAAAAAAAATTAAACATTTATTAACAAAAGAAAACATTTCAAACACATACATAGGTCTACAAATTACTACTATAATAACTCCCAAAGCCCCTAATTAATCTGGCTTCCAGTTACACCCCCCTTTAGGCAACAGTAAAAAAAAAATTTTTAAACAGATCCAGGCAAGTCAACACAATACTTTGGACAGTAGAATTCCAAGTGGTTTTTCCCAGCTTCAGTTTCTGTAGACAGCTGCTTATTGCACAAATACTTGAGGCTTTTCATACTTCTGGTAGATCTTACAATACCTTTCTTTCTGACACATAGGGAAGAATTTTTCCCCTGACAGGAGGGGGAGTTGTGCGGGGGCAGGTGGGAGTGGGCACAAACCCGAGTGGTGCCCCCGATCGGGTCCCGGCCACCATTTTATGTGGGTGGGCCAATTAAGGCACACCCGGAAGCTCTTTCGCACATGTGAGGAAGAGCGCAGAAATCTCCCCGAGGCACGGAGGTGCCTCGGGGAGATCAGTTCAAGTTCAGAAAAATTTAATAAAGGGAAAAAACATTTTAAGGACATCTCCCCTCATGTGACACTGTCACATGAGCTGAGGCATATCCATTAATTTTTTCAAACATTTTCATTTAATTTAATAAACCCTTCATGAAACCTCATGTCGCCCATGGATGAGGTTTCATGAAAAATGTGAAGGCTGCCTGGGCTCTTCGCCTGCCCGCCAACCATAAGGTTGGACGGGCAGCATTCCTAACAACTTTAATTACTTTCTTAATGGCCTTAATAGGCCTTTGACAGTTTGGCAAGCGCGTAGCCGAGTCGGCTGCGCGCCTGCCAAACTGACAATCTAAATGATGCGTGGTGACATGCCTACGCCCACCGACCTGAAAATTCTGCCGATAGTCTCTTCTTTTTACATGTTTCTCCCTTTTAATGCAAATTCCATTGCTCCCACATGTCTTTGGAACTTTACCTTTCTCAAAATATAAACCTTTTCAGGGTGCTAATGCTTTTACTAACTTTTGGGAAAAATAAACACAATGCTTGGCCTAGCTTCTCTGGCTAAGTGTAACATCCCTTTGATTTACCTAAAAATGTAAATTCTCCACACCTCACATTCTAAAACTTCAGCCATGTTTAAGTACTTAGCATTTCAAACCTAGCTTCTTTTGATGAATCAAAGCCTCCAGACCAGCTCTCTCCAATTCAATTAAATCACTCACACACACACAGAAACTATCCAAACCCCACTATTAACCCACTTTTACAAAAGATTCACAATAATATGATGAGAATTATTATATTTTCGTGACACTTCCCCAGTCAATGATGAGAAAATATCATCTACAGCGGGGCTCTGTAGGGTTATGGCTCCATGAAGTGCTCCACCACTGCCTTCCCACGTGTCCTCAGTAGAAATTTAGCAGCCTCCCCCCCTCCCATACTGTTGCCATTGGAGAAGCACATTATAGAAAAACCAGAATAAACAAATGAGCACAGATGACTTGACAGGATCCCAGTGAAGATTGTGGAGAAATTTAGGTAATGCTACCATCCATTATCTAATCACCCTTCTGAGATTTTTCTCCCTCTGTCACTTGAAAAACAGAAATGAAAACAAGGCCCAAGCCCTGAAGTTCCCCGCCACATGCAGAAGACAGTCATGGATTGCAGTGGCAAAGTAAAGGAATTCACCAATGAAGAGAGAAGTGGTCACAGCAGCTTCCTTCAACCCCCCCCCAACCACCCTCATTCCCGTACACTCCCAACCCCCATACACCCGCCATGTTAAGCACAGCAGATGACTATCCTGAAATTCTTTATGTATTTCCATGTTTCTACATAGAATTATTTGCCAAATTACAGAGGTGTTTCTATAGTGATTCTTTCATTTGTGGTAGAACAGTGAGATATCTTGGATAAAGGAATCAAGATCACCTTCTTATCATGAAAGAACTCTCTCACCAGCATTATAAGAAAGCTGTGGTTCATAAGATGTGATTTTTATAAGCTTTCCAAGATAAAGTTCAAAGAATGTACATTTATTGAAACTGTGAATTTTATTCTAAAAACCTTATGGGCAGCATTTTTCCATCGGCAAGTGGGGGCAGGGACTGCTCGTCGACATGTAAGATGACGCGCGGTGATGTCAGCCATGTGTCCCGATGTCACTGCGTGTCACTTAGATTGTCAGTTCGGCGGGCGCGCAGCTGACTCGGCTGCATGCTGGCAGAACTGTCAAAGGCCTATTAAGGCCTGTTAGAAACTAATTAATTCAATTTAATGAGCTGCTTGTCCAACCTTAATGTTGGCGGGCAGGCGAAGAGCCCAGGCAGCCTTCACATTTTTCATGAAACCTCATCCACAGGCGGGATGAGGTTTCATGAACTGTTTTAAAATCTAATAAAAATTTATACTTTATTCTTTGACATGTCCCAGGTCATGTGATAGTGTCACATGAAGGGACATGTTTTAAAAGTTTAAAAAACATTTATTTTAAAGTTTTAGACTGAAACAGATCTCCCTGAGGCACTTAAATGCCTCAGAGAGATCTCTGCGCTCTTTCGCGCTCATGCATGGGAACCACTCAGGGAATCCCCCACCCCCCCAACCCCCGCCCGCATAGGGAGCGCACGGCGCTTCTGGGTGTGCGTCATGATGGGCAGGCCTTAACTGGCCCGCCCATGTAAAATGGCAGTGCGGCCCTGATTGGCGGCGTCGATCGGGTTTGTACCTGCCCCAGCGCAACCCCCCCACCCCAACAGGGAAAATTTCTGGCTATGTCTTACTTACTTCCTGCTCTGGGTTTCGTTGAAATTAACCAACAACTGGGGATTGTATTGTTTGTAGTTGAAATTGAGGTTTCTATTACTCACGTATACTTTGGGCAACTGAAGATAATCAAAACATGGCAATGTTGAAAGAAGTGTGTGTGGTTGTCAAGTTGAGCAATATTCCCCTGCTTTGAAAGAGGACTGATGAGCTGAAAACAGATATTGTTTGCTTGTGCTGTTGCAAAGAATGTTTTAAAAACAGGGCAATGCCTTACATTTTGATTATGTCAATGCATGTCATTGGAATAAGCGCTCTTGTAGTGAACTCAGGATGCCCAAACTATGATATTGTCGGCACAGCCGATTCAGGTCACAGGCCTGAAAGCTGGGGGCAACACCCCTCAACCATTTCTGATATTTCTGAGACTCCTGGCTGCATTTTCCAGCCAAGTGGCAACTCTTTAACTGACATTAGAGCTCCCATCCATTTAAGGGATGAGCACCTACCCCAAAGTGCTGCCAGCCAATCTGAGGGCCAGCAGTACAGCAGTTTCAGCTATGCCACTAGAAGCGGGTGCCACCAAAGGGACTTCACCCAGCAGAGTGGATGCCATGGGAGAAGGTCATTCTTGCAACCGGTAAGTGGGGTCTGGGGTTGCCAGGGCTGGTCAGGCAGGCTTCAGTAAAGGAAGTGAGTCCTGGTGAGGGCAAGTGAAAGTTGCCCATTAGCAGGTCCCATATCCTAAGCCCCCAGGGATACCACTAGGATTCACCAGTCTCCCCATGTGATGGAGGGTCCACCTGCCACTGATAAAATGTCAGCAGTGGTGAGAAGAAGCCCTTAATTGGCCTTCTAACTTAGAGCCCATAGTGCTACCAGCTGAGCCACGCTGGTGTGCAGTACATTAATCATGGGTGACTTTAATCTTCATGTAGATTGGGAAAATCAAATTGGCAGAGGTAGACACAAGCAAGAGTTCATAGAGTGTATTTGGGACAGTTTCCTAGAACAACATGTTATGGATGCAATCAGGGATCAGGCTATTTTCGATCTGGTAATGTGTAGTGAAGCAGGTTTAATAAATGATCTCAGAGTAAAAGATCCCCTAGGAAACAGTGACCATAACAAGGTAGAATTTAGCAATCAGTTTAACAGTGAGAAACTTGCATCTGAAACAACTGTGCTAAACTTAAATAAGGGTAATTACAAATGAATGAGGGTAGAGTTGGCTGGAGTGGACTGGGGAAGGAGTTTAGCAGAAAAGTTGGTTGATGAACAATGGCAGACATTTAAGAAAATAATTCATGACTCACAACAAAGATATATCCCAGTGAGGAAGAAGGATTCTAAGAAGGGGATAAACCAACCATGGTTAACCAAGGAAGTTAAGGATAGTATCAAATTGAAAGAAAAAAACATACAATGTGGCAAAGATTATTGGTAAGTCAGAAGAATGGGAAAGTTTTAAAAACCAACAAAAGATGACCAAAAAAAAATAGAAGGAGAAAATAAACTTTGAGGGTAAGTTAACAAGGTATATTAGCAAGTAATATAGGCCTGAATTTTTCAGGAGGCAGGCAGGCTTACCGGGAGCAGGCAGGGGCAGTCGTGGATCCAATCGTTGCCCGCAATCGGCTCCGCACCATCATTTTATGTGGGCTGGCCAATTAAGGCCTGACCAGCATAAGGCATGAGCCATAGCGCTCAGTGCCACATGTGCTTCAATCTCCCTGAGGCATGGAGCTGTCTCAGGGAAATTGAATCACCATTGAAATTATTAAACACATGGATTACAAATTTATTTAAACATGTCCCCTCATGTGACTGTGCTAGAATAGTGAGTAAAAAAATTTAATTGTATTAATAAAAGCTTTAGGAAACCTCATCACGCTCGTGGATGAGGTTTCCTAAAAAACGTGAAGGCCGCTTGGCCTTTTCGCCTGCCCGCAAACATTAAGGTTGGACGGGCAGCGTTAACAATTACATTAATCACTTCCTTAATGGCCTTAATAGGCCGTTTAAATATTGGTGGACGCGCAGCTGACTTCAGCGTGTGCCGGCCAAACGAAATATCGCGATGACGTTGGGATGTGTGCCTGACATCACTGCGCATCATTTTACGTGTTGGCATGATGGGCCCGCCCCCACATGCCGACTGAAAAATCCTGCCCATTAAAATGGACAGTAAGAGCTTCTTTAAATATATAAAAAGGAAGAGAGACGCCAAAGTGAACATAAACCACTTAGAGAATGAGGCTGGGGAACAATAATGGGGAACCAGGAAATGGCAGAGGAGTTAAATAAATACATTGCATCAATCTTCAAGGTAGAAGACACTAATAGCGTTCCAAAAATACCAACTAATCAAGGAGCAAAAGCGGAGAGGAAATAAATACAATAATTATCACTAGAGAAAAAGTACTAGGGAAACTAATGAGGCTAAAGGCCGATAAGTCCCCTGGATTTGAAGGGTTGCACCGTAGGATATTAAAGGAAGTAGCTACAGAGATAGTGGATATAATGATTGTAATCTTCCAGGAATCCTTAGATTCTGGAAAAGCCCCAGAAGATTGGAAAACTGCTAATGTAACACCCTTATTCAAAAGGGAGGGAGACAAAAAAAGGTAACTATAGGCCAGTTAGCTTAACATCTGTCATTGGGAAAATGTTAGAGTCCATTATAAAGGATGTAATAGCAGAGCATTTAGAAATGCATAATATAATCAAGCAGTCAGTATGGCTTCATGATGAGGAAATCATGCCTGACAAATTTATTAAAATTCTTTGAGGAGGTAACAAGCAGGATAGATAAAGGGGAAGCAGTAGGCACAGAATTTAATGTCCTGTGTGCAGGTGCGTGCCCGACTCAATTGTGCGCAAAATCGCGCAAGAAGATGTGCATCCCAACGTCGGCCCATGGTCACGTGATATTTCGCTCAGTGGGCGCGCGCAGAAGTCGGAAGCACGGCTGCTGACAATTAAGTGGGCAATTAAGCCCATTAATGGTGAAACTGTCTCCAGTGGTCCGTCAAACCTTTTTATCATCTAAATGTTCGGGTGCCTGATTGTGATGCTTTGACATTTTTTTCCTGATTGTCAAAATTTTATTTCATGGCTTTCAGGTCTGCAGCTCCCTGAGGCAAAGAGCTGCCTTCAGGGAGCTATCTCTCAGTGCTTGTCCACGCCCACGGAAATGTCATCGCCCACCTTCCTCCCACCCCCACCAAGGAAGCGCTGAGCATTTCAGCACGCATTTCATGCTGGTTGCCCATTAATTGGCCAGCCAGCATGGAATCATGGCAGGGGGCCAATCATGGTCAGTAGTTTGTTTCCTGGCTGCTCCTGGGCCCACCGATCGCGCCTGCCCACTGAGTTGAAAATTCAGGCCTAGATGTAACATCTTTGGATTTCCAAAAGGCATTCGATAAGGTACATAAGGCTACTTAATAAGATAAGAGCCCATGGTGCTGGGGGCAGTATATTAGCATGGATAGAGGATTGCCTCACTAATAGAAGACAGAGTTGGGATAAGGGGGACATTTTCAGGATGGCAACCTGTTACTACTGGAGTGCCACAGGGATCAGTGCAGGGGCCTCAATTATTTACAATATAGATTAATGACTTGGATGAGGGAAATGAATGTACTATCGCCAAGTTTGCGAATGACACAAAACTAGGTGGGAAGGCAAGTGGTGAGGATGACACAAAGAGTCTACAGAGGGATATAGACTGGTTAAGAGAGCGGGCAAAACCTTGACAGATAGAATATAACTTTGGTAAATGTGATGTAAGGCACTTTGGCAGGAATAGAGGAGCTGAATATTATTTAAATGGAGAAAGGCTGCAGAAAGCTGCAGCACAGAGGTATTTGGTGGTCCTCGTGCATGAATCACAAAAAGCTAACATACAAGTTCAGCAGGTAATAGGGAAGGCAAATGGAATGTTTGCCTTTATTTCAAAGGGAATGGAGCATAAAAATAAGGAATTCTTGCCAAAACAATACAAGGCACCAGCTAGATTATACCTAGAATACTTTGAACAGTTTTGGTCCCCTTATCTAAGTAAAGATATACTGGCATTGGTGGCAGTCCAGAGATGGTTCATTAGGTTGATCCCAGGTGTGGAGGGATTTTCTTATGAGGAGAGATTGAGTAGGCTGGGCCGGTACTCATTGGAGTTTAGGAGATTGAGAGGCGAACTTATTGAAACATATAAGATTCTTTACAGGGTAGATGCTGAGAGGTTGTTTCCCCTTGTGGGAGTGTCTAGGTCCAGAGGGCATAATCTCAGAGTTAGGGGTCACCATTTAAGACAGAGATGAGGAGGAATTTCTTCTCTCAGAGGGTAGTGAGTCTGTGGAATTCTTTACCACAGAGGGCTGTAGAGGCTGGGTGGATAAGTATATTCAAGGCTGAGATAGACAGATTTTTAATCTGTAAGGAAATCAAGGGTTATGGGGGAAAGGCAGGAAAGTGAAATTGAGGATAATCAGATCAGCCATGATCTCATTGAATGGCAGAGCAGACTCGACAGGCTGAATAGCCTTCTTCTGCTCCTACGTCATATGGTCTTATCGACAAGGCTAGCCTCAATTTTACCTATCCCCACCCTACCGCCCAGCCTGTCTCCTAGGAGCCTGGAAAATCCTGGTCAATTATTGTTATATTTTTATGCCATGGAATAGAATAGAAGGACATCAGGTTGTTTTACACTTTATGCCTCAAATTTAGAAACAGTAACCACCACCCCCCACAAGCCTTCCTACGGTCTATGTTACTTTCCCTCATTGAGACTTTTAAACAGCTCACCCTGCAGTCACCAACAAATACCATCAATTCCTTCATATGACTGGTGTGCCAGAAAAACATGCTCCAACGGTTCAGGAATGAAAACCCTCACAGCTACAATGGAATTCATCCCTCATAAATATTCCAGGTAAGAAATCAAACTCACCTCCCTGACATGAAGTGTGAATAACAATAATAGTGGAGACTGGAATTTGAAAACATGTTCTTAATTAAGTGTCTAATCTTCTCGTATTGTTTCTATTGGCAATGTGGAAGTTTTAATAAATGTGCATTCAGAAAATGGTAAATGATGTGGAAAGAAGTTAAACTAATCACAAAGATAATAACAACATTTTAAAAATTCATTTACAGGATGTGGGCATCGTTAGCTAGGCCAGCATTTATAGCCCATCCCTAATCGCCCTTGAGAAGCTGAAGTCCCTGTGGTGTAGGTACACCCACAGTGCCCTTAGGGACGGAGTCCCAGGGTTTTGACCCAGCGACAGTGAAGGCACGGCGATATATTTCCAAGTCAGGATGGTGAGTGGCTTGGAGGGGATCCTACAGGTGGTGGTGGTGTTCCCATGTATCTTTTGCCCTTGTCCTTCTAGATGGTAGCGGTTGTGGGTTTGGAAGGTGCTGTCTAAGGAACCTTGGTGAGTTTCTGCAGTGCATTTTGCAGGTGGTACACACTGCTGCTATTGTGTATCAGTGCTGGAGGGAGTGAATGTTTGTGGATGGGGTGCCTATCAAGTAGGTTGCTTTCTCCTGGATGATGTTGAGCTTCTTGAGTGTTGTTGGAGCTGCACTCATCCAGGCAGTGCGAAATATTTCATCACACTACTGACTTGTGCCTTATAGATAATGGACAGGCTTTGGTGAGTCAGGGGGTGAGTTACTTGCCGCAGGATTCTTAGCTTCTGCCTACTCTTGTAGCCAGAGTATATATATGGTTAGTCCAGTTCAGTTTTTGGTCAATGGTAACCCCCAGAATGCTGATAGTGGGAATTCAGCAAGATTCCATGTGATTGTTGATACAGAAAAAAGTGTTTTAACAGGAGCAGCCATTAGGAATTTTTCACAGCAGTGTTTCAGAGGTTAACACTGACAACTTGGGATTGGGAATTGTCACTGAATTCCCCCAGGACAGATAAGGTAAAGGAGCCTCTCTGCTGACTGTAAGGTTCTATGAGAACTGGGTCTTTTAAATCCCAATGCATCTCTTCCTGTGTGCAAGACCATGACACTAAATTGCCCACAAAAAGGCACAAATTAGCAATCTCATGCAAGGAAACCAAAGCTTGAGGTGGGAAATCGAAATGCTTCAAATGGTGCAGTTGGTATTCTCTTCTGAGGATTAGGATAGAATAGATAAATTCCATTGACTGTGCTAAACCTAACTTTATATCATACATATATGAAGTATACAGGTTATAAAAGATAAGAGATATAGCACAATTTCCATGCACATTTGTAGAAAGCTCCCCATTCTGTTGCTGGAGAATCTCCCATTATTCTTTTGCGTTCTTGATTTACAGGTATAGTAGCAAACTCACTTCCATTGTGCATGATCTATTTTAGTCAAAGTGTTTCAGTGTGTACTTTACTTTTATTTTGTTAAAATTTATAATATTGGGACATATTTACAAATCATTTGTTATTGTTTAAAATGAATAATGAAGTCACTTAAAATTATGGTTTTTAAATTAAACTGAATGTCGAAGTTCCAGGCCATATAAATACTGGATTTGAAATTTTTGGGGCTGGAGAATATGTAAGTTGAATTCATGCCTTGGAAGGAGAGGGCAGAATATGGACCAGATTCTGGCCTTTGCCAGCAATCCTTACTTGGATTGGACTTTTAAATTATAGTTGGAGACAGGAGGGCAGACCTTTTGCCTGCCACTGCAGAACCCTCCCCCCAACCCCCACCACTTCCTTCCCACAACAAGAAAAGGTTTCTGGCCTTCTTCAAAAAAAAAATGAAAGTCATTTAAGGCCATGACACAGGATTAAGAGAATTCAATGCCAAAATGCATGTCTGCAGTGTAAAAAAGGGCCTCAATAAAGTATAGAAAAAATCTTGAGTTTAAAAGACAAGAGAAGTGAAGAATAGTAACAAAAGATTTTTAGTTATATTAAGATAGAGCAAAATGAGGGAGGAGTAATGCCACTGCAAGTGAGATCGCACAAGGGCATAACAACTGGAGCTGCACTGGCTACACATAAGTGCTAAATATGCCTTTTGCCTGATTCTTAATCAAAGAGAAAGCAGAAAATTTACTTCTATAGTTAATTCTTTAGGAGACCAAAGGAAATTGAAACCAGGTGTTGATAATTCAGAGGAATGGGCAAATAAGTGACAAACTGAAGTCAATGCCAATGAATGTGAAATGATGCATTTTGGTTAAAAAAAATACAAGAATTATACTTTAAACATGAAGCAGGCTCATTGCTGTGGAAAAGCAGGAGGACTTGGGGTTTTAGGTTCACAAAACATTAAAGGCATCACACGTTAATAAGGATGCAAATTCTATGAGCTAGATTTCATGGGGTGCTGTGGTCTTTGCCCTGCAGGCTAAAAAGCCAGGGGAGCCAATCAGAGGCTGGCAGCTCTCCAGTACCAGCAGTGCCACAGTGAGCAGTGGCCACTGTCGGTACTGCATCTGGCACTTAATGAGGTGAGCTGGTGAGCTCTGCTGGATTGCAACTTTGTAAGTCTTTGGGGTTCTCGCCAGATCCTGGCAAATGGCATTGGGGTGGGGGGGGGGGGGGGGTGCGGTCAGGATTTGAAAGGCCATGGTGCGGGGGGAACCTTGAGGGGAATAAGACCCTGCTGGGGGGCGGGCTCTCCAGTGGACCCAGGGGCCCATTAAAGAGGCACCCCTGCCTTCCACCAGTGCAGGGAAGCTTGCCGAGCTTGTTGTTTGGCTTGGATCTCGCCCACCAATAGTTAAATCCTGGCTGCAGTAAGATGAGGCACTTAATTGGGTATTAATTTTCCTTTTCAAGGTCTCAATCAGTCCACTGGTGGACAGGTCACCAAGGCCACCTCCCACGGCTGATAAAACTGTTGGGGTGAGAGATGGGCAGGTAGGTGGCAGTGTGGCTGCTCACTAGATTTTACATGCCGCCTACACCTTCAATCCTGCTGGCAGAAGAGTCTAAAAATCCAGCCCTATATTTTATTTTAAGGTAGTAAATATAAAAGCTACAAGGTAATGAAGAGTCTATTTAAAGCCTTAAATGAGACCTCAGAGTGATATGTGCAGGAATGGGCTCCACACCAAAGGAAAGATATTGAGGCTTTAAAGGGGTGCAATGGTCAGTTGGTGTGCGCCGGAGTCAGCAGCGCACCCACTAACAATTAGAAGGTCTGTTAAGGCCATTAAATATTCGATCAACGTAAATTTTTCACTGCCCGTCCAGCCTAACGGTTGGCAGTTAGCGGGCAGGAAAAAGGGCCAAGCGACCTTCGCATTTTGTTGGAAACCTCATTCACAGGCGGGATGAGTTTTCCAAAAGTAATAAAACTAAAATAAAACTTTGAAATTTTCATTAATAACATGTCCCAGCTCACGTGAGAGGGTCATGTTTTATTACATTTTTATTATTTTTAAAATATCTCTTCATCTCCCTGAGGCAGCTCCGTGCTTCAGGGAGATTATGCAGTGTTCACTCACACATATGCGCGAAGCTCGCGCTCGGCCTGCCTGCACTCCCCCCCACGCCCTCTCCCCACCCCCACCGCACAGGCAGCGCTCAGCACTGCCACTCATGCTGGGTGGGCCTTAATTAGCCTGCCAGTGTGAAATCACGGTGCGGTGCCAATCACGGGTGGTGGTCGGCTTCCCAGCCACCATCACCTGTCCCACCAAGCCCGCCCACTAAGGGCAAAATTCTGCCCAGCAGAAACATCTTCACATAGAGAGTCATGATTTTACTGCCAGTGTTAGTGGTAAAGGCAGAAACTATGGGCTGGATAATAACCCAGAGGCAAGGAGAGAGCAGGGAGTGGGATGCTAGCTTGAAGTTGGGAAACCTGGAATAACAGGTTATCCTCAGGTCCTGCCATTTAATTACCATTGTTCTTTTCCTGCCTGCAGCCAGCCAGATTGTTAGGCTGGCTGTCAGGTAGGTAGGACTTTAGTAGCTGGCTGCAACTGGGGAATGGAGAGGAGCTGGGGAAGATCAGGGAGGCCATAAGGCAGGATGATCAGAGTCTGGAGCTGGGAGAATTGGCAAGGCCATCGGGGCAGATGAAAACCAGAGTCCAGAGCAAAGGTAGATCAGGGAGGCTGGGGTGGTAGGGAGAAAGCTTGGAATCCGGAGCTGGGATGTTTCCAGATTGGGATATAGAATCAGGAACTACTGGGAGGCCAGAGCTGGGGGAGATCAGGGACATGAGGCAGAATGGAAACTAGAGTCAGGGAAAATTGAAAGGGTCGGTGCGGTGGTGGGTGGAGTGGGGGGAAGGCGGGGAAGGGGGAGACGAAGGCCTCATGTAGAAGATCAGAAGGGTCACTGTGTATCCGTTCATGGTGGAAGGGTTGGTAAAACAAATATACTAAATACCGCAGCAAAGTGGAAAGGCATTTATCTCCTGGATCCAGCAGCACCAGGCTTCCCGGGGCCACGACATTTTGGTCAGCTATGGTTAAATTTAAAATGGTGGCAAAATATGAGGCGTGCGGCCTCATTATAATATTTAAATTGCCAACCCACCTTCTTTGAGGGGGTTGATTTCCTGCTCCTTATCTCGCTTTCATTAAAACTGGAAGTGGCGGGTTGGGCTTGGGATTCAGATTTTTAATATTTTAAGATCCCAACCCCCAAACCCCCTTATACTGGGGATCAAAATTCCCCACATGAGACTATGAGGGAGGTGAGAGAGGTAGTGGGTTTAGTGGTACGGTTGGGAGTGATATTTCATGTGCAAAAGTCTGGGTGGAATTTTCCATTCTGGAGATTAAGTCTGGTGGTGGGCGGGATAGTCAGCATAATTCCCGCTGTGTGACAGTGTGGGTGAACGCGTGTGAGCTCATTTGTTATGTGTCCAGAAGGAGCTCGGTGAATTTTGTGGCAGGGTGGGCTGCCATTAACTCATGGGGTCAAAGGTCATGGAGCCATATTTAAATGGCACCGGGACACATAATGCAGGACAGGAGCTCTGCACTACTCCTCCAGAGTCCTTGCAGCTGCAGCTCAAACTGGAGAAGCTGGCTGATGTGAACAACCACATCCCAGTACATATGAGAGCACCTCTGTCATTGCCTTTAGCTCATCTCTAGATAAGAGCACTACCAGCAATACACCCATGGTTGGGTTAATGCTCATTGTTGCAGTGGTCCATTTTCGCCAGGCTCCTGACCTTATAGAAGCACTGTTGCCTCTTGTTGCTTAGAACTTTGCTCCTCCTGGCCCTGTGCCAACCTGCGATGGGCCCTCCTTCTCCTCCTCATCTGGATGAGAGCCATTACCAAGGCAGGGTTGCCTGCAGACTGCATCATTGACGCCTCAGTGGACGTGTGAACTAATTAAAGTGATACATTAAGTGAGTTTGCCCTTTACGGGTTTCCCTCAATACGAGTGAAGTTATGCAATGTCCCCAAGAAGGAGAAAGCAACATCTACTATCCTCAAAATTGTGGAAGAGGAGCAGCTCAGCAGGTGCATGCCACTTTAGTCATAAAAGTGAACGTTCTCAATTCTCACTGACCAGGAACGTAATTTGGAGGACAAACTTAATCCTGGCGAGTTGACCTTTTTCTGAGCATGCATAAGATGCTAATGCCTGCAAACTGCGTTCCCGACATTGTTCGTCGGGAAGCTTGACCCACCTTTAACACGCTAATTTCTAACAATTTATCCCTCCATCGGGAAACAGATTTTTTGCCTCCTACCAAATTAGGTGCCACTGCCCGCCACAATTCCCACTGCTGGTGGGACAGGAATATTCTGCCTCTGTCTGTGCTTTATATATGCTTTGTTGCTGAACAGTATTAACCGCCAGATCATTGCGACTATTCTTCCTGTTCTCAATTACTTGGAAACAATCACTGTCCTGGTTTATGATATCAAGTTCTGGAAATTGCAAAATGTTGCATAACTGGATCTAATCTGCCTAGCACATGCAAATTTCATATGATGGGTCAAATGGCCTCCTTCTGTGCCATTAAAATCCTGCGATGCCAACATATCTACAGTGATTATTTAAGTGGATTTTAAAGCTCAGTTCTATTTTAGTACATGTGGCTTTCGTTACAACCTTTTATAAAGCATTACCATCAGGTCCTGTAGCTTTTAAATTCTTTGTTTCCCTCTACATAAGCTACATATATGCAAAGAAAGGACGGCTTGAATTTATATAGCACCTTTCATGACCACCAGACATTCCACCGTGCTTTACAGCCAGTGAAGTACCTATGTTGGAATATATGAAACACAACAGCCAATTTCCTCACAGCATGCTCGGATGAACAACAATATGACATAGATCAGGTAATCAGTTTTTTTGGTGATGTTGATTGAGGAATAGATATTGGCCCAAGATACCGTGCATAACTCCCCTGCTCTTCTTTGAAATAATGTAATCGGATCTTTATATAGAGCCAAGGGGGCAGACAGGACCTTGGTTTAATACCTCATCCAAAAGATAGCACTTCCAACAGTTCAGCATTTCCTCAGTGGCGTGTCAGTCTAGGTTTCCTGCTGGTGTCTTGAGTAGAACTTGAAATCACAACCTTTTGGCTTAGAGACAAAAGTGCTACCAATGGAATCACAGCTGCCATACAAATTGACCTACCTGGATTCCTAACTAATAACTTAAATTAATCCCAAATGGACCTTACCATTCACAAATTTTTCAACATGCAATTCTTACCTGGTTGACAGCATTATTGGCAACAATAGTTTCAGCCTGAAGAATAAGTCAGCCGCAGACTAACTGTAGATCAGTGGAAGGATGAAATAACTTTTGGACTTTACCCAATGTTTCTCCCAAGGTGATCTTCGTTGTATTAGGCTTAGAAAACTATTCCATCCTTTTTTTTTAAATCCACCTCTTCATTAATTATAGGTTTCACAGTGTCATGTGTATGGAGCACTTTGTGTTTATGTTCACTGATCTCAGGAGTTTTAGAGGTCCCAGCAGTTATTTAGGTTATAGTGAAAGGAGATTTAGGCAGCTTCAACACAAAACAGATCAGAACAAAATACTCTATGCAGTATTTTATCTATTGTAGCATTTAGCTTATACATGTTTCAAAGATACTGATGAAAGACTAATTTACTCTTTGCATTGACTGCTCTTGGGCTCTCTTATTTCGGTTTCCATTGACAGTATTTCAAAGGTAGCTATGTGGATTATCCTTCACATTTCAGCAGACATGATTATTTAAATCTGGACAACATCCAGGACAGAGTTTCAAACTAATCTGTTTTGGCAGCAGAGTTTGGTTGGTCTCCTGGCTGAAGCTTCTTTCCATTTAATTGCTGTTACTTTGGGATGGCTTCTACAGTATATGATGGATGCCTGAATAATGAAGAAAGGTTAAGATTAAGTACCTTGTAGAGTTTTCATCACTATGACGTACAGGGAACATCACTTCCATTTTAGAAAGCCATCAGAGGCCCAGCAGAAGTAAATTAGAAATTGTTTTTGTCAGGGCTGTCAGGTGTTCTCTTCCAGGCTTCACAAAATTAATTTAATTTACTGGTATCTTGGGATGCCCTACATGAGCATGGCCCCTACATATACTTTGCTGCCAGCTGAGGTGAACTGATATGAGATAACTTTAATCCAGTGAGGTGACTCGGGGTGCCGGTTTCATGCTCTGGAGTTCACTGGGTCGATATAAATGAGATCAGGCCCTCAAAATCATTATGAATCTTCACCACGAGGACATTTGGCTGGGTTGGCTCACTCCATCGGTCAGCCATCCAAAGGTTAAAAGCAACTCCTTTGAGCACTAGTTAGACCAAAGCTAGAGAACTGAGAACTACTTCTGGTCCCTGCACTACAGGAAGGATGTGATCGCACTTGAGATTTATTAGGATGCTGCCAGAAATATAGAACTTTAGTTATGAGGAAAGATTAATTATGCTGGAGTTGTTTTCTTTAGAACAGAGGAGACTTGAGGGAAGATTTAGTTGAGGTGGACAAAATTACGAGTTCCCTAGACAAAGGACAGGAAAGATCCATTTTCCTTAGCAGTGAGTTCAATAACCAGGGGGCATAAATTTAAAGTAATTGGCAGAAGGATTAGAGGGGTGTTATGGAAAAATATTCTCACCCAGATAGTGGTGGTGGGGGGTGGAACTCACTGCCTGAAAGGGTGGTAGTGGCAGAAACTATCATTGTACGTTTTAAAAGATTACTAAGATATGCACTCAAAGCGGTGTAACCTACAAGGCAGTGGACCAAGAGCTGGAAATTGAAAACTCTTTTTGGCCTGCAAAGACATGATGGGCCACATTGTGGTAATGTCACTGGACTAATAATCTAGATGCCCAGGCTAATGCTCTGGGGACACGGGTTGAAATCCCACCACCAGAGCTGGTGGAATTTGACTTCAATTAACAAATCTGGAATATAAAGCTAGTCTCAGTAATGGTGACAATGACAACTATCATTGATTGTTATAAAAAAAAACATCTAGTTCACTAATGTCCTTTAGGGAAACAAATCTGCCATCCTTACCCAGTCTGGCCTACACTGTGATTCCAGACCCACAGCAATGTGGTTGACTCTTAACTGCCCTCCAAAAGCCATTCAGTTCAAGGGCAACAAGGGATGGGCAACAAATGTCAATGCCCACATCCCATGAAAGAAATAAGAAAAAAAGTCTCTTGCTATAATTTTTTTTAGGGTTGAAGTCTTTTGAAGTAGATCATTGGAATTGTAGTGTAGGTGGAAAATAACAGAATAATTCCACAGATCCTTCAATGACATAAATCATAATTTAAAAAACAGAAAATGTTGACAATGCATAAGATTTTTTTTAGCATCACAAAGAAGACAGAATAGCACTTCAGCTTCTAATGAATAAGTAATATCCAAAATGTTTGCTTCACTTTCTCTTCCATCTGCTGACTGTGTATTTTCAGCAGGTGCTATACTTCCATTCAATTTTCCAGTATTTGTGATTTTTTTATAATCAGTAATAATACTTCCTTGTTTTTCCTAAGACTGTTGCTACACTAATAATTTGTAATTTAGCCATGAAAATTGAACAAATTAAATTGTTTAAAGGATGAGTTAATGATAGCTTTCTCTTGACAGTGTTATTTAAACATAATCATATAAAGTGCTCATTAGCAGGCAATATTACCCTCAGGATTCTTGCATTTGGCTTTGCAATTAACCTAACATCTTATAGCTTGAAAATGATATTGCTTTTATTGGTTAATGAGGAAGAAATTACAAAATACAATGAGCAAAATCTGATTTTCCACAACTGATCACCTATCAGGAATCAGATCATTGAGTACTACTGACTGTGAAAAGAGAGAAAACTGAAGATCCTCTTAGAATAAGCAATGAATTCAATTTAAAATACGTGCATTATTGGTACAAATTAATTAATTCAAGATATTCCATTTTTAATGCTTCAGTTATGAACCAATCTTCAGCTGATGATACTCTACAAAAATGATTGTAACCTATACAAATTCTAACAGCTGACTAAAGATTCATTTAGTGCAAAGACAGACCATGCTCCCTATCTTTTGGTACTACTTGTAGGGGGCTATGAAGGAGAGTCCACTACTTCTTTTGGACAAAGCCATGTGAGACTTGTGTTCAGATTTTGAATATAGTAAAATCTTTGAGTGAGCTTTCTAATGAGGAATGGTGGTGGGAGGGGTTAGGGAGCAGAGGAAAAGGGGAAAATGCTTTGATATATTTGATATAGCGCTGTATGTGGGGGTGTTTGAACCAGCTCAATCACAAGCTAATTATTAGCAAGGTAGCCATTTCTAACATTGAGCAATGAACACTTTAAGGAAGGAAAATAGAACATTGAGTTTCCATTTAAAACATAGTTGGGCTTTCAGTTCAAATTTAAGATAGTCAACAATTGTAGTGACTTTCGTAGGTCGTGTTTTTCCCCTAAAATGTTGTTTCCAGTAGGTGGCACAATTTGCTGCAGAAAAGCAAGCATAATGGAAAACCAGTAAATCGCTGCAGTACCATTCAGTTATTCAGCAAGAATAACTGTCAATTTGTACAAGAAGGTGACAAAGTTAAGGCTTGCAAATCATGTTGACAATTTTGCAATTCTGATTGGGAGAGATGTGAGATTTCATCAAATGTTAGTGACTAATGGGCAGAAAACAAAATTAATTAAATAATAGGCGTCTGCACAGGTTACAAGTGAGCTTAAGACAAGAGTTTTTTTCACAAACCAGCAATCCCTAAACAGAACTCCTCACCAAATTACAAACAGAAAATTGGAATTGAGGGGAATACCCAGGCAACATTTCCTGTAGGAACTCTGAACCATTGCATCCAATAATCTCCTTATTGTAATACCCAAGGCCTCATTTATGAGCTGCATGCTCAACATAATTTGATAAGCTGCTTTTTAAAAAATCTCCAAGCATGTTTTGAGGTACGGTATATTTTTAAAAACTTATTTTTAGCAAAATATCCAATCTGTTTAGGTATGAACATCTTTGCCACTGTTAGTCTGCACTTGCCTTGTGTTCTGGCACCAGTCTGCAAATGTACCCTTTGGAGAGATAATTTCTGCTCACCATTGAACTTTGTGCTAAAAATTATAGATCCATTCCAGCTATTGGCACCGAAGATACTGCTCTTGATCTGTAGATTTCATATGGTTTCCAATTCCCGTAAAGCTTGTGCAAAGTTCAACAAAAATTCCTCTTGTGATTGTTCCGTAAATGCAAAGCCAGGCTGATTACCAATGTTTCAATGTAACACGTCTCAATTTAAGAAACAGATTGAAATAAATGTGATTGCCTAGCAAAATCTACAAAAAATGTACTGATTATGTATGGTGCAGCAGCTTAAGAGCTGGGAAGCAGACCTCAGGATCTTCCTTCAACTCCCATTACAGATCAGAAGATCTTCCAAATGTTTTAGAGGCAAGAAACATCAAAACTTTCAAAGTAAACATTCTGTCAGTAACACTGTTACTGGAATATACGAGTACCAGTGCTATCATAAGCAGTTCAGCTCTAGTTAAGATACCTATTATGATTGGCATCAACATTTTAATATCTCTTGCATGGCAAGAGGATCAGTTTGTGCTTGGTAAACTAATCCATAAATGCTCTATCTTTCAAAAACGTAAGAGAAAATATTCAACAAGAAAAAGACTGAAATAGAACATTAAATGGATTTCCCTTAATACCTTGTTGATAGATATTTATTCACTCAATTGAAGCTCCTGTATTAATGCAGATGTTGCTCTGACAAAAATAGAATTGTTGTTTTGGTATGATTATATGGTTTTCAAGTGAGAGGGAACCTAACTTAAAATTGGTCTGTTTGAATTATCTTTAACTTGTTTTGTGATAAAAGCTAATCTTTGGATGGCTAATCAATGTTGTGAGCTGCATTGCAAATAACTGACATAACTGTTAGGTCGGTCAAGCACATTTTCTGCTAAATATTCATCTGAATCGATTATCAATTTATTTAGTCAAACTTTAACTTTCCTACCTTAGTCAATGTAGCCTTCTTTGAGAATTGTTATCTCATTGTTGTCCCTCAGCAACATAATCTGAAAACACAGAATCAGTTTCCATACGCACACTGACAATGCCCAGCTCTACCTCACTATTACATCTCTATATCTCTCCACTATCTCTAAGTTGTCAGACTGTTAGTCCAGCATCGGTTCTGGATGAACAGAAATTTTCTCCAATTAAATATTGGGAAGAATTAAGCCATTGTCACAAACTCTGATCCCTAGCCACCAATTCCACCCCTCTTCCTGGTTACTACCTTAGGCAACCTTGACATGCTATAGGACCCAGAAATGAGCTTCTAACCACATATCTGCTCCGTCACAAGACTACCTATTCCACCTATGTAACATCACCCATTTCATGCCTTAGTTCCTCAGCTGCCGAAATCCTCACTCATGTTTTTGTTACCTCTACACTTGAGTGTTTCCCAAAGCTCTAGCCAGCCTTTCATCTTCCACTCTCCATAAACTTGAACTCATCGAAAACTCTGTTGCCTGTATCCTAACTCAAACCAAATCCAGTTTACCTGTAACACACCTGTGCTCACTGATTCAGGTTCATACCTTACATAAGATAAAGGATACCATCCAAAATGTCACAGCTTGTCTTTTCTCTTCACATATGCTGATAAACTGCAATGTATGTACAATGTTTACTGTTTTTATTTCAGGACCGAATACAAGCACTTTGGCGACAGGCTGGGAGATGGGATTGATGGTAAAATGGAGGCAAAAGGCATTGGGAGGGAATGGCGACATGGTCCACATGTTCCACATTACATCTGTCACAGGGAAAATGTTAGAAGTTATTATTAAAGAAGTTATAGCAGGGCACTTGGATAAGCTCAAGGTCATCAGGCTGAGTCAACATGATTTTGTGAAGGGGAAACGGTGTTTAACCAACTTATTGGAGTTCTTTGAGAAAGTAATATGTGCTGTGGATAAAGAGGAACTGGTGGATGTGCTGTACTTCGATTTCCAGAATGCATTTGGTAAAGTGCCACATCGAAGGTTATTGCGGAAAACAAAAGCTCATGGTATGGGGGTAACATTGGCATGGATAGAAGATTGGCTGGCTAACAGGAAGCAGAGATTAGGCATAAATGAGTCTTTTTCAACTTGGCATGATGTAGTGAGTGGTGTGCCATAGCGATCAGTGCTGGGACCTCAAATGTTTGCAATTCATATAAATTACTTGGATGAAAGGATTGAAGGGATGGTTGCCAAATTTGCTGATGACACAAAGATAGGTAGGAAAGTAAGTTGTGAAGAGGACATAAGGAGGCTACAAAAAGATATAGATATGTTAAGTGAGTGTGTAAAGATCTGGAAAATGGAGTATAATATGGGAAAATGTGAAATTGCCCATTTTGGCAGGAAGAATAAAAGAGAGGCACATTATCTAAATGGTGAGAGATCTGGGAACCCACTACATGAATCACAAAAGGCTAGTTAGCAAGTACAGCAAGTAATTAGGAAAGCTAATAGAATATTATCAATTATTGAGGGGAATTTAATACAAAGGTAGGGAGGTTATGCTTCAGTTGTACAGGGCACTAGTGAGACCAACTAGAGTACAGGTCACCTTATTTAAGGAAGGATGTAAATGCATTGGAAGAAGTCAGAGAGGGTTTACCAGACTAATACCTGGAATGGTGGGTTGTCTTATGAGGAAAGGTTGAAAAGACTAGGCTTGTATCCACTGGAATTAGAAGAGTAAGAGGAGACTTGATTGAAATATATAAGATCCTGAGGGGTCTTGACAGGGTGAACGTGGAAAGGATTTCCTCTTGTGGAAAAATCTATAACTAGGGGTCGCCCAATTAAAACAGAGATGAGGCAATTTTTTTTTTTTAACTCAGATGGCCATGAGTCTTTGGAACACTTCATGAAAAGGTGGTGGAAGCAGAGTCTTTGAATATTTTTAAGGCAAAGATGGATAAATTCTTGGTAAGCAAGGGGGTGGTAGGTTATCGAGGGTAGGTGGGATGCAGATTTCAGGGTACTATCAGATCAGCTATGATCTTATTAAATGGCACAGCAGGCTCGAGGGGCTGAATGGCCTACTCCTGCTCCTTGTTCGTATATTCCCAGCAGCAGGCGCAACTGCAGTTCAGTTGCCTGGAGGTGGGTGGCCAATTAAGGTAATTGATTGGCCATTGACCGGCATCAGAACAGTCTCCCTTCACGTTTGGAAACTATCAGCTACATTGAGGCAGCCTCCTTTTGGCTTCCTGATGGGGTGGGGAGCCTTTCTGGAGGCTCCATAGCCTGAAGCGAGGGCCTCTGGTGGCAATGACTGTCCTAGTTGCCCTCTTGCTGCTGCTGCAGCAGAGATTTCCATCTGATTGCCAGGGCCTGCCTGCTGGCCAGGCACATCTATTACTTTCTTACCAGGCCTTTGAGGACTCCTCAATATAAAGTCGCTTCTCCTTCTCCTTGTAGCCTCAACAGCGACCACCTCCATCGGTGCTACTGCCATGGCTGTAGAGCTGCCATTCCTCTGATTGGGTTGGTAGCTCAAAGAAGCTTAATGGAATGGTGGTCCCTGCCATTGAAAATTGTTGGCACAGCCCTGCTGTTCATTCGTGTGGATTTGAGACCTGCCTTTAGTCCCAACATTGGGACTCATAATATGCCAATAAAGTTCCGGCCCATGTTTCCAGCTTTTACCATTTTTCCTTTCTATCTCACAGGAATTCTCTACTGATAAATAAGGGCACAAGGGTTATGATAAAGAGTATATGGTGGAGACTGAGGTGTAGTTGGTAATGTCACTGGACTTGTACTCCGGAGGCCCAGGCTAATGTTCTGGAGACATGGGTTCAAATGCTACCATAGCAACTAGTGGTATTTAAATTCAATTAATAATCTGGAATTGAAAAACTAGTCTCAGTAATGATAACCATGAAACCATTTCTGATTGTTGTAAAAACCCATCTGGTTCACTAATGTCCTTTGGGGAGGGAAATCCACCATCTTTGCATGGTCTGGCCTACATGTGACTCCAGACCCAAGGCAATGTGGTTGGCTCTTAACTGCCCTTTGAAATGGTATGGCAAGCCACTCAGTTCCAGGGCAATTAAGTATGGGCAACAAATATGGGCAACAAATGCTGGCCTTGCCAGGGACGGCTACATCAGCATAGATTAATTGGGCTAAATGACCAGTTTCTGTACAGTAAACTTAATGTAATAAACTATAAATACAATTTATTAAAATGTAAAAAATTAAACAGTAGCAGGAAATTAATAGAGCTTATCCCTTTGATCACAGATATTTTAATTTACATTTAGTCATACATAAAAAGAATGTAACACTCCACTAAATTTCCTAATTTATCACTCAATGTGGACCAGCGCCCATTAAAAATTTACGCATGACGCTTAATCTAATCTTATAGAGCCTTCAGATGTTTGTCTCTAATCAGCAGAATCAGAAGAGCTAAGACTCCTGAGTATTTATTAGCCCAACATGGAGCTGTCAATTGAGCTCTACTCTTCAGACACACACTGCAGGACATCAGTTATTCTGTCATAGGTCCAAAATGATTGAATCTTCTTTCAGCTTCTTCCATTTTACTTGAGGTCACCACAATGCTGGTTGAACACTCTTCCTCACCTCCTCCTGTCAGTCAAACCATTCTTCTTCCAGCCCTGCTGTGTTTAAGTCTCTCACTGCTACATCGTTCCATCTGGTTTTCAGCCTTCCTCTTCTCCTTCTTTCTGGCAGCCCCATCTCCATCACTCACCACACCACATGCCCTCTCTCTCTATCGCAACATATGATCATACCACTTCAATCTCTTCATGGCTACTTACTTTGATACTCCTACAATCTTCACTGACTTTCTAATGTACTGGTTCCTGATCGTGTCCTTTCTTGTCAATCCACACATCTATCTCCGCATCTGCAGCTTATTGCTAGCCAGTCACTGTTCCTCTCTGTTTGATGTTGCCCAACTTTCTGCACCATTTAACAACGCCAGTCTCAATTTGTCTTGTAGATTCTTCCTTTCAGTTTCAGCGATACTTTTCTATCACAAAACACTCCAATGCACTTCTTCCAATGCTCCAACTAGAGCTAATCCGTTGCTTATTTTCCATTTCCATATTTCCATTTTCTGTCACCACTGACCACAAGTACTTGAAACCATTGACTTTCTCCCAGTCTTCACTACAGCAACTCCTCAAGCCTCCTGTGACAGCTCCTTCCAAACCCGCAACCTCTTATTACTTAGAAGGACAAGGGCAGCAGACACTGGGAACACCAGCACCTGCTACTTCCCCTCCTAGCCACACACCACCCTGACTTGGAGCTACCTCGCCATTCCTTCACTGTTGCTGGGTCAAAATCCTGGAACTCCTTTCCTAACACCACGATGGATGTACCTACATCACACGGACTGTTGTGGTTCAAAAAGGTGGCTCACCACTACCTTCTCAAGGACAGTTAGGGATATGCAACAAATGTTAGTCTTGCCAGTGGTGCTTACATCCCATCAGCAAATAAAAAAATATCTCCTCCTCAACCTCCTTCAGAATTCCAGGATGAATCTGGCAATGGTAATTTATCTATTCTTAATTTCAATATCATTTTTAATTTGGTGCAATTTTGAATAATCATTTCCTGTACTGGAAATTCTACACTTTCCTCCGGCATCCCTAGAGTTCTATTTTCACCTTCACCTCTAAAAACCTACTCCAAAATACTTACTCCACACCTCCACATTCCATCAGTGTTATGCACAATGTGCCCTACTTCTTCTCAGAGTAAGCCCATCTATCCTTTGAATATCTTTTTAATTCTTTTGTCTTTATAAAGACCGTTAACCATTTCTCTTTATATTGACTGCCCAGTTTTCTTTCATTCTCCTTTTTATCCTCCTTAATAATGCTCATACGTTTCTTTGGTATAATTCACCTTACCCTCTGGGATAGAGAATTCGAAGAATTCCAAAGATTCATAATCTTTTGAGTGAAGCAATTTCTCCTCATCTCAGTCCTAAGTGATTGGCTCCTTACCCTGAGACTGTGCCCACATGTTTTAGATTCCCTAACCGGAGGATGCAATCTCTCAGCATCTACCCTATCAAGTCCCCTCAGAGTTTTGTAGGTTTCAAAGATAATTTATGCCCAATTTACTTAGCCTCATATTCCCCTCATCCCAGGGGCCAATTCAGTAAACCTTCGCTGTACCAACTCCAACGCAAGTATATCCTTTCTTAAAAGTGCCCAGGATTTCCCGGTCGGCGAGCAGCAGGTGGGGGGGGGAGGTGGGGGGGGGGGGCGGTGGGACCCACTCGCCAATGTGTAAAATGACCCAGGATGATGTCGGGCGGAACTCCAGATGTCACCCCGCCCCATTTCAATTTTCAGGTAGGCAGGGGCTCAGCAGAATCAGCTGTGTGCCTGCCGACCTGTCAATGGCCAATTGAGGCCATTGACAAACTCATTAAAGTAATTAGTGGACCTGCCCATCCAACCTTAAGGTTGGTGGGCAGGCCGGGAGCCCTGGCGGGGATTAGAGAAAGCATGAAACCTCATCCACGGGTGGGATGAGATTTCATGTATGTTTTTAAAAATGTAACAAAAGTGTCTTTGAAAGTGATGGACATGTCCCAACCCATGTGACAGTGTCACATGAGGGGACATGTCAGGGAATTTTTTTTTTTCTAGTTTTAAGATTTTTTAGTGTGGAGCCAATCCCTCTGAGGCAGCACTTAGCCTCAGGAAGATGAGTGCACTCTTTCGTCCGTTCTCGGCTCAGGGAATCCCCCCGCCTGCATAGGGAGTGCATAGCGCTTCCCGGCGGACGACTCGCTGTGCGGGCCTTAATTGGCCTGCCCACATAAAATGGCAGCACGCCCCCAATCAGGGGTGCCAATCAGAGGCATGCCTCCATGCGCCCGCTCCTAAACATCCCCCCCACCCCCAACCAACGGGGGAAAAATTCTGCCTGTGGAGTCACAAACTACACAGTACTCCAGATGTGGACACACCAAAACGTGGTGGGGGGAGGTGAGGGTGGGGTCAGGTGATATGACTCCCACTTCTTCACATTGGTTTGGGCAAAGAATATAAATTGCTTTGTCTAGATTTTTGAGATGGTTAATCTTTCAACCATTAATAATTTCAAAACAGGTTTCAAGGTCCTTTGTCCTATCAACCTGATTGTCTCCGCTGGTCAGGCTTGGCCTTAGAAATGTAAATGGCCTTTATACAATTCCCTTGGATTTGATGTCTGCAGTCACAGGGATCATTAGTGTCTCTTCAGAGATAACGAGGCAGCTGTTCTGAATGCCAAGAAGTTCCTGTTGTTTGAGTCATAGCCAGTCATGGCTTCAGTCATTTTAAAGCCTTTGCCCAATTTTTAAGATTAAAAAATTAGCCATAATGATATATATATATTTTAAATAAAAAAAGAGGTCGTAGCTCCTTGACACCCTCTAATGATAGAATAAGCTATAACTACCATATTTATTTTCCATACAGCTCCCACTTTCCTTACCTTTGAGTAACCAGTCTCTTCATGGCGCTGATTGTGAATTCCCTCTCCTGAGTCATCATTCTTATACATGACAAGGATACCATGTACCTTTCAGACAACTTAAGACTCCCCAGAATCTTGCAATACTCTCCCAATCCTCAATTTCCCCAAATAGTTGCTTCCTATAGACGGAATATTACCGCCCCCTTGCAGCCAGAAGGCCTGGCCTTAAATGTGATGAGTCATTCAAAAATCCATTGGCCAGAATTTTTCTGTCGGCGAGTTGGGCACGGGGCCCCCTTTCCAACGTGAAAATGACGCGTGATGACGTCGGGGGGAATCCCCGACATCATTCCGCCCCATTTAAATATTCAGGAAAGCGGGCGGACAGTGAAATCAGCTGTTTGTTCGCCGACCTGTCAATGGCCAATTGAGGCCATTGACAAGATAATTAAGACAATTAAAGGCCCTGCCCATCCAACCTTAAGGTTGGTGGGCAGGCCAGGAGCCCTAATGGGCTTCTGAAAAAACATGAAACCTCATCCACCGGCGGGATGAGGTTTCATGTCTGTTTTAAAAAGTTTATTAAAGTTTAAGTCATATCTATTAACATGTCCCATCTCGTGTGACATTGTCACATGAGGGGAAGATGTTAATAATTTTTTTACTACTCTATTTTTGAACTTTGAAGCACTGTCAGTGATCTCCCTGAGACAGCACTTAGTATCAGGGAGATGTATGCTCTTTCGCACGCATGTGCACGAAAGGGCGCACTTTGACAGTTGGGGAATCCCCCCCCCACCCCCCCAACCCCCGCACAGTCGGGCAACCCGCTGGGCGGGCCTTAATTGGCTCATCCACTTAAAATGGCGGCAGGGCCCACTTCGGCGGCGGCAATCAGCTGCCTGCCCGCCGCCAAGCCGGTGAGGCCCGTCCATCCACCAAGGGCAAAATTCTGCCCATTGACTTCCGCGGGACCGTAAAATCCTGTTGGCGTAAAATTCCACCCGATGTCTCTTTATTCCTGTTTAGCTATAGGGTGCCTGTCATGCAATGTATACTATAGAAACTCTCCTCTCCCATACAATGAAGCCTGTCTCCAACTGTTTCTGAAGGTCCGTAACTTTGAGTCCAAGAGTCCACCAATAGACGTTCCCAAGATGTCCTGAACAGTCATGGCTTTGAAAAACACAATCATCATACAGAATCTAAATTGCCTTTTCAAAGGGATGTGGATAAATATTTGAAAAGGGTAAGATTAGAAAGGTATGAAAAAAGGGCAAGGAAAGGATTATGTGGGTAGCTCTTTCACAGAGCTTGTACAATGGGCTCCCTCTGTTTTGTAAAATTCAATGATTCAATTTAAACCTGGCTCAAAACACACCCATGCCTCTTTGAATTATACTAGCTGCTATTTCATATGGGTCATAGGTCTTTCAATGTTATGCCTATAAAGAGACTTCTCACTACAAACTGTTGCCAAATTATTTTCAACAGTCTTCAGTTTTATAAACATAAGATTTAATGTCAGGAACCATGGTTCTCTATTATAAAAAAAATCTATCACAAAAAAGCACTAAATAATGTGGCAGTTGAAAAGAGCTCAATTTTTTTGAAGCTGGATCACATCCTTGAACCATGTTCAACTTGGCACATTAATTGCTAAGAAAGTTTGTACTGCAACAGTCCATAGAATTAACTTCAGGAAGTATTGTTTCGTAAACTGGGCCATAACTTCCGCCTATTGTTAATTTTAATCCTAAGAAATGAACAAGATTATTTTGTGAGTGAAAAGAATAAATTTTATCACTGGAGGTAATTATTTGAGAATAAAAAGCAAAATTTTGCACATGGTGGAAATCTAAAACATAAACAAAATATGTTGGATGCACCCAGCAAGTTAAACAGCATTCGTGAAGAGAACAGAGAAATTGATAACAAAACAAAAACAAAAATAAAAATACCTGGAAAAACTCAGCAGGTCTGACAGCAGTTCTGTTGAAGAGTCATACGGACTTGAAACGTTAATTGTATTCCTCTCTGCAGATGCTGTCAGACCTGCTGAGTTTTTCCAGGTATTTTTATTTTTGTTTTTGTTTTGGATTTCCAGCATCCGCAGTTTTTTTTGCTTTTATTATTACAAAGAAGTTGATGTTTGGTATGTGCACAAAGATAACTTCAGCATTTTTCCTCAGGGTCAGATTGACAAGCAAATATTTGACTTCAGGCCATACCTGTGTTAATGACCTTAACAAACAGGGAAATTATGAATGATTAGCACAGCAATAACAAACATGAATAGTACACGTTCCAAAATATATTTGCCTCCTTCCCTCATCAAGTCTGCATGATTCCCTAAGGATTAAGGATTAAGGTTGTTGGTCTCTGTTCTCCGCAATATAAAACAAAATTTAACAAACATTAGCCTTCCAGAGGTTTTAAAACATATCTTGTATAAGTAGCATGAAGTCTAGCTTGAAAGGGTACTGCTGTGGCAGAGTACTCACTTAACTTGGGGAATTTGGTGAATAAGAGAATTTTAAGGGTAGATCTCTTTCTAAAATCTGGTCAAGTTTGCACTTAGCATTTAACTTAACATTAACTCTAACATGTAGTTTCTTTCAGTCTTCGTCAGTAGTAAACAAATAGCCCGCTGGTGGCCGTCACACAGTTAGTTAAATAATTAGGTGGCTAGTTTGAACTGGTTCCCTAGTCAGCAGGGCCTAACTCAGGTCTTTGAAATTTCAGATAATATAAATACAGGAGGTACTGCTTATGCACACAGTAAGTAGCATGAAGCCCAACTTGATGGAGTACTGCTGTGACAGAGTATTTATTTAACTTGGGGAATTTGGCGCAGTGAGGGAAGAGGTGCTGTCCTGGTCTTTTATGGAACAAGGAGTAGTCTGAGAGAGGGAGCAATGTGCCTTGGAGCTTTGGTCCAGAGGCATTAAATAGGTAAGTAGATGGGTGATTGATTGGTGAGTTTCTTTCATCTTCTCTAAACTAGGGAAATAGTTTCACCTAGGACTAGGAAAGTATATGAACCCTATTAAAATTATAGCTTAACTAGTTAACTACTTCATATAATGACAAATTTGTTGAATAAAGACCTTAATTAATTAAACACATAAAGCGAGTCTAAGATATGCAGAGCAGGTTGTGTGTCTGGACTGCAGAATGTGGGAGTTTGTGGGCAGTGAGACTGTCTGAAGCAAACATATCTGCAGGAGATGTCTCACTCTCAAATCACTCCAGCTCCAAGTCAGTGAGCTGGAGTTCAAATTGGAGAGACTCTGACACATAGGGGAGAGGAAGAAGTTTCTGGACAGTTTTACCCAGAATATAGCCACAGCCTAGGGGAATAGGTTCAGGAAAGGGAGAGTGTGATTGGCACATTAAAAAAAGTAAAATATTTTACAGGCACATCAATCAAAAGGGAAGATTGTGATAGGAATATGACCATGGAGTGACAGGAAAGATAATACCAGAGGTAACAAGAGGTAGATGGCAGAAATATTAAATAATTATTTTGCTTCAGTATTTAGCAGGGAAATAGAACAGGTAGACTTGATATTGAATGATGAGATGAGTAATAAGATAAGTGCATTTAAAATTAAAAAGCGATGTACTGAACAAATAAAATAAATTCAAACAAACTCAAAGAGGACAAAACCCCTGGCACAGATGGACTGCATCTATGTATTTTTTAAAAATCTAGAGAAAAGATAGCAGATGCATTACTGCTCATATTTAATAATTCATTAGAAAAAGGTGTATTGCCAAAGGACTGATGGAAAGCTAACGTAATTCCTATATTTAAGAAGGAGGACAGAAAAGTCCACAGAATCACAGACCATCAACTTAACATCAGCGATAGGAAAAAGAATGGAATCTGTACTAAAGGAGACAATAGAAGAACATCTAGAAATGAAAAATACAATGATGAATAGTCAGCATAGATTTCAAGAGAAAAAATCTTGCTTGACTAAGCTTTTGAATTTTTTGAGGAGATATTGGAGTATGTAATTCTATGTATTTTTAAAATAATACTGAAAAATGTATACCTACACCTTGTTGAAAATAAACAATCACTGCTTATCTATATAGAATTTGATTATTATGAATATTGAGTAGGCTTTAAGATTTTTAGAAATAGTTGGTATTTTCTCTGATTATCTAGGGGAAGAAATAATGTAACCATAATTGAAATCTGACCCTTATTTTATCCTCCTTTCACAATTGAGAAACCTCAGTAGTTCACCAGGGAACCAAAACCTATATTCGAACACATGCTGCTGTGAAAAACCATGGAATAAAAAAGAATATTTTATGTATTGTAAATCAGTGGTGCTGATAACATAGCATACATTACATGGCATAACAACCCTTTTGTTATAAATCAGCCAGCTCATCCTCCTCCATTCACTATGAAGAATGCCGAGGGAAATCTTGTGGTCTTTAAAAGTACATGGAGAAAACGTAATGTCAACTGGCAATACAATTCAGCAACACCAGGCCAAATTTTAGGCTGGGGGCAGGGTCACCCGCAGCCCCACCTCCCCACCCAAGCTCCTTTCTGTAAAAACCAGGGGTGGGCAAGCCCCCACTTGGCTAACCCACCCTGCAGCCATTTAACAGCCATTAGCTTGAGGAAAGATTTCTGTTCCCATTCGGGGAGTCCCTCCTTAGACAGCTGCTGGCCATTTGATTGGCTGGCAGCTCTCTGGTCCCAGCAACACCACTTCTGGTAGGCTGGCAGCTTTCAGTGGCAAAATATCCACCCTGAACACCTTGAGGACCTCATTGCCAATAAAGATAGTGCCTGATTGGTATTAATTTTTTTAAAAATTCATTCACGGGAAGTGGGCTTCACTGGCTGGGCCAGCAATTATTGCCCATCCCTAGTTGCCATTGAGAAGGTGGTGGTGAGCTGCCTTCTTGAATCGCTGCAGTCCATGTGGTGTAGATTCACCCACAGTGCTGTTAGGAAGGGAGTTCCAGGATTTTGACCCAGTGACAATGAAGGAACGGCGATATATTTCCTAGACAGGGTGGTGAGTGACTTGGAGGGGGGCTTCCAGGTGGTGTTCCCATCCATCTGCTGCCCTTGACCTTCGAGATGGTAGAGGCCGTGGGTTTGGAAGGCGCTGTCTAAGGAGCCATGGTGAATTCCTGCAGTACACCTTGTAGATGGTACACACCGCTGCTACTGAACGTTGGTGGTGGAGGACGTGAATGTTTGCGGATGTGGTGCCAATCAAGCTGGCCAATCAGGTTGGGGGGTGGGGGGGGGATGGTGCGTGAACACTCGAGAGTGAGAAGGCACCAGGCGTGAACGCCCGAGAGTGAGAGAGCTGCCACCAGCTCTCTACCATTGGATGGGCCTACCACTGAGACCATTAAATTCAACCCTTGGTGCCTGCATCCACTGTCACAGGCAAAATCCCAGCGCCAACAAGAGGCCGTTAAATGGCCATTAATTGGCGACTTAAGGGCCTCAGTTGACTCGTAGGTGAGAGAGCCACCCTTGCCTCCCCTAACGCTGGTAAAATGGCAGAGGGATGGGTAGGCGTTGGGAATAACATCATTGCTATGGCATCCAATTTTACACACCTTTTGATGGCTGCCATCCCACCCCGGCAGTCGTAAGATGCTATCCACTGATTTGTACTGTTTGAATGTTATTGAGCACAAATAAACAGAAGCTTTTTCAGTGATTCTATGTACTTTCCCAATTTACGCACCTTTAGACGGAAAACATAAGCTGTATTGTCAAAAACATAAAATTATAAGTTGTAAGGTTAAGAGTCAGAAATACAAAGGGCAAGAACTTGCTTTTAAATAGCTGCTTTAACATGGTGGCTGGAATTTTCTGGCCCTGCCACAGCGGGTTCCCCCACGACTGATGCGGCGAGCCAGCCTAAAGTTCATTGGCTTTGGCAGGACTGGAGGATCCTGCCGGCAGGCGGAGCCAGAAAATTCTGTCTGGTAAAGTGTCCCAAGTAGTTTCAT
This sequence comes from Carcharodon carcharias, assembly GCF_017639515.1. NCBI lineage: Eukaryota > Metazoa > Chordata > Chondrichthyes > Lamniformes > Lamnidae > Carcharodon > Carcharodon carcharias. Next base: position 55,473,507 of record NC_054478.1, on the reverse strand, counting down.
ACAGCATTAGCAAATAAAACCTGCCACCAGGCCACATAGGAAGAAACAAATCCTAAATCAACAGACAAGATTAGGTATTATTGGTAACTGTAAACAGGAATTCTACTCAGAAGGAATTGCTTATTTATTTCAGTTTTTCATGTAAGATGTTCTGTGCAAGTTATGAATTTTAAATAATAGCAGGCATTTCAACAACTACTGTATAACTCCTTGAGAAGGTGATCAGACACTTCACTGCTCCTACTTTAAGATTACACCAAGCTCTGAGAACATGCATCTTACAAATTAGAACAAGGATCGTTTTTAATTCTCAAAACTATATCTGAGGGCCATTTTCCATGTTTCTGCAATCCAATTAATGCATGACAAATCTGAAACTGAAACAAAAAACTCATAACATTTCTTCCTCACTTAAATATACAATTTGAAAGTATGCATAACATGGAGTACTAAAAACACGATTGGTGTTTTAAACAGAGCATTTTTATGCTATCATTGAAGCATAATTTTTCTTTTCTTTTCACTTGAGGTTTCAGATTTTATTTTACAAGTATCGCAACTGTAATTGCTGTGAAATGGAACTTAAATAAGTTGTCAGTGACTCTAGTACACATTGAAGATTTCTGTTCTACAGTCACTTTTTTTAAGCCAGTCACTGGGATTCATTGAAATGTCAAGTTAGTCCAATTTTTCTCTTCACAGATGCTGCCAGACCTGACGGAGTTTTTCCAGCATTTTCTATTTTTATTCCAGTTAGTGTTCCTCCAGCAAATTCTGATAAGAGACCATAAACAATTGCCAATTTGCATTTACCAGTCTATAAATGGAGGCGGGAGAGGGGCTTTAAAGTTGCATTGTTGTTTTCACAAACTGTTAATATGTAAAACTATTCCAAATGCTTTCAGACCTATACCTCAGATGGGGTGGGTGATTGTTGTGCTCATCCAAAGTTAAAATCAAAATGGGGGGCAATGTGAAGTGCTCAAGCTGCAGCCAACTGTCATATTATGAGGGGTACATTGTGACATATAATCTAGGAGGAAACTGCCTTGTTTGCAAATGTATAGCATTTATTCACCAGCAGCACTTTTTCTGGAACACTACAATTTGTTTAAACAATTTGTTCCATACTAAGCTGAGAAGAAACTTTCAAATCAAAGCAATGACATAAAATTAGGAGTTGCCATCAGGTCAGCAAATAACAATCGGGGCTGGAGTCCTTTAATTTATTTTCAGACATTGACCAGCCTGTTGAGTCTTTGTGCCTCATATTACCAGGTCCCCTTTAAGGGGCTGTTCGCAATTCATTTTTCTTATTGTCAATTACTGGAGGGCAGAAGAGGAGAAGCTAGAAAGTCGATCAGATTTTCTTGAGACTATTAAAGGACAATCAAAACTTTTAAAAGAATGTTGAAATGGTTTAATAGCAATCACTCTATCCCATCCTCCAGACTTTCCTCTCCCTCCCTCGCAGACCTATACCTAAATTCGAACCATTGGATTGTTAATCTCACAAAATACTGAGTTTAAATTGACAGGTACGATATATATTTTTTAAAAATCATATTTGTCGCTCTTCGGGTAAATAACTGCAAAGTTCCCCTATTTTTCCTTATTGCAGGATTGCAAAACAAAACATTTTGAGACTGAATGTACCTTTAAGAGGAAAGTAGGCTTCATGGTGTTTGGAGCACGGCCGGCAGAGATGGTTAAGAAAGGCGAAGCTGTTTCTTTGCAAACATTGAAGATTTCGCGATCATTTCTGGAGTCAAGAGTCCAACATTGCAGGCGGGGTGGGGGGGGGGGGGGGGGGGGGGTGGTTTATGATTAACGAATGCGCTACATAGAAGACGGGCGGTCCGGAAAAGCTACTATTTTGCTGACTTGACTGGAACGTCAGGCGCTGCACGGTTCAATGGTAAACAGAATGGCAGTGGCTTCAGGGCGGACTAGGTGGAGCCGACATGGAAAACTGTCAATTCATACGGGGCTAGGCTTGATTTCGGTGGTGCAGAAACATCTGTTTACTGGTGTTTTGTAAAAGCTGCGTGCTTCACGCACGGCTGAAGTTGGAGACGGTGACTTAATCACCAGTTACCAGGTTGAAACTCATTAGATGACGGTTGAAAGGTTGCAACCCATGTACAAAGAATCCCTAATCTATATGTGTGTGGTGTAAACATCCGCGAGCAAAAAATGTGTTGACGAACTTCATGGGCCAGCTACACCACTTATGCCTAGAAATCCTCAGCAACTCCAATTCCCTGACAGTGTTGTATTACACTGTCAAATTGGTGCGGCTGCAACTGACTTCAGTGAACTGGAATAAGACTCTCTATTGCAGGGAGGATATCACATGCTAAAGACGGGGATGACGCACACTGATGACCCCTTTTGAACTAATGCACTTTGTAATTTGGAACTGAGGGGTTGCGTACGACATTTGGGGAGACCGACTGACCTGTGAGATATTAAACTGTTGATTGTGCAGTGCCTGCCGTTATGAAATGATTGTCACAATTCCTACACCTAGTTACCATGGGAGATAACAGCCAGATTCTGTGGTCAGAGGACAAAGTGACACTGCCGACAACTGATCTTGAAGAAAGCTATCTACAGAGATCCAGTGAGCTTTCTGGTGGAGACCTCACCTTTTCTGTTGCTTATTTTAGTCTAGTGCCACCATCAGGGAATCTCTTGACCTCGAGCAACAGTGATGCAATCAAGCAGACACTAAGCAGCCCAATCATATTGAAGAATTCTCAGAAAGGGCAAATCAGGAATTAGCAGCGGTTTTAAACATTTACATTTTATAACTTTTTAGAAAGTGAAGCTGAAATATCAAAAAACAACTTAAATTTTATTAATTTAAAAATCCAAGGGCTCTTTTAGTGTGGAATACAGACATTTAACATTCCACAACTATATGAGGTTTTCAGGATCTGAGAGTTTTTCTGGAGTAATTGTAACTTACTACACAGCTAAAATCCCTTACACGTCAATCACCAAGTTATAACTTTTCCAAGGAGTTCTAGAATGAAATTAATAACATAAAACATTGAAGTTTATCACAAATCAGTGATCTCTACTCGATTTCCATTTGGGGTTAAAAAACAGCATCTGTAATGGTGACCATAAATCTGCCAGATTGTCATAAAAACCCATCTGGTTCACTAATGCATGCACATCCAAAAGCTCAGAACAAGTTCAATTCTGGACCCTGATCTCTTTCTACACTATTTTCACCCTCTGCACTTAGCAGTGCATTCCCTGCCATCCCATGGACTTTCAGCCCATGTTCCAAAGGAAATAGCTAGGGTTGTTGGATCTTACGGTGCATGATATATAATGTATAGCTCTGTAAATAAAAGCTTTCATGCACATAAAGACTAGGTTCCAGTTATACCCTTCACTGCCTGGCAGTCTGAGTTGTAACAACAGTTGTTACTTGCTAATAATACATTTATTTTGTACATTTTAGCCTGAAGCTTGGCCTGAGAGAATGTTTAATCATTACAGTTCCCTAGATAATGAGCAGATAAAAGCACACTCTACTCCGCACAATGTGAAGATCATCTATCCAAGTGGCCTTTGGAATTGAACTTGAGAATATGAAGTAAAGTCCAAAAACTTCCCAATCTTTCCATGTTGTACACCACAATTAATCAGTAAGCCAAAGCCTACATTCCTCCCCTTGGTGTTACTACACCCCAAGCTTCCCCTCTGCAGTGCTGCCACAAAACAAACTCCAACACTACCAACGCTTAAAACTTTCCATAACTGTTGCTAAATCCCACAATATTCTCCTCACTGCCCATTACTGCCAACAATAATAATGACAACTTGCATTTATAGAATGCATATAACATCATAAAACGCACCAAGATGCTTCACAGGAGTGATCATCAATAAGTACCAACTTCCAGATATCTACCTCTAATATGCCCATGATCTTGCTGTGAATATTGTATTTTCAAAAAACTTGAAGCAAAACTTATTTTTAAAGTTATATAAAAACATTTAATAATAATCGAGGCCAATTATTTACTATTTTTATAGAATAGATGATAAAATTAAGGAATTTGATTTTTCCAACACACCTACAAATTCCATAATATCATGTAATAATAATAGAATCTGTCACCTTTAACCAGAGGTCCTGTTAATTATTTGTGCTGTAAATGATGTAACATTTATTAGCTATAACTTGGTACCACTGAACATGCTACCTGAGCACTTCCTTAAAGTGTTAAAGGATGGTGCCACCATTAAAAGTAGACACCTCTCCTGCTGATATTATCATGTATTCATGATGAGATTTTATTCTGGATGGTGATGCTGAAGAAAAAATGCACAATGGACGGCATTAAGATTAACATAAGTGGTGCCAGTGGGGTATTTGACTGCTAATTGCTCATTTCTCACTTGACAAAGGAATGACTGGTAAAGGAATATCTGGAGGACATCTTGGACACCCATTTTCCCAGCAACTTCCAATTGGGGCCCAGCCTTTCTGCGCAAGACAAGTGGGAGGTTGTTTAAATATGTAAATTGGGACCCTAGGCTGTACGATTTCAATTGTAATTTTAATTAACAAATAGGCACTCCACATGTTGTGCATTATAAACCCAGATGTACCAGGTATTTAGCAGCCTAACTAACAGTTCTTAAGGAACTCCTGGAGTGTGCTTAGGAAAAGGTAAGTTTTTCTTTTTGGAACTTTTTGGTGAGAGGAGGTGTGTTATTGCTACATCTAGCTCCACAAAAAAAATCTTCAGGCATGTCCCCAGTTCATACACACCCTCAAAATCTTCACCATTCCCCACCATGTTCTCCATGTAGATATGAGGTGATTTTCCATTGTCAGTAACTGGCAGCTTGTATCAAGTGTCATGTCATGAGTGTTCTGCCCAAAAGAGGGTCCTTTGTCTCATTGTCTATTGATGCTTCATCCTGAGCCTTTTCATTAGTGGTAGTTTGCCATTGCCTTCCACTCTCAGGGCAGGGTCACAAGGCAGGTTCCAAATCTACCTCAGGCAGCGCAGGAATCAAACCCGTGCAGTTGGCATTATTCTGAATCTCACGCTAATCATCTAGTCAACTGAGCTAACCGGCCCCCTGTGGACAAGCTGGATCATAGGCAGATTCTTATCAGCCATGCAAAGCTGACTTTGGAGACGGGATGGAGGGAAAACTTGTGAAAGTTGTATGTCAGGTCGTATACCTGATGGGTTCCAGTCTCTCAACAATCTTGCCGCAGGTGCGTTCAGAATGGCAATGGCTATCCAGGTAACAATTATTGGCATTAAGTGTTCGATTGGGGGTGGAATGGTCATGCTGCCAAGATCTACTGGACAGGCCCCTGACTGAGGCTGAAGCCTGAAGGCTGGAGATGGGAGATTTTGGCAACGTGACCACTCTGCTTCTAACTGAGCACTTAATTGCTGATACTGCCATTCTAGACAAGCCTTTCGCTATATGTCTCGGAGGCAAAAATACGTCAGGTGGTGACCCAACATACAGCTTTCATAAATTCTCCTGCCTCTAACAATGCTCCTCAGCAGCTGTTAGGATTTGGCCCTGTAGCTTGCCAATTACTAATAGTGGAAAATTGTCTAGTTCTTGTATAGAGAAGCCTGGAGGGGAATGGTGAAGATTCTGGGGACTGAGGGCATGAATGGACCAGCAACAAACCAGAAGATTCTTTATGGAGCTAGATGTATAATTAATGCACTTCCTGTCACCAGGGAGGTCTAAAAACAAATAAAAACCTGTCTTATCTTAAGGTGTCCTCATTGTTTTCATCCAACATTAGCAGTGCCTACCTTTTTCACTGGGAATGCTGGCCAACTGGAGCCTCAATTGCTCCATTTAGCCCTCCACCTGCTGAGTCTATTTGCCATCCTTAGTTGGGCAGGACTGCTCAAGGCAGCCTCTTAGTTGGCTGTCTCCACATGGACTTGGACACCATTAGAGTGTCACACATATGGATCCGCATCTAAAAAGCTTCTAAGGTGGTGAAATACCTTCTAGGGTGATCTTTTGGTGCCTGCAGCTCACCATGAAAATTCACATGAGGACTGAACTGGAAAATGGGGCAGAATTTTACAGTCCCCTACCGGTGGGCTTGCAGGCAGGGGCGGGTGTGGGCTGGTAAAATTCCCCAGGTGACCCTCCCACCACCCATTCGCTCATCTCAATTGAGGCCTTTAAGTGGCCTGCTTCCCACCTGGCCTCAATTTTGAGGCTGACAGAAGGAGTTCAGACACTGAGTGCAGGGGGAAGCTGCCAAGTCACCCTGCTCAGGCTTTGGGTATGGGGGGTGGATGCCTCCCTCAAGGGCACCCTTTCCACATCGGGTGCCCCACTCAAGGTCCATCCCCAAGGATATTCCCTCCCCGCCCCGGGATTTTCCATCAAGACCCCCACCACTCTCCCTATCTTCCTCCAGTCTCAACTCCCCTCCCCTCCCCATGTGAGACGCTCCCACACTTACCTAGCCCAGGACTCCGGGACATAGAATCTGGGGACTGCTTTTTTAAAAATTAATTCATGGGATATGGGCTTTGTTGGCTGGGCTAGCATTTATTGCCTATCTCTAGTTGCCCATGAGAAGGTGGTGGTGAGCTGTCTTCTTGAACCGCTGCAGTCCATGTAACACAGTGCTGTTAGGGAAGGGAGTTCCAGGATTTTGATCCAGCGACAGTGAAGGAACGGTGATATATTTCCAAGTCAGGATGGTGAGTGACTTGGAGGTGAATTTCCAGTTGGTGGTGTTCCCATCTTTCTGCTACCCTTGTCCTTCTAGATGGTAGTGGTCGTGGGTTTGGAAGGTGCTGCCGAAGAAGCCTTGATGAATTCCTACAGTGCATCTTGTAGTTGGTACAGACTGCTGCTACCATGCATTGACGGTAGAGGGAGTGAATGTTTTTGGATTTGATGCCAATCAAGCAGGCTGCTTTTTCCTGGATGGTGTCAAGCTTCTTGCATGTTGTGGGAGCTCCTCTCATCCAGGCAAATGGGAAGTATTCCATCTCATTCCTGACTTGTGCCTTGTAGATGATGGACAGGCTTTGGGGAGTCAGGGGGTGAGTTACTTGTTGCAGGATTTCTAGCCCCTGACCTGTATTTATATGGCCAGTCCAGTTCAGTTTCTGGTCAATGGTAACCCCCAGGATGTTGATAATTGGGGATTCAGTGAGGTAATGCCATTGAACATCAAGGAGCAATGGTTGGATTCTCTCTTGTTGGAGATGGTCATTGCCTGACACTTGTGAGGTGCAAATGTTACTTGCCACTTGTCAGCCTAGGCCTGGATATTGTCCAGGTCTTGCTGCATTTGCACATGGACTGCTTCGGTATCTGAGGAGTCGGGAATGGTGCTGAACATCATGCAATCATCAGCAAACATCCCCACTTCTGATCTTATGATGGAAGGAAAGTAATTGATGAAGTAGCTGAAGATGGTTGGGCCGAGGACACTACCCTGAGGAACTTCTGCAGTGATGTCCTCGAGCTGAGATGGCTGACCTCCAACAACCACAACCATCTTCTTTTGTGCTATATGACTCCAATGAGCGGGGAGTTTCCCCCCCTGATTCCCATTGACTCTAGTTTTGCTAGGGCCCCTTGATGCCACAGTCAGTCAAATGCTGCCTTGATGTCAAGGGCAGTCAATCTCGGGAGTTCAGTTCTTTTATCCATGTTTGAACCAAGGCTGTAATGAGGCCAGGAGCTGAGTGGTCCTGCTGGAACCCAAACTGGGCGTCAGTGAGCAGGTTATTGCTAAGATAATGCCACTTGATAGCACTGTTGATGACCCCTTCCATTACCTTACTGATGATGGAGAGTCAACTGATGGGGCTGTAATTGATTGGGTTGGGTTTGTTCTGTCTACTGTGCATAGCTGTACTGGAACAACTCGGCTAGGGGTGCAGCAAGTTCTGGAGCACAAGTCTTCAGTACTATTGCCGGAATATTGTCAGGGCCCAGAGCCTTTGCACTAGCCAGTACTTTCAGCTGTTTCTTGATATCATGTGGACTGTATCAAATTGGCTAAAGACTGGCATCTGTGATGCTTGGGACCTCCGGAGGAGGCCAAGATGGATCATCCACTCGACACTTCTTGCTGAAGATTGTAGCAAATACTTCAGCCTTATCTTTTGCACTGACGTGCTGGCATCTTCCATCGTTGAGGATAGAGATAGTTGCAGAGCATCCTGCTGCAGTGAGTTGTTTAATTGTTCACCACCATTCACGACTGGATGTGGCGGGACTGCAGAACTTAGGTCTGATCCGTTGATTGTTGGATCGTTTCACTCTGTCTATGACCAGCTGCTTATGTTGTTTGGCAAGCAAGTAGTCCTGTGTTATAGCTTCACCAGGTTGACACCTCATTTTTAGGTATGCCTGGTGTTGATCCTGGCATGCTCTCCTGCACTCTTCATTAAACCAGGGTTGACCCCCTAGCTGGATGGTAATGGTAGAGTGGGGGATATGCCAGGCCGTGAGGTTACAGATTGTGTTTGAGTACAATTCTGCTGCTGCTGATGGCTCACAGCACCCCATGGATGCCTGGTGTTGAGTTGCTAGATCTGTTCGAAATCTAGCCCATTTAGCACGGTGGTAGTGCCACACAACACAATGAAGTGTATCCTCAACATGAAGGCGGGACTTCATCTCCACAATGACTGTGCAGTTGTCACTCCTACTGATATTGTCATGGACAGATGCAGCTGCGACATGCAGATTGGTGAGCATGAGGTCAAGTATGTTTTTCCCTCACCACCTGCCGCAGACCCAGTCTAGCAGCTATGTTATTCAGGACTCAGCCAGCAGTGGTGCTACCGAGCCACTCTTGGTGATGGACATTAAAGTTGGAGTACATTCTGCACACTTGCCATCCTCAGTGCTCCTCCAAGTGGTGTTCGACATGGAGATTCATCAGCTGAGGGAGGGCAGTACATGGTAATCAGCAGGAGGTTTCTTTGCCCATATTTGACCTGATGCCATGAGATTTCATGGGGTCCTGTCGATTTTGAGAACTCCCAGGTAAACTCCTTCCCGACTGTATACTATCGTGCCACCACCTTTGCTGGGTTTGTCCTGCCTGTGGGACAGGACAAATGCAGGGATGGTGTTGGTGTCTGGGAACATTATCTATAAGATATGAATCCACAAGGATGACTTTCTCAGACTGTTGCTTGACTAGTCCATGAGACAGCACTCCCAATTTTGGCACTGACACCCACCCACTCCCAGATGTTAGTAAGAGGGGCTTTGCAGGGTCAACAGGGCTGATTGCTGTTGTCATTTCTGGTGCCCAGGTCATCTGCATATTTTCAGGTTTCATTCCTTTTTTGAGGCTTTGCAGTGATTTGATACAACTGAGTAACAGCAATCAGCCATTTCAGAGGGTAGTTGAGAGTTAACCATATTGCTGTGGATCTGGAATCACATGCAGGCCAGATAAGGACGGCAGATTTTCTTCCCTAACCATTCCCTAATCAGCAATGGTTTCAAGTTCCAGTTTTTTATTGAATTCAAATTCCACCACCTACCATGTCAGGATTCGAACCCAGTTCCCCAGCACATTACCCCTCTGGATTACTAGCCCAGAGACAATACCACTTTGCTATCACCTCCCCTTATTGTTCCAGTCCCAGCCATTGCTGCCACTGGCATTGCTGGGACTACAGAGCCTCCGGCCAGCAGCTCACTGAGGCAGGGCCTCCAGCCGAGTGAGGGGGCGGATGTGTCATCTGCAGATAATTAATACTCCATGGAATGTTAAATGGTTGCAGGGCAGAAAAATCCTGCCCATTTTTCAGGCCACCTGGTTATCGACTTGGGAAAATGGCACGATGTATTGCCAATTTTGTGCCCATTTTGCACCAAAGTTCAAAATCCTGCCTAAGTGAGTTAGAGGTCCACAAGCTCCGTTTATGGGTTGTTTATACAGTTTGTGAACGATAAATCATGTGCGATTACGTACTCAGAGTGAATGTAGCTTTGTAAAATTTCACTTATTGAAGAAGTACACTGACTCCATCTAGTGATTGTGTATGGAATTGTTTAATATATTCATCTCTTACTGTGAGTGTTCTTAGGAGCAACAGAAAGATACAGGGGAGTGAATAAAGTAATGGGATTGTTTGGGATTACTCTCACCAAAGCCTTGGCACAGACACAAGGGCTGAGCAGCCCCCGTGGTGCTGTACTCTTCTCTGGTTTTATGATGTTAGAAACAATCCTGAGTTAATGTAAGATTATCGACCTGCATTGTTATCTGTTTTTCTCCCCACAAATGCTGCCAGACCTGCTGAGTATTTCCAGCATTTTCTGTTTTAATTTCTGAATTCCAGCTCTCCATCTTGTTCTCTGCCTTTAAGATCCTTTTATACCTCATCTTTTTCACAAAATGTTTGGTCACCACTCCGAGCAACTCATTCTTTGACTCAGTATGTATTTTATAAATTATGCCTCAGTGAAGCACTCTGGGACATTTTTTTATATGAAAGGCACAGTATCAATGAAACATGTTGCATTGTTATGCAGTCGCTCCATTTGATAACTCTAACTGTGCACATTGTTTATGATCTTTGCTATGTGATCTCCTTTAGTTCAATCAATTTTAGTTTCAAGAATAAAAATAAAAAATGCTGGTCTGGCAGCATCTGTGCAGAGAAAAAGAGTTGACGTTTCGAGTCTAATATGACTCTTCATTGGAACTGGAGAGAGATAGAAATGTGATGGGTGTTATCCTGCTGTAAAAGGTGGGAAGGGAAAGTGAAATAAGATGGAAGATCAGGGATAGGTTGGAGGTCAGGAGGGATTAAATAACAAAGATGTCGTGGAACATAAGACAAAGGGAGTGGTAATAATAGTATTAAAGATTAAAGCAGGTGTTAATAGTGGAATAAAAGTCAGCACTGCCTTTATTCCCCTCCCTTTGCCTTGTGTTCCATGCTATCTTTGCCATTTAATCTCTCCTGACCTCCAACCTATCCCTGATTTTCTATTTTGCTCCTTCTGCCCCTCCCCTCTTTTTAACAGCATAAAACCCATCACTTTTCTACCTGTCTCCAATTCTGATGAAGAGTCATATTAGACTCGAAACATTTAGTCTTGTTTTTCTGTCCACAGATACTGCCAGACCTGCAGAGTTTTTCCATCGCTTCTGCTTTTATTTCAGATTCCTGGTATCCACAGTATTTTGCTTTTATTTTAGTTTCAGGGAGTTAACTATCATATTTTACAACTACTAGCAGATCTTCTGTGGCATTGCTCACAATGAGTTAGACATTATATTGCTGCAAACATTACTGAAGTGTGGAAATGAAGGAGAAGTGCACATCTCCAAGGATCACAATAGCATTTAGCACTGTATATGCATGATCTATCACAACACCTACCCATCCAGCCTCCCCAAAGAATTAACAATCCTCTGCAAGATGTAACAATGATTTATGGACTATAATGTGCAAAATATAGTGAGGAATAAATATAAAATGGATCTCCAAAACATAATTGTCCATGTGTGGCCTGCACAATTGGCATTCTGCACGTTCAAGAAGATTCAACCAAGAACATGCATAATTCATCACAAGAGAGAAAGAGAAAAAAAAGTGATTGTCCAGATGTCTTAGAACAGTTTCTCAAACAGCATTGCTATGAAACTTACAATGTTACGCTTAACCTTCCAAAAGGCAATTGACAAAGTTGTACACAAGAGACAAGTTTAAATGAAAACTGTCAGTATTCAGTAGATCTATAGACAAGAGAAGATAATATCTGAAGAATCAAAAAAGGGTAACACTTTTTCCATATAGTGAAACTGATATCAAAATATTAGTGGGTTTGATGCTGAACATGATGCAGAGCAGCTATCAATAAAAACAATAGGTCAGAGCTTCTGTGGGGTGGCAATCATGCCACTCCTTTTTACATTTCTCACCTAAACTTCCAGCCCAGGCCTGCTGAGAAACATGCAGTGCAGCAGCTCTGAAGTCCTTTCTGTGCAGGACAGCAGTGTCGGGGGAAGTGAAACCACGCCCCCTTTTTATGGCATTAGCTGCCATAAACCAGATAAACTTAATGTTTCCAGCCAATTTGAGAAACCAGGGAGAAGGTAAAGGTGTAAGGTAAGTGGTGAGGGATTAGGGGAGCTGGGGTAGGGGAGGGAGTGGGGTGGGGGCGGGTGGTGGTGGGTGGAGGGGGTGGTGGAGAGGGGGAATGGGGTTTCTTTACATCACTTTTATCCTCTATACTATCATTTTCATTGAGTGGAAAAGATTTGCCTTCCCCCTAAAACCAAAATCTTCCTTTCCTCCAGCTTCCCTGTGGGTTTAGAAATGGAACTAATGAAGATCTACTGCCCCCCTAGCTGCCTATGTGATATATCATCCCCATTTGCCAGAACTGCCACTTTCCTTACATTCGAAACCTTATGGTCTTCCAGGTGTTATTATCATTAGCTCTCACATATTCTCAAAATTCTGTTCAAGTTTCAGCGCTGGTCCCACAATGCTTCTTTCTTCTTAGCAAATTCTACAAATGTTTCATTTGGTCTTTTCTTTAAAGTCTGAAATTTTAACTGATATACTTTGGGGACAAGCTTGTAAGCATTAAATGTCATAGTTTTAACTATCTCATAATCTGAGGATTGTTCTGGTGAAAGGCTAGAATACACATCCATAGCTTTCCTGACCAAAATTCTCTGCAAAATGAGATTCCATGTGTCCTTTGGCCACTTTAGCCTTGCAACCATCTTTTCAAATGAGATAAAATATCTCTCAACTCCATCCTCAGTGAATTTCGGCATAAGGCAAAGATTCTTTGTTATATCAAAGCTCAGAGTGGGACTTGACTCATCATCAAAATTATAGACTCTCTTTCACCCCATAACCTAACGTTTTCTTTAGCCAGTTTATGTTGTCTAATTTCTATCCCTCTATGAAATTCTCTCTCCTTTTCACTTTCCTCCCTTGCTAACTTCTATCTCTAGAGTTCAAGTTCAAGCCTTCGAGTTTCTCTTTCCTTCTCAAGCTGCTTCACCTGCAACTGAATTCTAGCCAACTCAAGCTGTGTTATACCTGTGTCAGGCTTTTCCTCTTCTAATTCCAAATGTTGTGCTATTACCTCAACTATGTCCACTTCCTAGTTGCTGCTTTAACTTTAACATCAACATTTCTGCAAATGTGATTAACTTGGCCTTGGTTAACTGTTGCAAATCATTCAGGGATACATCTGCCCTCTCCAGAAAAGTTGTAGCATCTGACAAAGCCATTCTTCTTTTTAATGAATATAGTAAAATTCACCATGAAAATCTTATCAGCCTTAAACTCCACAAGTCCCAGCACCTGTATGTGCCTGTGGATTCAAAATCCTACAAGAGCCCCCAATTTTATATTATAATCCACTTAGGACCATTTTCCTTTTGGTTAAAATGGACAAAGTTTGAAATCCCAGTTACCCACAAGGAAAATAAAACCACAAGATTCCACAGTTTTAAACAAACAAAATAAACTTTACTGCACAAGTCAGAAAAGTAAAACAAGTTACAATATCTATCTCATATTCTAACATAAGAATTAACATGAGGTATATATGAATTAACAGGCAAACTGTGGTCAAACACACCACACTGCACATTAACCAACCAGGATACAAACCAAGAAAGATCCTAAGGATTTCTCAGCAACCCACCCTGATGTCAGAGACCACTGTGAGACACAGAATCTTGTTAAAATTATCTCCCCCGTGAGAGATTTCAACTCTTCACTTTTGAAGATTTGGCCTCTGAATTTTCTCAAAAGCCGCTCCACTTCAGACTGCCTCAACGGCTGCTCACCTCCTGATGTTTCAGTCTTTTCTTCTGAGGCTATGTTCCATGGGATGAATAAAGCTGCATTCCCGCCTCTAATAATGGGCACACTTCTACTTCTTTCACAAATTGCTAGCTTCACTAAGCTGGTATTGCCCCTGGCTTTCCCAAACTCCAGTCTCCCAGATGAACCAAGCTATAAATGGCTCCCAGGGCTTCTCTGAGCCCTAACTGCCTGGCACAGAGCCAGTGACCTTCTGTCACCTCCTTGGCTCCCCAGGACTTTGCTGATCCCTAACTTCCTGGAACCAGCTACCAGCAGTACCCTTTCAGTACAGTCTCTTCCCCTACTGTAGAACACTCAGATAAATTGAAACCAGAGAATCTTCTTAAGCTCCACCCCTCTCCATGATGACATAGGCTTTCAGGCTTCACTGAATGTTTTTAAACTAACTTAGCTCTAACTCCCAAAACAGAATATCCCTCTGGACTGCACTTCTTTGCAAACAGTGTAAACATCATGTCTCCAGCTCTCCAGCTAAGTAAGCCCATCTGCTGTTTTAGGATCTTACCTTTCTAGCTGTTAACCCCTTAAGTCAACAGGGTCTCAACCTTTTAAATGCAATAGACACCAAACTGCCTTATTTGCATTTATCCCATTTGCTACAGTTAAACTTTAATCTTCCCAGAACTAAACATTACCTCTAAAATATCAACATGAACCATGAGCTAGATATTCACAATTGTTGCACCTTAGGGTGGGAGATTGTAAGGTCCTTCCAATGGATAAATTAAGATTAGCCAAATTGATTTCTTACTTGTAGTAATCTTGTCATTGTCTATATATATAATAGTAGAACATAGAAACAAACTCTCATGGGTAAAAAAAAATGACCGTCCGTTGATCACTTTGGCAGCTATAGGACCCTACTTCATAGATTTATTTATGCAGTCTGGTGCTGAAAGAAATAAATTATATTTACACAAATATTAATTGTTTCTTGTTATTCCAAGCAGAACCAATTTATTACAGTCAAATAAAATTTGTGGTTTTCATGGAAAGACCTGTCCCACAAATACATTGTTACAGAAATATTTAGACTATATAGAATATAGTTTGGAGCATAATTTAAACATAAGATCTCTATATATAAATATGCGTCACTCCCATCCAACAAAATCCTTTGTTTGTGATTTAAACAGTTATGCAATAATCATATTGTTTTAATCTATTTCCCCAGATTTTTTGTTCTATAGCAGCTCACAATCCCACCGGCACTAATCATTTAATGGTAAGATCATGACATTTACTGCTGTAGATTTGAAGTTATTAAACAACTATAAAATGTGCATCGCTGGGTCCATAGAGTTTTTGGTGATTGACAAGTGCAGTCAATCAGGACGACTGCCTGAGGAATTGTTCTTTAAATTGGTAGAAGACAATTATTTTAGACCTGAAACTTCCTTTTCTCTTGAGTAAATAGGTATTTTTTTAAATTTTATGAAAGTATTTGGATGGGTTAGAAAAAGTTTTATCAGCTATCCCTGTTAAGTATCTTTTATCTTTACTTTTGATACATCAAAATTGTCCAGTTCTCTTTTGTGATTTCCAAAAGAATTAAGTTTTATAAACTCACTTACAGCAGAAATGTGTGTATCTGCCATCTTGATTTACATTTATTAAAATTATTGCAGTGAGGCAAGTATTTTTTATTTGGAATTTGCATTTTCTTTTTTTGTTATTATTTATGCATTCACAGGTTGTGGGTGACGGGGGCAAGGCCAGCAGTTGTTGGCCATCCTGCAATTGATGTGGTGGTGATCCACTTTCTTGAGTTGCTGCTGTACATGTGGTGAAGGTGCACGGATAGTGATGTTTGTTAGGTAGGGAGCTCCAGGATTCTGATCATGTAACAATGAAGGAACAGCAGCAAATATCCAAGTCAGGTTGGGATGTGACTTGGAGGGATTTTTGCAGGTGGAGGTGTTCCTATGCACCTGCTGCCCTTGTTCTTGGGGCAGTCATGTGTTTGGGAGGTGCTCTTGAAGAAGCCTTGGAAAGTTGCTGCAACCTCTAGATGGTATACACTGCATCCAAGATGCACCAGTGGTGGAGGGAGTGAACGTTTAAGGTGGTGGGTGGGGTGCCAATCATGTCCAGATGTTGCATAGTTTTTGAGCATTGTTGGAACTGCATTCATCCAGCATGTGGAGAGTATTCCATCACACCCCTGACTTGTGCTTTGTAGATGATGGAAAGGCTTTGGGGAGTCCAAAGGTGATTCACTCACAACAGAATACATTGCCTCTGACCTGCTTTTGTAGTCACAGTATTTAGGTATCTGGTCCAGTTAAGTTTTTGGTTAATGATGACCCTAGGACATTGATCATGGGGATTCAACACAGGTAGTGTCATTGAATGTCAAGGTAGAGTTGTTGGTTAGACCTTCTTCTGTGTGACTTTCTAAAAATTATTTCATGGGATTGTCACTGGCAAGGCCAGCTTTTGTTATTCATCCCTAACTGCCCTTGAGAAGATGGATGTGGGCAGCTTTCTTGAACCGCTGCAGTCCATCAGGTGTAGATACACCAACAAGCACTCTTAGAATGGAAGTTCCAGGGTTTAGGCCAAGCAACAGTGAAGGAATGTATGTTACCTCCCACTTATCAGCCCAAGCCTAAATATTATTCAGGTCTTGCTGCATGCGGGGATGAACTATTTCATTACATGAGGATAAAAGCAAAATACTGCGGATGCTGGAAATCTGAAACAAAAAATACTGGAAAAACTCAGCAGATCTAACAGCATGTGTGGAGAGAAAAAACCATAGTTAACATTTTGAGTCCTTATGACTCTTCTTCAGACCCAAAGAGAAGTAAAAATGTAATGAAATTTATATTGTTTAAGGGGGTGGAGCAGATAGAGGAGTTGTGAATGGAACTTAACATTGTGCAATCACCTTAGAACAGATGGAGGGAAGATCATTGATGAAGCAGTTAAAGATGGTTGGGCCTTCAGCCTGTTGTAAGGAATCCTGGAACGGAGATGATTCCACTGATTCCCATTGACTTAAATTTTATTTATTTGTTTTTTTATTTGTTCATGGGATGTGGGCATCAGCCAGCATTTATTGCCCACCCCCAATTGCCCTTGTTCAGAGGAAGTTTAAGAGTCAACCACATTGCTGTGGGTCTGGAGTCACATGTAGGCCAGACCAGGTAAGGACAGCAGATTTCCTTCCCTAAAGTACATTAGTGAACCAGGTGTGTTTTTCTGACAACCAGCAATGATTTCATGGTCATCATTAGACTTTTTAATTCCAGCTTTTTAGTGGATTCAGATTCCTCCATCTGCCATGGTGGGATTTGAACCCAGATCCCTAGAGCATTATCCTGGATTTCTGGTCTAGTGACAATGCCACTACGCCATCGCCTCTCCTTAAATTTTATTACAGTAAAAAAGCGGATCTTAGTCATTTATATACATCTGATACAAATTAGCAGAAAACATCTGGAAATTATTGCAAAATGGCCTTGTACAATGTATGGCATCACAAACAGAAAGAGTTAATCCTTATTTCTAAGCTGGTGGTACTGCAATAAATCTGCCATCATTAGATACATTTATAAATCTGTGAGAATATTTGAAAGTGAACTTAACCTGATCAAGAAATTAGACTGATACTTGTATTTCTTCTGCTAATGCAACGCTAAGGTTAAGATTTTACTGTTAAGAGAAGTAAGTTGCATTTTTGAAATTCCAGAATTTCTTTTCAAACAATGAATCAATCTCTGAAGGTACCGTTGTTAAATGAGCAAATCCAGTTTATTTATGCATGTACACAGTTATTGTAACTGTAAATCTATACAGGTCTTACTATCAAAATAGCCAAGTTACTGATTAAATGTTCCTACTGTGTTGTCTAGTTGGAAACAGAGCACACATTCAGAATGAAAATGGAATGGCAAAACCGTAACAGGGTACATAAAGTCTTCATTGTGTCAGTAGTGTGGTCTTGTTGATGGATGTTATTAAAATTCTGATGTATCAAACAGGTTTCTGTGTAATTGGATTGTGTGAAATATGCTTTGATTAGACTGAAAGAATATACATGCTATGTTGGGCTTAAAGTTAAGCAGTCCTTGGCAAGTCATAAGTCTGGAAGGCTGTACTGGTATGGGTAAGGTTTTTAAATTATGTCTTGCTTATAGAAGCTGTTACTTCAAAAATGAGCTACACCTTTCCCACAAATACTTTTGAGGCACCAGTGCTAATACTGGGGATAACTGGGAGTATGATTTATGGAATACTGGCTGTATGATCATATTACAAGTGAGGTAATGGCTGCTAGGGACAGTGTTTTATATGTCACTAAATTGATTTGTAGTGGTCTTTTTTCTATTAATTTATAGACAGTTTCAAATCTGTTTGGCAATAAACATGCCATTTTCAGTTCAGATCACAGTGAGTAGGTTTCCATATGCAGACTGGAACCAATCTGATGACTTCAAGTGTTTGACATGACCTTTTGAAGTGGGCCTATGTAACGCACAAATACTAAATCAATCTATTTTTAAACAATGTCAAAATTGAGCAGATTTACAAGATTGATCTTACTGGGCTCATAACCTTTAAATACAAATCTTTAAAAATCTCGGTTTGTACAAAGCAGACGCTTGGCAGAACTTTGTATTTCTCAGTTTATAGTATATTCTAATCCTCCTGTATGGACACAAAATTACTCACCCACTGGCCAGCACTTTGAAATGCTTGGTAATATCACACTATAGGAAAATACCATTTATCACAGATCATACATTACTGACATAAATTACGTTGTGTCTTTATTTTCGACAATACTGCATTAAATTGTTTGAGTCTTTGCCTTCATTAAATGAAAACAAATACACTGAAAGAATTGTGGAGCCAACAGTGAACAACAAACTGGTTTATCAGCTTTTTATATTCAATGCAAACTTCATAGCAGACTAAATATTTACTCCAGTCTGGCAGCATCTGTGGAGAGAGAAACAGAATGTTTTGAGTCTGTATGGCTCTTCTTCAGAGCTCTGCTGTGTTTTTCCAGCATTTTCTGTTCTTATTTCAGATTTCCAGCATACGCAGTATTTTGATTGAAATTTTTCTTGGCCCACTCTAAAATTTAGTAAAAATTGGTTGCACATTCTCTTACTGCTTTAGTAATGTGCTTTTTAAAATAAATTTCAATTCATGCAAAGTTATTAAGGGCACAAAATACAATGTTGCTTGAAAATGTCATTTCCTACCTCAGGGTTGATGGCAGATGATGAGAACTCACAACATACACAAAGTCTCACATGACCATAACAAAAATAAAAATAAAAATACCTGGAAAATCTCAGCAGGTCTGGCAGCATCTGCAGAGAGGAACACAGTTAACGTTTCGAGTCCGTATGATTCTAAAGTCATACAGACTCGAAACGTTAACTGTGTTCCTCTCCGCAGATGCTGCCAGACCTGCTGAGTTTTTCCAGGTATCTTTGTTTTTGGATTTCCAGCATCCGCAGTTTTTTACTTTTATCTCACATGACCATGTTGTGCAATAACATTTTAGAATGCTTCAATTTTTTTCTACACAGTATCTTATTTGTATGAGAAAAACATACTTCCTGTAAAATAAAAATGCTGATTTAATGATATTATGGGGGAATTTGAACCTCAGAAAATGGGCAGGTTTGGATCAGGTGGGAGATTAAAGTGTTAAAAATCTGAATCCTCGCACCAACTGCCTTTAGCCCACACATTTCTGTTTTTAAGGGATTTTTTTAAACAATCGACACATTGCATGCATATACTGTATCAGCTGGGATCTAGAAGAATATTATGTCTCCAGCTTTGTGATCCCCATAGAACTTAAGAGTTTCCCACAACAGCTCCTGAATCGCTTTAGGTGTTGAATACTTTCTGCTGAGCACTTTGACGCTAGATAATGTTGTTTCAGCTGGCAGCTGATCACCAATGATGTCAGTTGAATGGTTTTAAGCACTTTGACGGCAAAGAAAATGTTCACAATTGATGTGATTTGAGCACTGTGTGATTTCATTTCTGATCAGTGATTTTATTTTATCACTATTAGATGTTAAATTATGATTGAACAATCGCTTTGGAATACAGATCATCGCAAATGAGTGCAAATGAACGCTGTTGAGCACAGAATGATGTCAAAATTTTTTGGGACTACCTGACGCTTCCAATCCCTTCCAGGTGCCTCCATTCTTCACCCCACCAGAACATCCATTTTGCCCCCTTCTAACATCCCTGCCCTCTCCCCCAATGCCAGGGCTTCAGGTTTTGTCCTCATCCACAAGGTCTTAGAATTGCCAACCCTCCAGGATTGGCCTGGACTCTCCAGGAATTGAAGATCAATTTCCAGGACACTTATGTGTGCAACCCTGCAGAAAAGATCATGGGACATGAAAAAACATTGTTCTTTTTGTCACTTTCTTTGAACATTTTTCTTTACAGGTATAAAAATATTGAAATTGGGAAAAGAAAACTGTTTGGTTGACAGTCAAGCATCATCACAATCGGATGATGATTCATTTTGCTTTCCAATTTACATAAAAAGGCAGTGCATCACAAGGATGGATGTTTTGGCTGATTAATGGATGGAGCATGGGGGCAAGTCACATAATGAAACCTGCAGGAATTAATTTAATCACAATTGGAAACCCTACAAGGCCAATTTTGTTCATGGGTTGTGAGTGTCACTGAGAAGGGCAAACTTTAGTGCCCACCCCTTGTCCTTGAGCTGATGATGGTGAACTGCTTCCTCGAACCACTGCAGTCCATGTGGTGTAGGTACATCCACATTACTGTTGGATAGGGAGTTCCAAGATTTTGACAAAACAATGAAACAGCATTTTATAAGTCAGGATGGTGCGTTGTCAATCTCTTCTTAGCTCCCACCTATCCCTGATCTTGCTCTACTCTGTTCCACCCCTTCTTAATCAGTATAAAATCCATCACATGTCTATTTCTCTTTAGCTCCGAAGAAGAACCATACAGACTCGAAATGTTAGCTGTTTTTCTCTCCACAGATGCTGCCAGAACTGCTGAGTTTTTCCAGCATTTTCAGATTTCCAGCATGCACAGCATTTTGCTTTCATCTCCACTTCTGATGTTCTATTAGAAGAAGTATCTTGGATGAAGCAGCTTAGTTTAGTTGGGCCTAGGACTTCTGTTGAAGAATTCCACAGCAAAGCCCCGGGTCTGAGATGATTGATCTCCAACAAACACAACCATCTTCCTTTGTGTCAACCATTGGGGAGTTTCCTCCATGATTCCCATTGAATTTACAAGGTTCACAAGAGCTACTTGATGCCACACCCTAGCAAATGCTGTTCTAATGGCAAGAGCAGTTATTCTCACTTCACCTCTGGAATTCAGCTTCTTTGTCTATGTTTGGACTGAGGCTATAATGAGGCCCTAGCAGAACCCAAACAGCATCAGTGATCTGGTTATTGCTGATTAAGTGCCACTTAATAGCACTGATGACAAAACCTTCCATCACTTCACTGATGATTGAGAGTAGGCTGATAGGTAGGTAATTGGTTTGGTAAATTCTAAATTGGTTTAGTAATTAGTAATTGATTTACAGCAGGGCATACCTGGACAATTTTTTTTTCCTTCTTCATTTTTTCATGGAATATGGGCATCACAGGCAAAGCCTTTGTTGCCCATCTCTAATTGCCCTTGAACTGAGTGGCTTGCTAGGCCATTTGCAAAGAGTCAACCATGTGGATCTGAAGTCACATGTAGGCCAAGTCCAGGTAAGGATGACTGATTTCCTTTCCTGTAGGGCATTACTGAACCAAATAGGTTTTTACAACAATTGACAATGGTTTCTTGGTCACCATTACTGAGGCTAATTTTATATTCCAGATTTATTAATTGAATTTAAATTCCACCAGCTACAGCAGTGGGAATTGAACCCATACCCCAGAGCCTGAGCTCTAGCCCAGTGACATTACCACTACACCAACATCTCCCCATGTTCTGAATCCATCTCCTTTAGCATAGTACTTGTGCCATACAACATGATAGAGGAAGTCCTTTGCCTGAAGACTGGGACTTCATCTTTACAAGGACTATGTCACTTCTACCAATATCATCGTGGGCAAATGCATCTGTGACAAGTAGACTGGTGAGAGTGAGGTCAAGTAAGTTTCTCCCCTCATGTTGTTTCCCTCACCAGTTGCCGCAGGCTCAATCTGGCAGCTGTGTCGTACAAGATTCAGCCAACTCAGTCAGTAATATGCTACTCTTGATGACTGCATTGAAGTGCCCCACTCAGAGGATATTCTGTCCCCCTTGCTACCCTCAGCCCTTTTTCCAAGTGATGGAGCAGTACCAATTCATCAGTTGAGGGAGGCCCAAAGGTTATTCCTTGCTCATGTTTGACCTGATGCAGTGACACTTTTGGAGTCAACATTGAGTACTCCCAGGACCACACATTCCTCATTGTACACCACTGTGCTGCCTCGTCAGTATCAATCCTGCCAGTGGAACAGGACACACCCACAGATAGATAGTGTTGGAGGAGTCTGGATGAATCATATGATTCTGAGAGTATGCTATGTCAAGTTGTTACTTGACTAGTGTGTGGAACAGCTTTTCCAATTTTAGATGTTAGTGAGGAAGACTTTGCAGCATCTGTTGAGCCATGTGTATGTTTGTCTTCTCTGATGCCTAGGTCAATTTTGGGTGGTCTGCCTGGTTTTAATCTTTTTGTTTCTTGTAGCAATTTGATACAACTAAGTGGCTTGCTAGACTGTTGAAGAGCACGGTTAAGATTTAACCACATTGTTGTAGATCTGGAGTCACATATCGGATGAAGCAGGTATGGATAGCAGATTTTCTCCCCTAAGGGCATTGGTGGACTAGGCAGGTTTGTATGACAACCCAGTTATGGTTCATGGTTACCATTACTGATACGAGGTATTTATTCCAGATTTTTATTTAATTTTCTGAAGTTAAATTCCTCGACTGCTGTGATAGGACTTGAATGCATCTCCACATCTTTAGTCTGACCCTCTGGATTAACAACCCAGTTCACAATCCAGCAAATGTTTAGTCCATTTTTCTTTACTTGTTTGTTTTAGCAGCATGCACACATTATTTTCCTTACCCCTTCCTGATAATTTATCAACTTTAGGTCCTTTGCTTAGATTTTCCCATTTCTCTGCACTATGAACTGGATCTCAGTTCTGCCTTTCCTCAGGATGTTGATGTTCCGCTCCAAGTTTATAATGCACCACATGTGATTCTCCATGGGATGAGCAGTGCTGATACAGAACACAACTCTTTCAACTTTCTGTAGCATCCTGAACTGTGGGTGATACCTACTACCACTAAATAAAAATGGAACTCTGCAAGAATGAATCATGGGCCACAGATAATGAGGCAACTTCAAAGCACAGCAAAACCATAACAGACTTCCACAGTTGGAATAATCAATAATGTTCTGGGCTTATACTTTTTCCTGCCAAATATAGTAAACTAGATGAATAATTTATTCTAGACTGGTTGGCTATTTCATTACTCACTGATGGACATGTCCCAGTAGTGAAAATCAAAACAGACAATTTGCGTGCATGAAACACTTAACAGTAAACAACATGCAGTGTTCCATAGATAATTTGCAGACTCTGGAGGTTCTACAAGGAGTCACACACACATAGAATAAAACAATGTTTCATGTTATGTTTCATTTAGGTAATGGGCCAGAACTTGCACCTGTACAACATGTGAATCATAGGTTTTTGAAACAGCTGCTATAATACTTACTCACAAGTGACAGCCTTTAAACAAGGACAGCACTATAACAATTATTCAGAGTGTAATTAAAGTACAGATATATATCATTGCTGTAAGTGATATGCCATTTTGCCTATAGTGTTGTATGCCCACTTATAAATTTATAGCATCTCTGCTTTAAGCATGGAAATAAAAAATCAAAAATGAAGCTATCTGCTATCCAGTGAAAATGCATTTCGAACAACAAATGCATTTGCAGAGGTTATTGCTTTAAGTGCTTGAATGCGTGGATTTTTCTCCAGTTCTAGCCCCATACATGAACTAGCATGAAGTATATACATTTACTTGGAGTGTAAAATAACTTGCTGCTTAATACACTGGAATTTGGAAAGGTTTCTAGTTTATTTAATTTTCATTTCTTTATGGTTTTCACAAAGAATCGTTTAGATTTAATAGATAAAACAGATTCTTCACCTTTAGTTGCCATAT
Source organism: Carcharodon carcharias (assembly GCF_017639515.1). NCBI lineage: Eukaryota > Metazoa > Chordata > Chondrichthyes > Lamniformes > Lamnidae > Carcharodon > Carcharodon carcharias. The sequence continues at coordinate 55,449,394 of NC_054478.1, read as the reverse complement.
TCATGCAATCCCAACAAAGTCACAAAACTCTGTTTGATCTACTTCTGCATTCCAAAAGCAGCTTCAAAAATAAATCATTGGCTTTAAAATACATTGGAATAGAGATGAAAGGTGCTATATAAATGCAAGTCTTTCTTTCTTCTTTTGCTGGTTCGACTATTTTAAAAAACAATTCTCAGCCAGCCATGAGATTTTCTGACCAACAGGCCAAATTTTAAGCTTACATTTCCTTTATGGTCACCTTTTATAAAAATAAAATTGGAGAGGTGGGGAGGGGGTAAATGAGAATCATACAAAAGAAATAAACCCATACTGAAGCACAAACCACCTCTAGGGTATGACAGAAAGGTATAGCATCTGGCCAACTGCTTGATAGCAGGCAAAATAAATGTATAGTTTCAAGATTCAGGTATGAAGAGAGTTAAAAACAAAAAAACTGCGGATGCTGGAAATCCAAAACAAAAACAGAATTACCTGGAAAAACTCAGCAGGTCTGGCAGCATTGGCGGAGAAGAAAAGAGTTGACGTTTCAAGTCCTCATGACCCTTCGACAGAACTAGAGTTGCCTCACGGGAATTTCACAGCATCCTTCCCAAAGGACAGCCGTGCACTAATTCTTGCAGCAGGTGGTACCCAGGCTCAGTACACTACCGAAAGGATCTGGGAATAGACACATACAAAATGGCAATATGGTACCAAGTAGCAGGTACACAACTCAAGGTTGCACACTAACAATCAATCGGAAATCAACTGAAAATGTTCCACATTTAGTGCTCATCCATGGCAAACCCTCACACAAACTTAAAACTCATTCATTGCGTCTTATACAAACCTCAGTACATAAGAATGAAAGAAATTGGAACAGGAGTGTGTTATTCTGCCCAGGAGCCTGCTCCATTTAATAAGATCCTGGCTGCTGCTGAACCTCAACTCCACTCTCCCACCCAATTCTCATATCCCTTGGTTTTGGAGTCCAAAAATCTATCAATCTCAGCCTTGAATGCACTCAACAACTGAGCATGCACAGCCCTCTAAGTTAGATCATTCCAAAGGTTCACAGAAGAAATTTCTCCTCACCTCAGTCCAAAATGGGCATCTCCTTAACTTGAGGTTACATAGGTACATAAGAATTAGGAGCAAAAGTAGGCCATTCAGCCTGCTCTGCCATTCAATAAGATTATGGCTCATTTGGTTGTGGTCTCAACTCCGCTTTCCTGTCTTCCCCATAACACTTGACTCCCTTGTCTATCAAAAATCATTCAAAGTCAGTCTTGAATAAATTCAATGATCCAGCCTGTACTGATTTCTGGGGAAGAGAATTCCACATACTAACAACCCTAGACTTAAAAGGGAGACCTTTTATTCTTAAGCTGTATTGTCTAGTTCTAGCCTCCCCCACAAGAGGAAATATCCTCCACATATCAGCCCAATCAAGTCCCTCCAGGATCTTATGTTTCAGTAAGATCACCTATTTCTTCTAAATTCCAGTGGGCATAGGACTAGTTCTAGTCTCTCCAGGCAATGGAAACAGTCTTTCAGCACATAAACTATCAAGCCCTCTCAGAATCTTGTTTCAGCAAGATCGCCTCACATTCCTCTAAACTTCAGAGTATAGGCCTATTCTACTCAATCTCTCCTCATAGGACAACTCTTCCATTCCCGGAATCAATCTAACACTGTACCCCATATCATGAAGAGATATTGTCTATAATGTTATTGGAAAATATTTTGTAAAATAGGATAAAATCTAGTGGGATCTGTGTCAATATGTGTGCCTTAATTGGATTAAAGCCAGCTAGTCTGGGTGCTTTGATGTATAGTAGTTTTGAGATGTTAATTAGATAAACATGAGGGTAGAAGGTAAAGTGCAAATTTGCATTTGTTAAAAACCATTCAAGACTGCGGGTGAAATCTTGCACCTAGCTATAAGACATCAAGCAATGAGTCTTTTTTTCAGCTTACTAATAAAATTGGTGGGATGAAAGGATGTTATTGTTACAAGAGGTAAAATTAAAAGCCTAGTAATACAATGAAAAATTTACATTCAAAGAGAAAGGTACGTATAAAGGACAAAGGAGATTGTGTGTAACGTAGAGTTATTTTAAGATCCAACAAGTGTGAGAAGCCTCCAGCCTGTAAGTCTCAAGTCTGTCTGCAAGGACCTAGAGCTGAAAGGAACTCATTTTGAATGCAAATATCCAGTGCGTGATTGCCAAGAGTCTGTTTAAATCTGAGATTTACTGTTGCCTTAATGACAGTGTAACTGAGTGTCAGATTAATTAGGGGATTTATGTAGTTATTATAGTAGTAATTTTGTAGACATATATATGTGTTTGCAATCTTTCATGTATTAATAAATGTTTAATTTAGACTCGGTGGTCTTATCACTACTGAATTCGAAGCCTGCATCTCCAAGCATGCAAATTATAAAGATGGGTTATGACAGTTGTTTCACGTTTCCCTCTGGGATTTGAACAGCTCAGCGTTTACCATCAGCTGTGTCATAATAACTGGGGGCTCGTCCGGGACATATTTGGAATTCCTTGATTTTTTGGGAATTGGTGAATCTTATGGTTACATGTATGAGAAGCACTTTAAATTCAGGAGTGGGTGTAAGATATTTTTAAAGTGGTGAGACTGCAAAAATGGCTGTATCCATGGCTAGATCTTTTTTGGAAGTAGATGGTATAACTCTGATTGGGTTACAAAAAGTGTATGAGAGTAAGTTAACAGAGTTGGCAGTTAAATTACAATTGGGGTTACCTCCAGGGGCTAGGAAATCAGACATAATTGAAGTGATAGCACAGCATTTTAAATTGGAAGGAATACTTGAGACAGAATTCTCCAAGAGGTAGTTCACTGGAATGGGCTCAAATTCAGTTGCAAATGAAAACGATTGAATTGGAAGAAAAGGACAGAGAAAGGGCATTCAAAAGGGAACAGGCAGAAAGGCAGGAGAGATAAAGAAAAGAGGAAAGGGGGTTAGAAATTGTGAATATAAAGAAGGGAAGAGAAAAAGAGAGAATTCCAACTGAAAACATTGGCAGTTGCATGACACACCAGGAGATGAGGAAGGCCTTCATCAAGGCCCCTTCAACACCGCTTTCCAAACCTATGACCACTACCATCTATAAGGACAAGGGCAGCAGATAGATGGGAACACCACCACCTGGAAGTTCCCCTCCAAGTCACTCACCTTTCTGACTTTGAAATATATTGCAGCTCCTTCACTGTTGCTGGGTCAAAATCCTGGAACTCCCTTCCGAACAACACTGTGGGTGTACCTACACCACATGGACTGCAGCTGTTCAAGAAGGCAGCTCACCATCACCTTCTCAAGAGCAATTAGGGATAGGCAACAAATGCTGGCCCAGCCAGCTATGCCCACCTCCCATTAAAATAGAAAGAAATCTCCAGAGTAGAACCCATTGGGGAGATGTTTAAATTTGTACAAGCTCTTCCAAAGTTTGAGGAAAGGGGATGTTGAAGCATTCTTTATTTCATTTGAGAAGATAGCTAAACAGATGAAATGGCCACAGGAGAATTGGACATTGTTACAATCCAGGTTGGTGGGTAGAACACATAAGATATATGCTTTGCTGTCTGAAGTATCAATGAATTATGATATGGTTATTTTGAGTGCATGAGTTGGTTCTTGAAGCATATAGGCAGAAATTTAGGAATATGAGAAAACAGCCTAGGCGAACTTATATTGAGTTTGAAACAGTAAAACAAAGTAATTTTGATCGGTGGATATGGGCGTTAAAAATAAAGCCGACGTATGCAGCTCTTAGGGAAATAGTTCTTTTGGAAGAATTTAAAGATCCAATTCCTTCAGTGGTGAGAGCTCATGTGGAGGAACAGAGACTTGATTCTGTAAGGCAAGCAGCAGAGATAGCTGATAATTATGAGTGCATAGAGCTAAACCTTTTTTTCTTCACTCTTTTAAATCCAAAAAGGATAGAAAGTGGGAAGGTGAAAGGAAGGGGAGTAGCTATAAATTCCCAGGAAGTTTTTTCTCAGAATGAACGGAAGGTTCTGAAGGTAGAAGTGACATTCAAAAGTTGGGGAGTTTTCACTGTTATAAAGTGGGGCATATGAATTCAGTGTGCTGGAAATTGCTGGGAAAATCAGTTGGAATTATTGGGGTGCATAAAAGTTCTGAAAGTAAAAGTACTGTGGGTTCTGAGGTTTAGGCACAGGAGAAACCAGTGGTTTGTGTATAGGTAGAACAGGGAGAATCAGCGATAGGTAAAAATGGGGGGATGTGTTCACAGTTTACCCAAGAGAATTTTTAGGAGCAGGATGCAGGAATTTTTAAAGATGTTGTATGTGAAGGGAAAGTCTTTCCATACTTACAGGGTGGAGTAGGTAAAGATGTTAAAATTTTAAGAGACACAGGACTAGTCAACCCTTAATGTTGTGGGATAGCGATATTTGTTGCTTAAAGTAACCTGGTGTGGAGCAACACTGATGAATTGCGAGCACCCTATCTACTTAGGAGTCACCCTTGGCAGATGCCTCACCTTCAAGAACCACATAGAAAAGACAAAGGCAAAAGTGACCGCACGAAACAACATCCTGAATAAGCTCACTAACACAAAATGGAGATAAAGCTCGAGAACATTGCGAACCAGTGCACTTGCTCTTTGCTATTCCACTGCCAAATATGCCTGCAGGGGAAAGATCTACTCATGCTAAGAAGATGGATGCTGTTCTGAATGCAAGCTGCCGACTTATCATAGGTTGTTTAAAACCAGCAGCCTATATAGTTTTTCCAGGTAATTCTGTTTTTGTTTTTGGATTTCCAGCATCCGCAGTTTTTTTGTTTTTAGCCTATATATCCTGGTGGGTATCACTCCCCCTGATATAAGAACAGTAGCCAGCAGGAAAGAGCGACTCCAACAAACATCAGATGAGAGGCACCCTCTACATGGTCATACATACACCCAGTTGCCTAAAGTCAAGGAAGAGCTCCATGAATAGTGTTGTTCCATTACAATCAACTCCATCTGAAGCCCGCATCACCTTGTGGACAAGACCGGCTCGCCAGTTTCGGACAACTCCCAACGATGGAAATTCTACTGGATGAAAGCCTTCCCCCAGGAGTTAATTGCAACTGGGCAACCTGGAAGTGCCTTAACAGATTTAGGACTGGTGTAGGTCATTCAAAGGTGTCACTAAGCAAATGGGGATATACAACCAGTCTGACAACTTGTGAATGTGGAACTGAGCCACAGACTATGCAACATCTCCTGCAATGCCTATCGCTAGAGGAACCCTGTACTGTTGCAGATCTTGCCGAATTCAACACGGCGCAAAAATGTGTCCAGTTCTGGCTGGGTCACATATAGACTGTCCGTGGACACGATATAAAAAAAATAAATTTGTTGTTCAGAGTGAGTTTTGCAGGAACAGGTGATAATAAGTGAGGTTCATGGAGATGCTAAATCTATTCCCTTGTGGAAGGTAAATTTAAAGAGTAAGTGGAAAACTGGTGAAGTGACTGTTGGGGTGGTGGAAAAATTGCCCATTGCAAGGGTTCAATTTATTCTGGGTAATCATATAGCTGGATCACTAATGTGGGTGATACCTATGGTAGTTGAGCAGCCTGTAGAAGTGTTTTCAACAGAGGTGTTCCAAGATTGCTTCCAGATTGTGTGATAACAAGATCATAGTTATACAGGTTGAAGCAAGAAAAGCAAGGAGGACAGGCAGTTCAAAGGCAGGAAGGTATTGAAATCCAATTAGCCAGCACTGTATCTGGTAACAATTCTGAGAAAGACACAGGTTTCTTTCTACATGTGGAAGCTCAGACACACCTTCATTTTCTGCTGCAAGCTGCTCAGCCTGCTGCAGCATTTCTCCAAAACCTTCCACATCCATAATAAATACTGAAGAGATTCTTTCTGTCCACACAGACCAGCTGCTGCCTCCTGCCACCTCTCCCAGCTGGTACCCACTCAGAAGAGGATCATTCAGCTGGAGTGTTTAACTCTCAGAATCACACAGTGCAAAAGAGGCCCTTCGGCCCATCAAGTCTGCACTGACACGTAAGAAACACCTGACCTACCTACCTAATCCCATTTACCAGCACTTGGCCCATAGCCTTGAATGTTATGAAGTGCCAAGTGCTCATCCAGGTACTTTTTAAAGGATGTGAGGCAACCCGCCTCCACCACCCTCCCAGGCAGTGCATTCTAGACCATCACCACCCTCTGGGTAAAAAGGTTTTTCCTCACATCCCCCTAAACCTCCTGCCCCTCATCTTGAACTTATGTCCCCTCGTGACTGACCCTTCAACTAAGGGGAACAGCCGCTACCTATCCACGCCACTCAATCTCGTACACCTCGATCAGGTCGCCCGTCAGTCTTCTCTGCTCCAACGAAAACAACCCAAGTCTATCCAACCTCTCTTCATAACTTAAATATTTCATCCCAGGCAACATCCTGGTGAATCTCTTCTGCACCCCCTCCAGTGCAATCACATCCTTCCTATAATGTGGCGACCAGAACTGCACACAGTGCTCCAGCTGTGGCCTCACCAAGGTTCTATACAACTCCAACAAGACCTCCCTACTTTTGTAAGCTATGCCTCGATTGATAAAGGCAAGTATCCCATATGCCTTTTCCACCACCCTACTAACAAGCCCCTCCGCCTTCAGAGATCTATGGACACACAAGCCAAGGTTGCTTTGTTCCTCAGAACTTCCTAGTGTCATGCTGTTCATTGAATACTTCCTTGTCAAATTACTCCTTCTAAAGTGTATCACCTCACACTTTTCAGGGTTAAATTCTATCTGCCACTTATCTGCCCATTTGACCATCCCGTCCATATCTTCCTATAGCCCAAGACACTCAACCTCACTGTTAACCACCCGGCCAATCTTTGTGTCATCCGCCAACTTACTAATCCTACCCCCCACATAGTCATCTGTGTCGTTTAAATGACAAATAATATTGGACCGAGCACAGATCCCTGTGGTACGCCACTGGACACTGGCTTCCAGTCACTAAAGCATCCTTCTGTCATCACCCTCTGTCTCCTACAACTAAGCCAATTTTGAATCCACCTTATCAAATCACCCTGTATCCCATGTGCATTTGCCTTCTTTATAAGTCTCCCATGTGGGGCCTTGTCAAAGGCTTTGCTGAAATCCATATAAACTACATCAACTGCACTACCCTCATCTACACACCTGGTCATTTCCTCAAAAAATTCAATCAAATTTGTTAGGCATGACCTCCCTCTGACAAAGCTATGCTGACTATCCCTGATCAAACCTTGCCTCTCCAAGTGGAGATAGATTCTCTCCTTCAGAATTTTCTCCAATAGTTTCCTTACCACTGCTGAGAGACTCACTGGCTTGTAGTTCCCTGGCTTATCTCTACCACTCTTCTTAAATAGCGGAACTACATTAGCTGTTCTCCAGTCCTCTGGCACCTCCCCTGTGGCCAGAGACTAATTAAAAATTTGGGTCAGAACCCTTGCGATCTCCTCCCTTGCCTCCCTCAGCAGTCTGGGACACAAATCATCAGGACCTGGAGATTTCTCCACTCTTAAGCCTGCCAACACCTCCAATACCTTGTCACTCCCTATATCAATTTGCTTAAGAACCTCGCAGTCTCTCTCCCCGAGTTCAATACCTTCATCCTCATTCTCTTGGGTGAAGACGGATGTGAAGTATTCATGCAACAATCTAGCCATGTCCTCTGGCTCCACCCATAGATTGCCCCCTTATGGGCCCTGCTCTTTCCCTAGTTATCCTAACTCAAGGCAGTTAATAGAGTGCAGCAAAAGGATTTGCAATTAAAACCTTTATATCTGACAGTTTACTCAGAAACAGAGGCAAAATCTATTCGAGAATGTTATTACTTTATGGGTGATATTTTAATCAGAAAATGGAGGCCAGATCACATCTTAGCACATGAAAGCTGGAGGGAGGTACATCAGATTATTATCCATTAGGGTATAGAAATGATATTCTATAGATTGCTCATTAAATTCCAATGGGGAGACATTTAGGAATTAGAAAGACACAGGCAAATGTACAGAAACATTTTATTGGCCAGGATTGCATAGGGAAGTAGTCAAATTCTGTAGAACATGTTACACATCAGGTGATAGGGAAACTACAAGCAGTAATTAAGCCAGTGCCTTTAATCCCAATACCAACATTTGAAGAACCTTTTACTCAAGTCATGATTGATTGCATAGGACCCCTCCCTAACACCGAAAATGGAAATCAGTACTTACTGACAATAACGGATATGTCTACCAGGTTTCCTGAAGTGATACCTTTAAGAAATATGACAAGAAAGAAGATTATGGAAGAGGTAACTAATTTTTTTTTAAAAAACAAGATATGGTTTGCCTAAGGAAATAAAATTTGAACCCTGATCTGTATGTCACAGCTGTTTAAGGAAGTAATGAACATTTTTGGGATAAAACAGTTTAGATCAACAGATTATCCAGAGTCACAAGGATATTTGGAAAGAGGCATCAAACCTTAAAAACTACGATAAGAGCATACTGTCAGGATTATCCACAGGATTGGGATGGGGGAATTTCATTCTTGTTATTTGCTATTAGAGGCACTCATAATGCATCAACTGGTTTAAGTCCTTTTGAACTAGCTTGTGGTCATGAGGTAAGGGGACCACTGAAATTGATTTATGAGAAATTGCTGGGTCAAAATCCAGAAACTACTGTCCTAGATTATGCATCAAACTTCAGAGAGATTAGATCAAGTAAGTGAGTTGGCTAGGGAACATTTAAAGATATCACAGCAAGTGATAAAAGTGAAGGCAGATAAGAAAGATAAAGCTCACAGTTTTATTGCTGGGGAGGGAGTGCTAGTTCTGTTACCAGTACTAAATGACTCATTAAAGGCAATGTTTAGTGGGCCTTGTAGGATTGAAAAGAAATTGAATAAAGTAAATTATTTAATAAATACTCTCGATAGAAGAAAGCAGAGGGTGTGTCATGTAAATATGCTTGAAAATTACTTTGACAGGGAAGACGACCGATAGGAGGTGTTAGTGGTCATAGATGATGATAAGAGAGGTAGAAGTACAGGACTCAAACCGATTTTCCTCTAATCAAATTGGATAATGAGGGGGTATTTAAACTTAAATATAATATTGAGTTACCTTCCAGACAAATGTCAGTGATTTGGAAAAGCTATTGCAGTCACACACACCTATTTGTGGGACTAAGTTGTGGGGGGGGGGGGGGGGGGGGTGGGGAAATAGGTTTAGCTATACATATCGTCTTATAGCAGCTTCCATCTTCGATAAAGCAACATCCTTATGGATTAAATCTGGCAAAGTTATCACAAGTACAGAAAGAATTTGATTCCATGCTTCAAAATGATATTGAGTCTAGTTGCTGGAGTGTGCCTATGGTACTGGTACTGAAACCGGATGGAACACAAAAGACTGGACTATCGAAAGGTGAATGTGGTAACAGGAATGGATTCCTATCCTATACCATGGTTGCAGGATTGTACTGAGAAAGTGGGACAATCAAAATTTATCACAAAGGTTGACTTGCTAAAAGGGTATTGGCAAGTACTGTTATTGGAGAGACCAAAGGAGATATCAGCTTTTGTGATGCCAAATGGACTACATCAAGTTAAAGTCAAGCCATTTGGTATGAAAAATGCACCTACAACATTTCAAAGACTGATGAAGTAACTGCAGGTCTAAGCAATTGTGCTGTTTATTTTGATGTCTTAATAGTTTTCAGTCAGAATTGGGAGGAGCATTTACAGCATCTGGAAGAATTATTTACTTAATTACAAGAAGCTAATTTGATGATGAACTTGACTAAAAGTTAATTTGCAAAAACGTAGGTTACGTATCTAGGCCATACCACTGGACATGGTAAAGTGGCTCCAAGAGATGTGAATATCAAAGTTATCGTGGGTTTCCCAGTGCCTACAACAAAGTGAGAAGTTTTGAGATTTCTGGGCATGAGTGGGTTTTACTACAAATTTGTGCAAACTTTAGCAGTGTGGTTGCTCCACTGACTGAACTATTGAAAAAGAACATGATGTTTCAATGAACACTGGAGTGTTAGAAGGCATTTGATAGCCTAAACTATATTAACTACGACACCAGTCATGGTAATGTGAATTAACTTTCCTTTCTTCATATAATTCATCTACCGTTACTCAGCTAATTTTCTTAAAGATAGTTAGCTCAGTTTCCCTCAGTCTAGAGTCACATGACAAAAATTCAATGGTGCAAGGTACCAAAACAGAGCTGGTACCTAGTCATATTCTAGCCACTGCGTCAAGGGAACAGGGTAAGGAAAGAGTAAAAAAACCAGAACCAAAAAAAAAAACACTCATCACACCTTTCATCTCCTCACCACCATCCACATCACATCACAAAACTAGAACATATTTTATGAGCCTCCATCCGGTCTGCAGAAGCTGGAGTTGCTGGTGGAAAGACTAGTCATCCACTTCTATAAGGCTAAAAAGTTAACCACACAGATGAACATACATGATACAGTAGTACACTCTGAACTCAAGCTGAAAACATGTGTTGCAGTAATCTGGCAGAGATACCACATACTTAAAACAGATACAAATCAGTAAGGTTGTGATGCAATTTTATTTTTTCTTATAAGTTTTACAGTAAAGCCATTATTAAATCCACTATGGCTCAAAAAGTCATATGAACTGCCATGTATTAGTATCAAAATTAATCACAAAATATAGCTACCAGTAAGGCAGTTGGTTTCATTCAGATATTATCTCCCCATATATTATTGAGGAAACAAATTAGCTCAATGAGTCAGTGCTTTTTTCTACAATTGTTAACTAAAAATCAGGCCTTCTTTAAAAGGTCATATTTTAATTCATGCCATATTTATCTTTCAGTTCTTGAACTTTTGAGATGTACATCTTCATTGCCTCTTCTTTGCTTGTTCCTATTAAAGATATTAAGGTCTTATTAATACAGTCTAAAAAGCTGTTGTCTGCAATCTATGCCTTTAAACCCACTTACAAGCAAGCAGATTTTTATTTTATAAATTAAAACACATCTTAATCTAATCAATACAGGTCTGCTAAGTAAAAAAAAAACAACTGGATTATCAAAGTACAAATTAAAATCAAACAGCCCTACTACATTCAATTCAAAAGTTAGAATTTTAATGCAAGAATCTAAACTGTCACTGACAGGAAGTGCCAAAGAAATTGTGCATCTGCATATTAAAGGACCAAAACATTTCTTGAACTCGGGTATATAAGTTTAAACTATGAACGCCAGGTTATAATTTTTGTATTTATTTTAAGTTCTCTCCCCCTTTAATAAAAGATGCTACCATAATAGTAGGCCACATGGGATCAGCTAACAAGTTATAACAGGCACAAATGTAAGACGTTTTAAACTATAATTTTACATTCACAGGATATTTAATTTTACACAGTCTCAAATTTTACTAGCTACTAAGAAATCTTTACAACTCATAGTTCCATTTAGTATTTATGGTCAGAAGCCAAGCCAGATTTCAGATGAGCTAGGAAACTCATGTTACTGGTTAGGGATAGATGATAGAGAGCAGCAATTTATCACAGGATAATTAACAGGCTTTATGAGTAGGAACACATCAAGAGAACTTACGACATCTTATATACAGTATAACTGATGGATCACTTCAAACCCATGCAATTTACTGTACATAGATAGTTATTTTGGGTAATTAGCAGCCTTCATTTTTGTAGAATTGATAAAGAAACAAGTTTATTTGGAGTTTCTGCACAAACCTTTACGTTCATTCCATGCATCCCACTTGGCCTTGCCTTTCAAATCAAACATGCCAGGACGATCTGGGAAAATAAGAGGTATTTTAATAGACAAACAGCAGTTCCACTGTAAGTGATATTAGTGCTAAGCTTTATCACTAACAAACCTGTATTCACATCTCCAACCGTTGCCTGTTTGTACAGACTGTAGATCAACAGCATTTCATCATCAGATGGTTTTAATTTGAGCTGTTTAACCTCTTCTGCTGCCTTTTCAAAATCATCCTAAAACAGAAAGAATGAAACTTCAGGTCACCACTATAATATGGTCAATAGTCGAAATCCTGTCCAAGATACTTGGTTGCGTGCATTGTGTGGTCTCCATAACAGTTGCACACTAGTTAAACACAGGCTCCTTTTTGAGAGGTCCAACAAACCCAAACCCTTAATATATTACATCAGGTGTGTACTACAATGATTAGATACATCAAGTGTATTAAGGTCAATGTAATCTATTAAGTGACCAATAACAGACTGTGTCTCATCATTCCTTCCGCCATATTTGTCTGTAAGGATATGCAGTTCTAAGTTTTTTTTTAAGTGTGTGGCAGACATAGGCACATCAAAGGTCAATTACAAGGATATACATCCCCTTCTCTGAAGCATATAGCTTGTAATTTAATAGTTTGGGGACTTTCAGCCCTTTAGCTGATATGAGAAATATATTTTAAATCATTATTTTCCTCTTTCATCTCCATTCCTTGTAGTAGGTGACTGTAGCCATGACTGGATATAAATTGCAACTCTTCTACAACATTCAGCTGATAACGAGGTAAAAATTATAAGTTTAAATAAAAGTTGGTTTCAGTGCTCCTTTGGAGCTTGGTTCAAGTGAGCTACAGGCAACACAACATTCAATTAGATTATGTGGATGTAGATTCAAGACATATTTTGAGTCCTCTTCAAAGGAATTTAGCTTGTGATTAAACTGAAAATAGTTTGTTAAAGGTCAAATCTTGCAATGCATCACACACTTTTTAACTTTTTTCTTTACCCCTCCTTTTCTATTGTCATGCCTCGTTTCACTTGCCCACTCAGGTACTCTGCTTCCTTTGCTTCCCTACCCTAATCCTACAAAACTCCTCAGCCTACCACCGTCCCAGGCTTGATTCACTGTTGGATAAGCCTACATCTTCCCTCTGTGCCTCTTTCTTCATCCTTTGACAGGCTTACTGAGGCACTCAGCACTGGCTCACTACAAGCAGCAATGCCTTGGTCTCACCCACTGCTCCTCAGACACCATCTCCTCCTTTGAGCACCACACCTTGTCCCACCCTCCTGACCTCCTTCAAAATCATCATTCTGTACCAATTTCCCGAAATACACTAAAAACGTTATCAAGATTTCTTCACTGCCTTCCTCCCTCAGCCTCTGCTACAAATGACTTCTCAACCAGGGTGATTTCAATCTTCATCTCAGCTCATTATATTCTCTCTCCTCTGAGTTCACTGCCATCTTATCCTCCCTAAATCTCTCCCTCCATATTCATGGTCACCCCCTTGACCTTGCCATCTCACATTCTGTTACTAGTCTGACTGTATCAATTACAGATGAAGCCATCTCTGATCATTTTTTGTATCACTCTTCACCCTTACATGACCCAACCCAACTCCTTCTGCATCCCTCCCAATTCACTTACAGCTGCACTCTCAAAATACCAACTATCTTGTATTTGGCTCTCCATTTAACACATTTCTGCAGCTAATGATTTACTTAATTGCACCCTCACCTCCACCTTTGAGATCCTAATATCCAATAAAACCATTACTCTCTCTCATTCTTGCTGTTACCCCAGTACAGCCCTCATCTCCATTTCATTAAGTCCAAGGGACGCAGAACTGAAAGGACAACTGGTTTAGCCAACCACCACTAGATCTGGCTGGACCACTTGAAACACTTTCGGGTCCTGCTCTGGTCTGCTAAAGCTGCTCATTATTTCAGGATAATCCTGGAATGCAAAGATAGCCTTCTGGTTTTTTTCTCTTCTGCAAGCCATCATCTTAAACCCCACTCTCCTCAACCCTCACCTCCAACAAGGGTAAGGAACTCACTGACTTCTCGGTCACTAAGACAATCTGATCAGCTGCCTCTGCAGTGTCCCTCCGTTCCACTAGCCCAGAGAGCCCTTAAAGCTCTCCCTAGCCCTAAACTCATATCTTTCTCCAGTTTCTCTTATCTTCCCCTCATGCCTTCTCAGCTCATCTTGTCCATGAGCCCCACCTCCTTTTCCATTGATCCTGTTCTCATTAAACATTATTCTCCAACACCTCTCTACTGTTGTTCAGCTATATAGGACTGCTCTCACATGGTTACATTCTTATCTAATCATAGCAAGAGAATCAATTGCAATGACTTATCTTTCTGCTTCCACAACGTTATCTCTGGTGTCACCCAAGAATCTATCGCAGGCCTGCTCCCCCTTGGCGACATCACCCAAAGGCACAGTGTTAGTTTTCACATGTAGAACTGGCTATCATCAGCGTACCTCATCACCAACTCTCTCGAATCCTTCACTGCTGCTAAGTTATCAAACTGCTTCTGTAATATCCTTTACTGGATGAGCAGAAATTTCCACTGGTTAAATATTGGGAGGACCGAAAGCATTATTTTTGGTCCCCACTCCAAAGTGCGTTCCCTAGCTACTGAGTCCATCCTTTTCATGGTAACATCAAGATTAAGCCAGTCCGTTCTCAACCTTGGTGTCACATTTGGTCCCGAGATGAGCTTTCAACCTCACATGCATGCCACCACAGACCAACATTGCCCAACTTCACCCATCTCAGCTCCCTGCTGCTGAAATTCTGATTCATGCCTTTGTCATCTCTAGACTAGAATATTCCAATACAATCCTGGCTGCTCTTCCACTTCTACCCTCCATAATCTTGAGGTCATTCAAAAATCTGCTACATGCTTCTTAACTCACCAATTAATCTATCATCTCTGTGCTCTCTGACCTTCATTGGCTCCTGCTCAAGCAAAATCTTGAGTTTAAGATTCTCACCCTTGTTTTCAAATCCCTCCATGGCCTTGCCCTCCCAATCTCTCTAATCCACCACCCTACTCAGCCCCCAAATTGTCAGAGATATTTGTGCTCCACTAATTCTGGCCACTTCAGCATTCCAAATTATAATTGCTCCAGCACTGGTGGCTCTGCCTTCAATTGCTTAGCCCCCATGCTCTAGAATTTCTTCCCCCCACCTCGCTACCTCACTTTCCTCCTTTAAGAGACTTAAAACTCCGATCAAGCTTTTGGTTATTTGACCTAATATCGTCTCATGCAGTTTGCTGTCATACTTTTTTAATATTCCTGTGATGCGCTTTGGGATGTTTTGTTACATTAAAGATGCCATCTTTCAGCTGTTGCTCTTTATTTTTGCTGACAGTATTGTGCATGGCAGCTCCAGTTATTGTCGTTGAAATTGTCATCATGCCACTGGTGGAGGCGACACTAGATTAATTAGTCAATCATTCCATAGATACCATTCCTGTCCTCGAATTACAATATTTAACTGCTTCTTAAATGATTCCAGAGCTTTTACACCCTTTTTACTACCCTTCCTGAAGTCCAAATCAGGTGTTAATCTGTGTAATCTTTTAGACAGCAACCTATAGTTTTCATTTTTGGAATTTCTATCTATATCCCCACCTCCTGAAGTTTTGGCAAAATGGAAACAGGGCTCTGGATTAAACTTTTCTATACACTTTACCTCTAGGACATGTTCAATCACATGTAGCAACTTAAGGTTGAAAAATTCATGCTTCCTACCTATCCCTCATAACTCAGTTCTCTGACACAAGGAATCAAGAACCAAATAAAGGGAGAATAGAATATGAATGTAAACTAGCAAAAAACATAAAAACAGACTGTAAAAGTTTTCACAGCCAAATGTTTGCTTTTTACGTACCTAAGGCAAATGTGGGTCCATTACAGGCAGAGTCAGGAGAATTTATAAAGGGGAATAGAGAAATGGCAGAGAAGCTAAATGATTACTTTATGTCTGTCTTCACTGAGGAAGATACAAGAAATCTCCCAACGTTAGAGATCCAAAAGACTAGGGAGAATGAGAATGTGAAAGAAATTAGTATTAGTACGAAGCTTGCATTGGAGAAATTAATGGGACTGAAGGTTGATAAGTCCTCGGCACCCGATATGCTTTGTTCCATTCCTTCACAGGATGTGGGCTTCGCTGGCTGGGCCAGCATTTATTGCCCATCCCTAGTTGCCCTCGAGAAGGTGGTGGTGTACTGCCTTCTTGAACTGCAGCAGTCCATGTGGTGTAGGTACACCCACAGTGCTGTTAGGAAGGGAGTTCCAGGATTGTGGCCCAGCGACAATGAAGGAACGGCAATATATTTCCAAGTCAGGATGGTGAGTGACTTGGAGGGGAACTTCCAGATGGTGGTGAATCCATTTATCTGCTGCCTCTAGGGGGTAGTGATCATGGGTTTGGAAGGTGCTGTCTATGGAGCCTTGGTGAATTCCTGCAGTGCATCTTGTAGATGGTACACACTGCTGCTACTGTGCGGTGGTGGAGGGAGTGAATGTTTGTGGATGTGGTGCCAATCAAGCGGATTGCTTTGTCCTGGACAACGTCCAGCTTCTTCACCAGGCAAGTGGGGAGTATTCCATCACACTTCTGACTTATGCCTTGTAGATGGTAGACAGGCTTTGGGGAGACAGGAGGTGAGTTACTTGTTGTACAATTCCTAGCCTCTGTCCTGCTCTTGTAGCCACAATATTTATATGGCTAGTCCAGTTCAGTTTCTGGTCAATGGTAACTCCCAGGATATTGATAGTGGGGGACTCAGTGGTGGTAATGCCATTGAACATCAAGGGGCAATGGTCACTGCCTGACATTTGAGGTGCGAATGTTACTTGCCACTTGTCAGCTCAAGCCTGGATATTGTCCAGGTCTTGCTGCATTTGGACATGGACTGCTTCAGTATCCCAGGAGTTGCGAATGGTGAACATTTGTGCAATTGTCAGCGAACATCCTCACTTCTGACCTTATGATGGAAGGAAGGTCATTGTTGAAGCAGCTGAAGATGATTGGGCCTAGGACACTACCTTGAGGAACTCCTGCAGGGTTGTCCTGGAGCTGAGATGATTGACCTCCAACAACCACAACCATCTTCATTTGTGCTCCAACCAACAGAGAGTTTTCTCTGATTCCCATTGACTCCAGTTTTGTTGAGGCTCCTTAATTCCACACTCAGTCAAATGCTTTGATGTCAAGGTCAGTCACTCTCACCTCATCTCAGGAGTTCAGCTCTTTTGTCCATGTTTGAACCAAGGCTGTAATGAGGTCAGGAGCTGAGTGGCCCTGGCAGAACCCAAACTGGACATCATTGAGCAGGTTACTGTGCCGCTTGATAACACTATTGATGACCCCTTCCATTACTTTACAGATGATGGAGAGTAGACTGATGGGACGGTAATTGGGTTGGATTTGTCCTTGTGTACACAGGACATACCTAGGCAATTTTCCACATAGCGGGGTAAATGTCAGTGTTGTATCTGTACTGGAACAGTGGTAGTGCCACACAACACGATGGAGGGTACCCTCAATTTGAAGGTGGAACTTCACCTTCACAATGATTGTGCAGTAGTTACTCCTACCGCTGTCATGCACAGATGCATCTGTGGCGGGCAGGTTGGTGAGCATGGTCAGGTATGTTTTCCCCTCTTGTTGGTCCCCTCACCACCTGCCACAGACCCAATCTCGCAGCTGTCATTTAGGACTCTGGCAACTCGGTCAGTAGTGGTGCTACTGAGCCACTCTTAGTGATGGACATTGAAGACCCCTACCCAGAGAACATTCTATGCCCGTGCCACCCTCAGTGATTCCTCCAAGTGATGTTCAACATGGAGGAGCACTGATTCATCAGCTGAGAGAGGGCGGTACATGGTAATCAGGTTTCCTTGCCCATGTTTGACCTGATGCCATGTGACTTCATGGGTATGGAGTCGGCGTTGACGAGTCCCAGAGAACCCCCTCCTAACTGTATAGCACTGTGCCGCCACCTCTGCTTGGTCTGTCCTGCCGGTGGGACAGGACATCCCCATGGATGGTGATGGAGGAGTCTGGGACATTATTTGTAAGGTATGATTCTGTGAGGATGACTATCTCAGACCGTTGCTTGACTAGTCTGTGAGGCAGCTCTTCCAATTTTGGCCCTAGACCCTCTAGATGTTCTTAAGGAGGATTTTGCAGTGTCGACGAGACTGCGATTGTCATAGTCATTTCCGGTGCCTCAGTCAATGCCGGTGGTCTGTCCGGTTTCATTCCTTTTCTGTGTCTTTGTAGCGGTTTGTTACAACTGAGTGGCTTGCTAGGCCATTTAAGAGTCAGCCACATTGCTGTGGGGCCTGGAGTCACATGTACGCCAGACCAGGTAAGGACGACAGGTTTCCTTCCCTAAAGGACATTAGGGAACCAGGTGGGTTTTTACAACAATCAACAATGGTTTCATGGTCATCATTGGACTTTTAATTCAAATTCCACCAACTGCCATGGCGGAATTTGAACCCAGGACCCCAGAGCATTACCCACAGTCTCTGGATTACTGGTCCAGCAACACAACCACTACGCCTTCACCTCCCCTTAATTCTATACCCCAGAGTGCTGAAAGTAGTAGCTATGGAGATAGTGGATTCATTGGTGATCGTCTTCCAAAATTGTACAGATTCTTGGTGGGTTCCTGCCGATTGGAAGGTAGCAAATGTCACCCCACTATTTAAGAAGGAACGGAGACAGAAAATAGGGAACTACAGACCTGTTAGCCTTACATTAGTAGTAAGGAAAATGGTAGAATCTATTCCAACAGATGTGATAAATGGACACTTGGATAATAATGAACTGATTGGGCATGGTCAACATTGATTTATAAATGGGGAATCACGTTTGACGGGCCAGTTGAGTTTTTTTGAGAGAATATTACGAGCAAAATTGTTAAGGGGGTGGGCGTAGTATACTTGAATTTTCATAAGGCTTTTGATGAAGACCCATAGGAAATTGGTTAGCAAAATTAAAGCACATGGGATAGGAGGTAATATACTGGCATGGGTTAAGGATTGGTTAACAGGCAGAAAACAGTAGGAATAAACGGGTCATTCGCATGTTGGCAGGCTGTGACGAGTCAGTACCGCAAGGATCAGTACTTGCAACTGTTCACAATATTTAATGATTTGGATGTGAGGACCAAATTTCCAAATGACAAAAAGCTAGGTGGCAATGTGTGTTGTGAGGAAGATACAAAGCTGCTTCAAGGGGATTTGGACAGACTTAGTGAGTGGGCAAGAACATAGCAGACAGAATCTAATGTGAAAAAACGTGAGGTTACCACTTTGGTAGGAGGAACAGATGTGCAGAGAATTACTTAAATGGTAAGAGATTAGAAAGCGTAAATGTACAAAGGGACCTGGGTGTCCTTATCAATAAATCACAAAGCTAACATGCAGGTGCAACAAGCAATTAGGAAGGCTAATGGTATGTTAGCCTTTATTGCAAGAGGATTTGAGTAGTGAAATCTTGCTTCAAATGTACAGAACCTTGGTTAGACCGCACCTGGAGTACTGTGTGCAGTTTTGGTCCCTTACCTTAGGAAAGATATTATTGACATAGAGAGAGTACAATGAAGGTTCACCAGACTTGTTCCCGAGATGGCTGGACTGTCCTATGAAGAGAGATGGGGGAAATGGGGCATGTGTTCTCTAGAGTTTTGAAGAATTGAGAGATGATCTCATTGAAACCTACAAAATACTTAAAAGGAAGAGACAGGGTAGATTCAGGCAAGATGTTTCTCCTGGTTGGGGAGTCGAGAACCAGGGGACACGATTTCAAAATAAGGGGGAAGCCAATTAGGGCTGAGATGAGGAGAAATTTTTTTACTCTAAGGATTGTGAATCTTTGGAATTCTGTACTCCAGAGGGCTGTGGAAGCTCAGTCATTGAGTATGTTTAAAGCAAAGATTGACAGATTTCTAAATACCAATGACATAAAGGGATATGGGGATAGTGAGAGAAAAGGACATTGAAGTGGATGATCAGCCATGATAATATTAAATGACGGAGCAGGCTCAATGGGCTGAAAGGCCTATTCCTACTCCCATGTTCCTAATCAACCAAGTAACCAATGTTCCCTAAAGACTGAAAGTGCTGGAAGACCACCTCGTGTCATCAAAGAAGTGAAAGGTATTTGGAAGACATCAATCAAAATCAACCCATCGAATCCTGTACTCCGGAATTGGTGCTATTGAAATGTTTTATCCCACCCTTAAAATCCATGTTTTTGCATGTCTTATGTGTTTTGTATGTGTGTGTATAGGAATTTAAGAAGGGGTAGAGTTTAGGTTATAGATTTACAAATTAGCAGTTCATATTTCTTTCTTTTGCCACTGGTTAAAGTCAATTTGTTCAATAAACAGTTATTTACTTATTAAGTTTACAAACCTGGTGGTCGTATTCTGTTAACCTAAATTAAGCAGTTACTTGGGTTGATCAAACTTTTTCACATTTATCACAGCTCGGGGAGCAGTGGAGTTTGATATTGCAGTGCACTATCCCCAGTGGGTCGTGACAATATCTACTTTCATGATAGTACATCAAGGATTGGCAACAATGAAGCTTCTTTGTAATAGGAAGCAGATATTCAAGTCTTTTATGTGCGTATTTCTTCAATCACTACAAAGTAGTGAATGCAAATACGTCCCAGTCTCTCTCCCATTCAAAATATATTCTGCCTTTTTATTTTTCTTACTAAAGTGGATAATTTCACAAGTTGCCACATTGCATTCCATCTACTAAGTTCTTGCCCACTCCCCCCAGCCTATCTATATACCTCTGTGACCCCCCCTTGGATGTTAAGCACTGAGGAGAACACCATCAATAAAACTTGCAATCATGGACTGATATAAAAATAATGGATACATTATGCTATTCCACTTTGGTGGGCCATTTAACTTAAAATACTCCTCAATCTCGTGACCAGTCTGGGGTTTTTCTGATTCAGCTGTAACTTACTGTGAATAGACATTTTGAAGTAGCTATCATAAAGACATCAATAACCTTCTGATGCAATGGTTGTGAAATGTTAACGAACCATTGAGTTGCTTATTATTTAGTTTGTAGATCCCTCCAGGAATTGGTCTTGGCCCACCACCATTTGTCATCGAAATGCTGTTTTGCAGTTGCATCATCTCAAAACAGGTCAGGTTCCACATGAACAGTGACGATGCCCAACATCACACTACCACCACTTCTCTCAACACCCTACATTGTACAAGCAGTCTGACAACTGAGATATTTAGTACTGGAGGAGCTGAAACTTCTTCCCACTAAATACTGGTCGCCACAAACTCCCACCACTGACTCCACCCTGGCAACTGTGTGAGGCTGAATCAGACTGTTTACAATCTAGATGCTGTATTTGAACCTGATATGAGTTTCCGACCACATAACCACTTCTTTACTAAGATAGCCTACTTCCAGGTCCGTAGCATCAGACGACTCCACCCCTGCCTCAATTCATCTGCTGCTGTAAGACTCACCTTTACCTTTGTTACCTTAACTATTCCACACTCCTGGCCAGCGCCCCATCTTTCACTATTTGTAAACTTAAATTCATCCAAATCTGTGCTGCCTGCATCCTATCTCATACCAAGTCCCATTCAATCATCACCCCTGTACTCACTAACCTAAATTGGCTCCTGATTAAACAATGCCTCAATTTTAAAATTTGCATCCTCATTTTCAATTCCATGTATGGCCTCACCCCTACCTATCTTTGTAACCTCCTCCAGTCCCACAAGCCTCATATCTGCACTCCTCCAATTCTGGCCTTTTGCACATGCCTGAAAAATCCTTTCAGCCATTGGCAGCACTATCTTCAGCTGCTGAGGCCCTACACTCTGGACTTCCATTCTGAAACTTCTCAACCTCTTTCCTCCTTTCAGACCCTCCTTAAAACCTACCTTTTTGACCCAGTATTTGGTCATTTGTCCTCGTATCTCAAGTTCCTCACTGTCACATTTGTTGTATGACTGTGAATATGCCTGTGAAGCACCTTGGGATGTTTTATGACATTAAAAGGTGCTATATAAAAAACAGATAATACCAGATAAACTTGGAGGCAAGCCTTCTGTAACTGATTTACAACAGACCGTCTCTTGCAATTACTTTCGCAATAATTAGATTGGGAGAGCCTACAATTGTTCAATGATTCATATACATTTTGTAGTGCTAATGGATGATTTTTTTTTTCTGAATTGCTGTTTGTTTAGTGAGGGGGATAGTAGACTACAGTTCCAGGGCCAATGACCAACGTCCATGGTTGTATGATATCAATGATCTTTCTGCAATCTTTTTAAATAAAAGTTTTTAAAAAAAAATCTTTTGGAGCCTCAGTGCAGCTTTAAGACATTTCAAGTGCACTAAGATCACTACATAGGGTCCTTTTAACGCCACAAATATTTTCAATGAGGAAATCTGGTAGGAGAAACCACATTTATTTTTTGTAGATTATCCTCTTATTTCCTCTCCTCCATTTGCATACAACTCATTGGGGTCTTAAATTACCGATTTTGTAACAAGCAATGGGGCCATGTGAAAGAGAAACGTGCAGGCCGGCGTGGCAGCCCTGGCTCATGATGATAACCGGAAATTCCCCCCCACTAACCCCGCATTGAGCAACAAACGGGGCGGGAGGGATGTCAGAGTTAGGGTGTCGAGGCTGCCGCAGGTTTTGGTTAAGGGAAAGGTTTTCTCAGGATCCAGTCAAAGGTTTCCTCGCCCGCAGCGGAAGGTAACGAACCACACCCGGCGCCTCACACAATGGCGACGGCAGCTTCGCTGTGGGAACAATGAGCCGGGCACAGGGGAGTGAAGCCCTCGCCCATTGCCAGGATTCAAGAGCTCGGAGCAATGAGCCGAGAGGCTGATCCACAGGCTCGGGGGCAGAGAGGCCAGGCCAGGCCACCCACCTACACACACCTGCACACACTTGACTCCAGATGCAAAACCTACCGCGATTTTTTTTATATGAAAACAACAAATCTATCCATTATTTCAACTCCCAATCCAGATGCCGGTGCAGTCAAACCCATTCCTGCAGCCAGCCTCTTACCTGGGCCATCGCTGCTTCTGCTGCTGCTGCTCTCCTCACTCCACGCGCACAATCCCGATAGGGTGTATGAAGGCGCCGGCACACCACGTCCTCTGATTGGTGGGCGGCTGTGTGCTGATCGCGGGCGCTGACCTCCTCAGCTGCTGTCGCCCCGCCCCTCTCCACTCGCCCCGCCCTCCCAATCTCGATTGGCCCCATCATTGCTGTTAAAAACAAAAAAACTGTGGATGCTGGAAATCCAAAACAAAAACAGAATTACCTGGAAAAACTCAGCAGGTCTGGCAGCATCGGCGGAGAAAAGAGTTGACGTTTCGAGTCCTCATGAGCCTTCGACAGAACTTCAAATTCTGTTTTTGTTTCCCATCATTGCTGGCCCCGGTTGCTGTGGGCGGAGGCACACGTTGCTTTCGAGCTCAGTAAGATCACGCGGGAGGTGCTGTTCGCTGCAGACTGATGTCCTTCTGTTCATGTTGAATGGTAGCGGCCACCACTGTAACACTAACCCGGAAGTTTTGGGTCCGTATGACTCTTCACCAGAACAGAGTCATACGGGCTCGAAACGTTAACTGTATTCCTCTCCGCAAATGCTGTCAGACCTACTGAGTTTTTCCAGGTGTTTTGTTTCGGATTTCCAGCATCCGCAGTTTTTTGCTTTTACACTAACAATGAAACACCGTCTCCATCCTCTGCACTCCATTCATTCAAAAACTACTAAGCACGGGGAGACCTAACGCAGACTGGGTTACCGCTTTGCGGAACACCTTCGGTCTGTCCCCAAACATATCCCAAACCTTCCGGTCGCTTGCCTTTTTAACACACCATCCTGCTCTCACGCCTCCATGTCCATCCTTGGCAGTGTTCCAGTGAAACCTAACCAAACTGGAGGGACATCACCTGATTTTCCGATAAGGCACTTTCAGCCTTCTGGACTTAACATTGAGTTCAACAACTTCAGACCATAAGCTCTCTCCTTTATCCTTAGCCCCTTTTTAATTCCTTTTTTCAAAATGCATTTTTATTTTTTATCCACTTATTTTCATTTATTTTTATTCATTGTTTTATCTCCTTTTATTCCTCCTTTTATCCCATTTCTATCCTTTTTCCCCCACCAGCATGTAGGGTGTTTGTGAGTTTGATATAAAGAAAGCTGTAGATTGCAGGTAGATATCAATAGACAAGTGAGGTGGGTAGAAAAGTGCCAATTGGAATTCAATCCAGATGAGTGTGAGGTCAGTATCGAGGAGGACAAAGAATACGAAGGGCTGTACAATAAATGACAGGATATTAAGAAGTTAAGTTTCACCTTGGAGTGAATGTCCACATATCTCTCAAGTTAACAGGACAGGAAGATAAGGCGCTCAATAAGGATACAGAACAATTTCCTTTATCAGCTAAGACATAGAATATAAGAGCTGGTAGATTATGCTAGAATTGTATAAAACTCTAGTTAGGCCTAGAGTACCGGTCCCTACATCACAGGAACAGTGTGTTTGCACTAGAGAGGGTACAGAGGAGATTTACAAGGATACTGCCAAGAATGAAAAATTTTAGCAATGAGGAAAGATTGGATTAGCTAGGGTTGTTTCCTTTTGAACTGAAACATACAAAATTATGAGGGGCCTAGACAGAGAGGATAGGAAGGACCTATTTTCTTTAGCAGAGAGATCACTAACCAAGGGCATAGATTTAAAGTATTTGGCAGAAGGATTATGGAGGATTTGAGGAGAAATTTTTCACCCAGCGGTGGTCCTGAACTCACAGGTCGAAAGGGTGTTAGTGGTGGAAATACCTATTGCATTGAAAAAAATATTTGGATAATACTTGAATTGCTGTAATCTACAGGGCTTTGAACTAAAAACTGGAAACTGGGATTAGGCTCTTTCTTGGCTGGACCAGATACACCAGGCCAAATAGCCTTCTTCTGTGCTATATGTTTCTATTCATAGTCTCAGGTTGGATGTGACCTTGATGACGGTCACTCTGATTGCTGGCAGCCCATCTTCAACACACTCAGGTGGCTCTGGACAAAGAGCATGGGATATCCATTGGTACGCTTGAGGCCTTCCATATCTGGTGGACATCACAAGGAGTGAATTGTATACAGGACAATGGAAACAATATTATTATTTAGGTTGTTAAGTTTACTTTGTTTTAT
The DNA here is from genome assembly GCF_017639515.1 of Carcharodon carcharias. Lineage (NCBI taxonomy): Eukaryota > Metazoa > Chordata > Chondrichthyes > Lamniformes > Lamnidae > Carcharodon > Carcharodon carcharias. The sequence goes on along the minus strand of NC_054478.1, from coordinate 55,424,294 downwards.
ATTCTATTAGTTGTGCCTTTCTAAAAATAGATCATTTTGACAGCTTTCTTGTATTTGTAATGATGACACTGGGTGACCTCATGTCTCCTTATTTGTTAACAGGAAAGGCATACCAATATTTAACCTCCCTCAGAGCCTGCACCACACACCTTAAGCTGTGCCATTTCATTCTATATGGAAAGATTTCCTGTATAGCCTCTCTACTATCTGACCCTTTTCTTCCATCCGACATGTATGATGAAGTGTTGCTGAGCAGTTCCATCAAATTTATTTTTAAGTTGCTTCACCACCTCCCAGTCTGCCTGTAACTCTTGCAGCCTGCATATGTCTGTGCATTACATCCACACAAAGCTTGAGAGGTTGCAGCTGAATTCTATTATTTGAAGAGGTTGCTCCTCAACTTCTGTCTATACTTCTGTCTCTTGCTGCTGATCTTTGGACATCCCGTGTGGAGGGTTTGTGGGCAAGTTGCAGTGCTTCCTCCTGGCTGCATGGGCCTGGCTAAAGTGACCATTCACAGGTCCAGGTTGGACACGATCCATGAGAGGAGTCAATCTATTTGCCTACCTCTATTCTATGGTTTTCTACATGTCCAGGTAGCCTTGGAGAAGGAATATGCAGAGTCCACCAGTACACTTGAGGCCTTCGTGCCTGTGGGAAATGCAAGTACTTGAATGTTTGGTGGAATGTGGAAATAGTGTTATTACTTAAGTTATACATCTCTTTAGTTTTTGACTAAGTTTTTTTTTACTCGTGGCTTATAAAAAGAGGTAACTTTGTGTGAGTTTTGTTTATTTGAGAAAACTGAAGCAATCCAGTGTTTCCTTACTGTTTTAAAAGAGTTAAAAATGGCATGCAAGTATCCCTCCTTTATTGCAGTAAACTGACAACTGCGCGGCCATTGGATGGAGTGCGGTAGAAGAAGAGCTATACGGGGTGGGGCCGGGGGGGGGGGGGGGGGGGGTGCGCTGATGGAAAATCTCGCGGGATTTGAAATCGGACACGAGTGCGCAGGCGTGAAGTCAATTTTTTTCTACCGGTTGTTGTTGGTGAAGGTAATGGTTGTGATGGCGGCTGTGTGGGCTGGGCTTGAATGTGGGCACAGAGTTGGGAGAATGTAGCAGCCTTAGGCCCAGGAGTGTGTGACTTAAGATGGACCCCATGTTATCTTACTGCTCCCTCCCTCTCCCCAGGGGCTGACTGGCTCTGGGCTGCAGCTTCTTCCTTGAACCCAAATCGAATAAGGGGAATGAGCAGGACTCTAGGTTTTGGTGGGCGCGAAGTGTTTCCTCCATGCTGAGGTCTTGATCTTGTTTGTGGGGCAGCAGACGTTCTGGAGAACCATCTAAGATGATAACCCAGCAGCGGGACTTGGGAAATGAAATAAATGGCGATGGGGAGGTGGCGACTGAAACTGTATCCCAGCATCTTCAGGGGAGGATAGAGACTGCTGGAGGAAGAAAGTGGGCTTCTGATTTGATTTATTTCAGTAATGTGATGGGCAAATTCAGATAAATGGACTGTATGCTTTCGGTTCCATCAATGTGTGGGATGTCAAAAATTGAATAAGTTGTGACCAAACTGTTGCTGGATCTGTTAATTTATAAGAAAAACGAGCTGAAGTATACCGATTGGCCCTTCTAGCTTGCTCTGTCAGTCAGCATGGTCATGGCTAATATATCTCTACTCCACCTTCCCTCACCATCCATCTATCCCTTAATTCCTTTAGTACCCCCAAATCTACCTATCCCTGTACTTAATGACTGAGCATTCACAGCTCTCTAAATTCAAAGATTTGCAACCCTTTGAGTGAAGAATTTTCTCATCATTTCAGTCCTAATAACTGGCCCCATTATTCTTATTCTGTGACTGTGATTGTGTTGTAGATTCTCAAGCCGAGGGCAACCTTTTCTCAGCATCTACCCTGTCAAGTCAATTAAAATGTTTTTTTTAGTTGGATCACCTTTCATTCTTTGAAACTCCAGATAGTGTAGGGATTGTCTACTCAGTCTCCTTACAGCACAATCCCTCTCAATCTGGTGAACCTCTGTTGCATTCCTTTTGGAAAAAGTATGTCCTTCCTTGTATAAAGAGACCAAAAGTGCACCCATTTCTCCAGATGTGGCCCAGTGACAGTGAAGGAGTGGCAATATATTTCCAAGTCATGGTGCTGAATGGCTTGGAGGGAAACATCCAGCTGTTGGTATTCCCATGTATCTGCTGCCCTTGTCCTTTTAGATGGTAGTGGTAGTGAGTTTGGAAGATGCTGCCTGAGGAGCCTTGGTGAGTTTCTGCACAGAATCTTGTAGATGGTACACACTGCTGCCACTGTTTGTCGGTGGTGGATGGGGTGCCAATGAAGCAGGCTACTTTGTCTTGGATGATGTCAAGCTTCTTGAGTGTTGCTGGAGCTGCACTTATCCAGGCAAGTGGAGGGTATTCCATCATACTCCTGACTTGTGCCTTGTAGATGGTAGACAGGCTTTGGGAAGTCAGGAGGTAAGTTACTCATTGCTGGATCCCTAGCCTCTGACCTGCTGTTGTAGCTACAGTATTTATATGGCTATTCCAGTTCAGTTTCTGGTCAATGGTAATGCCCAGGATGTTGATAGTGAGGGATTCTGTGATGGTAATGCCACTGAATGTCAAGGAGTGATGGTTAGATTCTTTCTTGTTGGAGATGGTCATTGCCAGGCACTTGTGTGGCGTGAATGTTACTTGCCACTTGTCAGCCCAAGCCTGGATATTGTGCAGGTCTTGTTGCATTTGGACATGGACTGCTTCAGCCCTACACTGTTGTTTTCTGTCTATTAACCAAACCTCAATCTATGCTAATTCAGTCTGTTTATTTATGAAGAACAGCAAAAGAGGAATCACAAATTAAAACCTTAGAAACAAAACTTAAATTTTCATTAGGTATTCATACTTTGCTGTGCCACTTCATTACAATTTAATATTCATTCCTCCTAGATCTCTGTATCTGGGTAAATTCACATTCTAATGTTGGTAGCTATATCAGGATGAGGAGACTTAACTCTCAACTTCCTTAATCCCACACCTGTGTCTGGATGGCACAACTATAACATCTTAATTTCTGTAACCTCTCTGAGCCTCTTTCAGAGATTCACTTTGAGTTTACAGAGCCACCCTCTGATACAAAATAGCTAAAGTACTACTGGACCTTGTTCAAAAAGACTGCTACTAGAACTATACTGAGAACTTTAATATAAAAAACACCATTTTGTATACCATTAATTTACAAAGAAATCTCTCCAGTTTCAGTGATTGATCTGAGCGGCGTAAATTGGAAGAGTTAAGCCATTTTTACTGTAAGTCACTGCATACAGCCATGCCAATGAAGTAGCAGCAACTATGTCACTTGTTTATTCCCTAACTTCTTTGGTCTACTCACAGTGTCTCACACAGGTCAAGATGATGCAGGGTATTTTTATGTACCAATGATGAGCTGTTTCTGGGCCTGGGGTCTTGGTAGTAGCTTGTTTCCTGTTCCTAACAATTGTTTGTCTAAAATTTCATAGTTAAAGTAACAGTAGCCAATTCCCAGGATTCAGTTTGACTACTGAACCTGTTTTGAGGACCACCTATTTAGGCAATTCTTATGCCATTTTCAACACTAACATGTTTTAATTGTACAAATTGCAGGAAAAGATTTTAAAATTTTTGAATCTAAAATTGTAATCACAATGCTGTCTGCTATTCAAATGTTGAATTTGATCTGTACACAGGATTCTGTCATCAGTGGTTAATTTCATGATTCTGTTTCAATTTATAGGGTCAACATATTAAAATTCCTGGTACAACACATGTCGTCTGAAAAAGTAACTGTCACAGTTCGTCTGGTTCGATCCTTTGAACATCGCAATTTCAAACCTGTGGTCTACCATGATGTTAATGTAAATCAGTCTGTAAAGGAATTCCTTAACTTTCTCCAGAATGGTGAGATAACCTCCAAGAGATACTGTTTGTTCTGTATCTACAAATCTGTTTAGTTATTTTGTTTAATAAGAACAGGAAATGCTGGAAGTACGCAACAGGTCAGGCAGCATCTGTGGAGAAACAGTTAATATTTCAGGCTCTGACACTTCATCAGAACTGGGAAACGATAGGAATGTGATGAAGAGAGGAGGATAGGAAAAAGAACAAAAGTCTATAATAGGTGGAGGGCAGGAGAGATTAAATTACAAAAAGGATTGGGAAATTGGTGCTCTTCCGTTTTCGACCTTAAGTAGAAACCCTGTCTGTCTTCTCAGATGGATGTAGAAGATTTCACAGCACTCTTTCCAGAAAGAGCAAGGAGTTCTCACTGATGTCCAGGCCAATGTGTATACCTCAACCAACATCAGTAAAACATTATCTAGTCACTATCTCATTGATGTTTGTGGGATCTTTCTGTGTACAAGTTGGCAACTGCATTTCCTTATCTTGCGGCAGTGATTCCACTGCAAAGTATTTCACTAATTGTAAATTGTTTTGAAATGTCCTGAGGTTGTGAAAGGTGGTGTAAAATGCAAGTCTGTCTATAAATGATTCAGATATTGGAATAGAGTAAAAAATCAAGATTTGCAGAGGATACCAAACTTGGAAGTGTGGTGTGACAAACCGTAAATACGATACCAATCAGTTGTAAAAGGACGTAGGCTAACTGAATGGGCAGACAAGTGGCAGATGAGATTTAATACAGAGAAATGTGTGGTGATGAATTTTGACAACATTGATAGGGAGAGGCAATATATACTTAATGACACAGTTTGAGGAACGTGCAGGGATGGAGGGATCCGGGGGTTTTTGTGCACAGATTTTTGAAAATGGCAGGATTTATTGAACGAGCAGTTAACAAAGCAAATGGGACCTTGGACTTCATAAATAGAGGAATTGAGTATAAAAGCATGGAAGTTATGCTAAACCTTTAGAAAGCTCTAGTTAGGCCATAACCAGAGTATTGCATCCAGTTCTTGTCACCACATTTTATGAAGTATGTGAAAGTCTTTGAGAGGGTGCAGAGGAGATTTATCAGAATGGTTCCGGAGCTGAGAGAATTTAGCTACAAGGAAAGGTTGGCGAAGCTGAGATTTTTCTCCTTGGAGTGAAGGAGATTTAATAGATTTGTACTACTCTACGACAGGTTTAGATAAGGTAGACAAAAAGAAACTTTGCATCAGCTGATGATACAAGAACTATAGGACACAGATTTAAGGTTTTGGGCAAGGGATATGGGTGGGTAAAATGTGAGGAGGAGCTTTTTTACCCAGTGAGTGGTAATGACCTGGTACTCGTTGCTTACAAGGGTGGTAGAAGTGGAGATGATCAATGATTTCAAAAGGAAATTAGATAGGTGCTTGAGGGAAATAAACTTGCAGATATATGGGGATAGAGCAGGAAAATAGGACTGACTGGATTACGTAAAGAGATAGCATAAACTCGATGGGCCTCCTGCTGTGCTGTTATGACTATGACTTCCCTGTTCAAGTGACGTTAAGGCATTTTTATGTCATCTTTGAGTAACTGCCACTGCACACCCAAAAATGGTGACTATCTTTTTTTTGGCAGCCTGCATCAATGCTATTTAAAAATGTTATGTTTTTGCTTTGTGCAGACATATTGTCAAAACCTGGACTTCCACCACCATTTAAGAAACACACCTATGGTATGTTGCATTTGAATTGAAATAGCTTTATATAGTTGTCATTTTAATCATTACATAGTCAGCCTTTATAGTCTGTCACATTGATGTAAGGTACTTGATTCAGCATTGTAGATTTTAACAACTGTTTCACTGATTCTGAAATTCCATGGAATGTGGCAACAAGCCTCTCAACTATCATCCACCAGCTGACTGTTGCATATCCCTGACCATGAGCTCAATTGGCATGCACTACTGTATATTAGTCAGCCTTTCCACTATTTTCTGTAGCCTAAAGTCACACTTTCATTCCCACCTGGCCCTGCATTGTGTGGGATATTCTAATAAATCTCCCTGCTGTTACTCTTGACTGACAGCTATGTTTTCCCTATCCACTTGTTAATGATGAACAGTGTGTGCTGTTTGAGCCAGCCTCCCCACTATCACCCTGCAGCTGAAAACCTTCTTTCTGGTTTTAATTGTTTTTCATGTGTTTGGGAAGAGCTAGTGAGGCTAAGCTGCATCACTGCTTCTGGTGTTTTAGTTTCCTGTTTTAGGAGGAGCTTAAACAATTATGAATTCCGAAAGGTAGGGCTGCTATCTCCAAATTGCTCAAAATTGAGCATACCTCAGTGGAAGTTTTCTTTAAAAAATCTTGTATGAACTGCTTGATTGTGTGTGTCTTTCTGTCTCTTAATATCTCTGAATGTGATTTTGTATGTCACTTTGTAATCCAGCCTGATATTCCCTATCAGCCTGGAGTTCCAACTTTTTTCTCCCTCTATAGCTTGGGAGGAAACAGATTATTTTTGTGCCTAAAAAAATATTATAGCCCTAAGTCTGGCTCGATCACTGTGGATGGTGAAAATAGAATAAAATCAGAAATACCACAGTGTTGTACACATCGAAAAAAACAGGCATGCAAACATAAAGGCCAAATTTTTTTGTCGATGAACAATTTAACTTTTAATTTTATATTATTCCTTCAGATGCATTAAAGATTATTCATCAAGCACACGGAGCAAAGGTATGGTTAAATGCAGAAGAGCGTTTTTTTTGGCTTTGTTCTTTCACCATGATTTTTCTAAAACTAGTTGTAGCTTATGAAGCACTTAGAAAAAAAGTAGCTTTTAGTACACCATGATGTATCACAATCTTGCTAAATCAAATGCACTATATACATCTTCCTTGCTTTATTCATGGCAGTTGATGGCTTTGCAAACTTACCCTAATGCAACTTTTGGTTGACTGTTAAAATGCTACACTTTTATGACCTTTTTAGCTTGTGTTGCTTCTTTTAATGGTTTATGAATGTGCACCCTAGATCCCTTTTCTTCTCTATGCCATTCAAAGTGTTATTTAGCTTAGTTAGCTGGACAGCTGGTTTGAATACAGAGTGACGCTAACAGCATGGGCTCAGTTTCCATACTGGCCGAGGTCATCCATGAAGCCTTCTCAACCTTACGCCTCGCCTAAGATGTGGTGACCCTCGGTTTAAGCTCACCACCAGTTGTCTCTCTCTAATGAGAGAACAGCCTATAGTCAAAGAACAAAGTAAAGTACAGCACAGGAACAGGCCCTTTGGCCCTCCAAGCCTGCGCCGATCATATTGCCTGTCAACTAAAACATTTTGCACTTCCGGGGTCCGTATGCCTCTATTCCCATCCTATTCATGTATTTGTCAAGCTGCCTCTTAAACACCACTATCGTACCTGCTTCCACCACCTCCTCTGGCAGTGAATTCCAGACACTCACTACCCTCTGTGTAAAAAATTTGCCCCGCACATCTCCTTTATAATTCTCTGGAACTTTCGTTTCATTTATTTCATCCAAGTATTACGTGGATTCCTTCTTCCTCGTAGCAAAATACATCACTTCACACTTCTCTGTATTAAAATTCATTTGCCATTTACGCATCCATTCTGCATGTTGAGATCTGATCAATAAGATCATTTGCGAATTAGCCTTTGGTCATGCATCTTCCCTGCTGCAAATGATCAAGTTGCATTTTAGTTCTGGAATTAATTTTGTTTTGGCCCTGTCAATCCATTTCTAATTTAAATTGTAGATTTCATAAGAAATTTAATCCTAATTTTAACCTTTTGTTCCCAATTTTTGTCATGTAGTTTCTGTTTTTCATTTTTATTCAGCATTTCACTTTTAACGTTTTTGTTTAAAGAAATGTTTGTTTTTCACTTCTGATAATGGATGGCTACAGAAAATTTTAAGAAATAATAAACTGGCGCTTGAATGCAAGTGAGTTTTTAATAATCTGTTTTAATGTTCAATATCAGTCCCAAAATTAATCCAGTTGTCATAGAAGCAAGATGGGAACTCAAATAGCAGTTTGCAGTTATAGCAATAGTGTTTCATCAATAGAAGCAAAGCAAGAACTGATCACTGTTGAAAATAATTGTATTATCAATTCAGACAATTAGAACATAGGACAAACTTGCTTACAAAGACTTCAAAGTAAAATTAAGGACTGAAATCAAGATGAAAATTAAAATTGTATTTATAGTCTGCTGTTTTTGACACTCCCACGGTGCTGTCAGTGTAAAATTTTGGGATTTTAACTCTGACAAAGAAGGAATGGTGATATATTTTTAAGTTAGGATGGTCTGTTACTTGAAGAGCAATTTACAGATGGTGGTGTTCCCATATACCTGCTACCCTTGGGATCCTTCTAGGCAGTAGAGGTTGCGAGTTTGGGAGATGTTGTTGAAGAAGCCTTGGTGAGTTGTTGTGGTGGTGCATCTTATAGATGGTACATAGTGCAACCATTATGCACTAGTGTGGAGGGAGTAAATGTTTAATGACTTATTTATGAAGTGCTTTTAATGTAATAAAGTGTCACAAGACAATTCACAAGACCATTATAAAGTTAGATACTGAGTCACATGAGCCAAGATGGTGAATGCCATCAAGTGGGCTGTTTTGTCCTAGACAATATCAAGTTTCTTGAATGGTTTTGGAGACGCACTCACCTAGGCAAGTGGGAGTATTCCATCACAATCCTGGCTTCTGCCTTGTAGATGGTAGGGAGGTTATAGGGAATCAGGATGTGTGTCACATGGCCACAAATTACCCAGCCTCTGTCATTTGTATACCTGACATCAGACTCTCAAAGCTCTACTCAGAACTTGGTGGCAGGATACTCCTAGGTGGACACTAGAAACAATTTAGCAACATCCTGAAAGCCTGAAGAGGTCAAACATACCCGCTGATTTGTGGGTGACACTGGCTTGTGACTGACCAAAATGGAGAAGGCTCATTCAGGAAGTCACCGAGTACGTCAAGAGACATTGTTGGGGACATTGCAGGGGCGAAGTTGCTGCATTGGAGGGAGTGCACAAACCTCCATATAATCCATCTACCCAACCTTTCAAGCATTACTTGCCCCATGTGTGGTAGAGATTGCAGGTCTTACATTGGACTTACCAGCCATTTCAGAACCCAGCAAACCAGAGTGGAGGCAAGCCACCCTTAATTTTGAGGGACTTCCTAAGAGGTATAATTATGTGGCTGGTTCAGTTAAGTTTATAGTCTTTGGTGACCCTTTGGATGTTGATGGTAGCAGATTTGGCTATTGTATTGGTGTTAAGTGTCAAGGGCAGATGGTTAGATTCTGTCTTATTGGAAATGGTTACTGCCTACAACTTGTGTGGCATGAATGTTATTTGCCACTTAACAGCCTAAGCCAGGACTAGCTGCATGTGGGCACAGACTGATTCATTACCTGAGAAGTTGCAAATGGACTGAACACCGCAACAATCGTCAAACATCTCACTTCTGACCTCGTAATGGAGGGAAGGTCATTGAAGAGGCTGAGATAGTTAGGCCTAGGACACTGTCCTGAGGAACCCTTGTAGCGATGTCCATGGATTGAAATAACTTGCTTTTGACCTACAACTTCCACAATCATTTTCCTTTGTGCTAGGTATGACTCCTGCCATTGGAGAGTTCTCTCCCCCAACCCTGCCCACACCCACCACCCCTCTCCCATTGACTTCAACTTTACTAGGGCTCCTGGAATGCCACACTCGATCAAAATTGCCTTGATGTCAAGGGCAGTCACTCTTAATTTACCCTGGCATTCAGCTCTTTTGCACACATTTAGAACAAGGCTATGATGATGTCTGTAGCCAAGTGATACTGGTGGAATCCAATCTAAGGATTGGTGAGTAGGTTTTTGGTGAGAGTAAGTACCACTTGATAGCAGAGTCTATGTTACCATCCGTTACTTGGATGATTGAGAATAGACTGGCCAAGTTGGATTTGTGTTGCTTCTTGTCCAGCACATACCAGGGCAATTTCCCACTTTGCCAGGTAGATGCCAGTGTTTATAGCATGCTCCTTCTGCTGTTTAGTATGTATGTAACTGTGTTTCGTAGCTTCGCCCAGGCTGACACCTTTGTTTAGATATGCCTGGTTCTGCTCCTTGCATGCTTTCTTACACTCCTCATTGAATTAGGGATAATCCCCTGACATAAGTAATAATAATGAGGGAAATATTGGGCCATGAGGTTACAGATGATGGAATGCAATTCTACTGCTGCTGATAGTCTGAAGTGCCATATGGATACCTAGTTTTGAGCTGCTAGATAGATTTGAATGTCTTCTATTTTGCACATTAGTAGTGCCACACAACACGCTGGAGTGTCCTCAGTGTGAAGAACTGTGTTGTTTATTTCTACCAATACCGTCATAGACAGGTGCATCAATGACAGGTAGATTGGTGAGGACAAGATCCAGTGAGTTTTTCCTCATATTTGTTCTCCTTCCATCTGCTGCAGGTTCATTTTGGTAGCTGCCCGTCAGGACTTAGCTTGCTCAGTTGTAGAGGTACTACCAATCTTGATGATGAACGTTTAAGTCCGCCATCCAGAATGCATTTTATGAACTTGCTACCCTCAGTGCTTTGTTCAAGTGGTCTTTAACATGGGAGAAGCACTGATTTCAAAAGCTGAGGGAGGGCTGTAGGTGGCAAACAGGAGATTTCCTGAGACTTCTTGGGGCCTGGTATGCCAGGGCCCCTCCCTCTTGACCCTATATTAATGTGGCTCCAACCTTTGGTGGGTTTGTTTTGCAAGTGTACCAAGGGATAGTGACTGAGGAGTCTGGGACATTGGCTGTAGTATTTGATTCTGAGAGCATGGTGATGTCAGGCCGTTGTTTGACTAGTCTGCGGATCAGCTCTCCCAATTTTGGGACAAATTCCCAGATGTTATTAAGGGATTTGCAGGGTTGTCTGGGCTGGAATGTCTTTTGTTGTGTCCAGTGCCTAGGTAGTACATTTCATTTTCTGTTTTACAGACAAATGATCTTGTAGTGAGCTTGGATAATGATGATCAACTTATGTTAAAGGAGGCAAACACACTGAAAGAAGCAGGTGTGGGTAAGTGATTGAAAAACCTCTAGTTTTTGACACATTTTGTATAACTGTATATTCAGAGTCTATGTGAACATATGATTGTTATAAATGTAGCATTCAAATTTGCTTTGATTTGTGGTGAGCAAGAACTAATTTGATCTTAGAATCACGTGCAACAAACACAGAAAGCAGTGTTTACATTTGCACATCAGAAGTTGGAGTAACTAAACAATTAAATGTAACAAGCATGTCAAAATGCTGTTTCTAACTGACTAAGCTGAAAGCTGACCCTGGCACCTATATACATCTGGAACTATGATAAAGCTCAACTGCAAGCATTTACTACAACATTGAAAATAAAATTTTCCCTTGATGTTGACAAGGTAATGCACAGTAAATGTGAAGTAAATAGTTCTGTAGAAAGTGGGTAGAATTGAACAGATCAATTAAGTTGCACTTTACATCAGTAATATAATTTAAATTTGAGTACTTCAACTTCTCTCAACAGATGAATTTATGGATTATAGTACAGAAGGTAGAATTTCATATCAAATGAAACTTCAGGTTGTTTGTATATTCTAAGATTGTCAGTTGTTTGTTCTAAATTCCAGTTCTCAATTTTGCTGCTGATTTAAGATATATAGATATCTATACATTAGATTCTTTGAAGATTCACAGGGGCTGCAACATAATTTTTCAGTCAATTTATATATCCAAGTTACAAATAAGATGCAATATTGATATTAATGAAAGAATTTGACAATACACTTTAAAATTGCATTTACACATTTGCAATACAAATAGAAACAGTCAAAAAATGGCTACAATTTTTTTGCTCTAAATTGTAATCAGTTAGAACTCTGAACTCTTCTTAATGGCTTAGTGGATAAATAATTGTGGAATTCAGTCATATAGACAATGCAGGATCTGGGCTCAATCTGCAATCCATTCTAAATTGTCTGATCTCAGTTGGGGCAGAGTTTGTTCTACAATTAATCTCAACATTTCTGCAGAGGGATGATTAAAAAATTCAGCTACGGTTCATACTTCTGATTGCTGTTCATTGTCACTGCTGGAAAATTCAGAGAACAAATTGATCTTTATCAGATATCTAAAGGTGAAATGCAAGTGGATTTTCTGAACAGCTACAGTTTTGAGTGAAACACAAATTTGTATAGCATTACAGAAAATTTCATGCCTTTTCCTTTATCTTGCAGCCCATGAAACAGAAATGGCTTGTTTTAAGAGAGAAGATTATGAAATGTTCAGAAAGAACCCTGTAGTAATCTGGTGATGAAAGTAATATATGTTAAGTTTCTTAAATAATTTTAATGAGCTCAAGTACCTTTCTGCAGAATGTTGAAAGGAAATATGTTCGACATAACAGAGAAGCTCATCTAAAATGAACTTTCAGTATTTTTTTCCTGTTAAAATGTTGACAGTAAAGATATACATTTTAATTTGACTGGCCTAATAGTCTCTTTCATGATCTTTTTGCCACAAAGTGCTGAGCAGTAACTCTGTACTTTCCCTGCAATGAAAGGGAGAAAATTGGAAGCCTAATCGCCTGCTTGGGATTTGCTGCAGAGCAATTTTGAAAGAGGCCTCAGAGCAGGTAGTCTTCATACTTTCCATTGAGGAACAGGTTGGATGGAAATGTAGATAGTTGAAATCAGCAACTACACTTTTTATATATCAATATCAAATTGTGAACATTGTTTCAAATAAATGGATATAAATTAACTTATCGTTTCTTATATAAATTTGTGTTAATTTATTTGATGTTTGGGATTAACAGTAAAAGTTACTTGCAGTGTAAAGTTTATTAGTTCTTTTCTATTCCTGTGACAAGTTGAGTGAAAATCACAACTTCTATTTACATAGCATGTTTCATATCCTCAAGAACACTGTACAGCCAAAAAAACCTTCAGTTTATTCACTACACACAAAGACATCAGTCACAATGGAAAAAATGTTGGTGAGCAGGCGGGGAGAGGAAGGAATCAATGGCCCTGCCCAGTGTGTGTATGCTCGTGTACTCCCCCACCCCAGGTTTTTGCATTTAGTTCGCACTTGGTGTGAATTACTACGTCATGAATTATACCGAGTGTCACAAAATTGTGCAAGTGAGTATCCATACACTACCCTCTGAAGTCAGTTGCAGGTTGAAATATCCAATTTGATTTATTGCAGTTACATAGTTTTTTTTTTACATTGGCTGTCATCAGGTGCATCACCAAGTGGAAGATAGATAATTTAAAAACAAAAAACTGCGGATGCTGGACATCCAAAACAAAAACAGAATTACCTGGAAAAGCTCAGCAGCTCTGGCAGCATCGGCGGAGAAGAAAAGAGTTGACGTTTTGAGTCCTCATGACCCTTCAACAGAACTGAGTGAATATTAGGAGAGGGGTGAGAGCTGGTTTAAGGTGGTGGGGGGGGTGTGGTTTTAGGGACAAGCAAGCAGTGATAGGAGCAGAGAATCAAAAGATGTCACAGACAGAAGAACAAAGAGGTGTTGAAGGTGGTGATATTATCTAAACGAATGTGCTAATTAAGAATGGATGGCAGGACACTCAAGGTACAGTTCTATTGGGGGTGGGGTGGAAAGGCTAACAGGGCATAAAGGATATAGATTTAAAAATAATGGAAATAGGTGGGAAAAGAAAAATCTATATAAATTATTGGAAAAAAACAAAAGGAAGGGGGAAGAAATGGAAAGGGGGTTGGAGGAGGGAGTTCAAGATCTTAAGTTGTTGAATTCAATATTCAGTCCGGAAGGCTGTAAAGTGCCTAGTCGGAAGATGAGGTGCTGTTCCTCCAGTTTGCGTTGGGCTTCACTTGAACAATGCAGCAAGCCAAGGACAGACATGTGGGCAAGAGAGCAGGGTGGAGTGTTAAAATGACAGGGACGTTTGGGTCTTTCTTGCGGACAGACCACAGGTGTTTTGCAAAGCGGTCGCCCAGTTTACATTTGGTCTCTCCAATGTAGAGGAGACCGCATTGGGAGCAACGAATGCAGTAGACTAAGGGGAAATGCAAGTGAAATGCTGCTTCACTTGAAAGGAGGGTTTGGGCCCTTGGACGGTGAGGCAAGAGGAAGTGAAGGGGCAGGTGTTGCATCTTTTGCGTGGGCATGGGGAGGTGCCATAGGTGGGGGTTGAGGAGTAGGGGGTGATGGAGGAATGGACCAGGGTGTCCTGGAGGGAGCGATCCCTACGGACTGCCGCCAGGGGTGTGAAGGGAAGATGTGTTTGGTGGTGGCATCATGCTGGAGTTGGTGGAAATGGTGGAGGATGATCCTTTGAATGCAGAGGCTGGTGGGGTGATAAGTGAGGAAAGGGGGACCCTATCATGTTTCTGGGAGGGAGGAGAAGGCATGAGGGCGGATGCATGGAAGATGGGCCAGACATGGTTGAGGGCCCTGCCAACGACCATGGGTGGAAAACCTCGGTTAAGAAAGGAGGAGGACATGTCAGAGGAACTGTTTTTGAAGTTAGCATCATCAGAACAGATGCGACAGAGGCGAAGGAACTGAGAGAATGAGATGGAGTCCTTACAGGAAGTGGGATGTGAGGAGTTGTAGTCGAGGTAGCTGTGGCAGTCGGTAGGCTTGTAATGGATATTGGTGGACAGTCTATCACCAGAAATTGAGACAGAGAGGTCAAGGAAGGGAAGGGAAGTGTTAGAGATGGACCATGTGAAAATGATGGAGGGGTGGAGATTGGAAGCAAAATTAATAAATTTTTCCAGGTCCCGACAAGAGCATGAAGCAGCACCGAAGTAATCATTGATATACCAGAGAAAGAGTTGTGGGGGGGGGGCCGGAGTGGGACTGGAACAAGGAATGTTCCACATACCCCATAAAGAGACAGGGCCCCCTACGTCGATGATTACTTCGGTGCTGCTTTATGCTGTCGTCGGGACCTGGAAAAATTTGTTAATTTTGCTTCCAATCTCCACCCCTCCATCATTTTCACATGGTCCACCTCTGACACTTCCCTTCCCTTCCTTGACCTCTCTGTCTGAATTTCTGGTGATAGACTGTCCACCAATATCCATTACAAGCCTACTGACTCCCACAGCTACCTCGACTACAGCTCCTCACACCCCACTTCCTGTAAGGACGCCATCTCATTCTGTCAGTTCCTTCGCCTCCGTCGCATCTGTTCTGATGATGCTACCTTCAAAAACAGTTCCTCTGACATGTCCTCCTTCCTTAACCAAGGTTTTCCACCCACGGTCGTTGGCAGGGCCTTCAACCGTGTCCAGCCCATCCGCCCTCACGCCTTCTCCCTCCCAGAAACATGATAGGGTCCCCCTTGTCCTCACTTATCACCACACCAGGCTCCGCATTCAAAGGATCATCCTCCGCCATTTCTGCCAACTCCAGCATGATGCCACCACCAAACACATCTTCCCTTCACCCCCCCGGTGGCATTCCGTAGGGATCGCTCCCTCCGGGACACCCTGGTCCATTCCTCCATCGCCCCCTACTCCTCAACCCCCACCTATGGCACCTCCCCATGCCCACGCAAAAGATGCAACACCTGCCCCTTCACTTCCTCTCTCCTCACCGTCCAAGGGCCCAAACACTCCTTTCAAGTGAAGCAGCATTTCATTTGCAACTTAGTCTACTGCATTCGTTGCTCCCAATGCAGTCTCCTCTACATTGGAGAGACCAAACGTAAACCGGTCGACCGCTTTGCAGAACACCTGCGGTCTGTCCGCAAGAAAGACCCAAACGTCCCTGTCGCTTGCCGTTTTAACACTCCACCCTGCTCTCTTGCCTACATGTCTGTCCTTGGCTTGCTGCATTGTTCCGGTGAAGCCCAATGCAAACTGGAGGAACAGCACCTCATCTTCCGACTAGGCACTTTACAGCCTTCCGGACTGAATATTGAATTCAACAACTTTAGATCTGAAGTCCCTCCTCCATCCCCACCCCCTTTCCGTTTCTTCCCTTCCTTTTGTTTTTTCCAATAATTTATATAGATTTTTCTTTTCCCACCTATTTCCATTATTTTTCAATCTATATATTTTATGCCCTGTTAGCCTTTCCATCCCACCCCCAATAGAGCTGTACCTTGAGTGTCCTGCCATCCATTCTTAATTAGCACATTCGTTTAGATATCACCACCTTCAACACCTCTTTGTTCTTCTGTCTGTGACATCTTTTGATTATATGCTCCTATCACTGCTTGCTTGTCCCTATAGCCACATCCCACACCCCCCACTTCTCTCCCCCCACCCCCACCTTAACCAACTTATATTTCACTCCTCTCCGAATATTCACTCAGTTCTGTTGAAGGGTCATGAGGACTCAAAACATCAACTCTTCTTCTCCGCCAATGCTGCCAGACCTGAGTTTTTCCAGGTAATTCTATTTTTGAGATAGATAATTTATCTCTTCCACCTCCAATGGAGGGCCAGCCACTTGCGTGTAGCTTGGTCCTCGTTCTTAACCCAGTTTCAGCTGAAAATTTATGGATGGCAGATCTTTATAAGGCAGTGTGCAAAAAATATCTCTGCTTCAGATCTTTTAAATTTACCATGAATGCTTTGTAAATTACTTTCCTAAAGGGTTACTTGAACCGGTCAAATTTTTTCTTACTGTTTATACTGCATGTTGTCCAAACCTGCTTGAAACTGTCCAGAACACAATGATGTGTGAACCTCAAGTTTAATAGTCTAGCGTGTACAGACTGTAATTTCATTAAATAAGCATTCATGTTTCTAAATGAAACTATGGCTAGAATTCCCCCCTTCCTCTAGAAGCAGGCTGGCAGAGAGGGCATTGGGTGACATGGTGGCAGGGGCTGTTGTGCCTGACATTTATCCACCTCTGGTATTTTGCTACCAGCGGAGGAGGCGTCAGGTGCCCTGTCCACCCTTGAGACAATTGAAGCCCTTAAATAGTCAATTGAGGGCCACTTAAGGACAAAACCTCCCAGGGGTGAGGATTGACCATGTAATGTTACAAGACTGCCAGGTAAGCCCTGACTGCCTTGAGATGGGAACCTTGCTGTTTGGGCATCCTGTGCCCAATGGAGGACCCACCCAATGGTCCTTCCTGCCCCCACTTTGTTTCCTCCCCCACCACTCGATTGGCGACTGGGCCCCCGTTCACTGTCCGGCTCCAGTGACGATCGTCATTGGGAACTGGCTGCAGTCGTAGCATGGATCACTCTTCCTTCCCAGGTAGGGGTGGAAATCTCGTCCTGAGCCAACTACCAGCTGTAAAATTAAATCGGTTTCCTGTCTGAGGTGCTCACGCCTGACTTTATGGCTGTGGGGCAGGGCCACCCTCTTCATGTAAAATTCCAGCCTATGTTTTGTTCAACACTTTTCATACTTTCACACACACTAGCAGAGGCCTGACAATTTAATAATCATGTAATTGGATGCATAGGTGTAAACATGACTGGGAAGTCAATTTTAATTTCTTGAGCTAGAATACTTATCAAATATGCTCCACCAGCTTAGACGTGAATCTGTTGGGGATGGAAAGCTCTGGGATTTGCACCTACACTCATTTCTGAGAATTAGTAATAAATCAGTGATCTACAATGTATTTTAAATACTTTTAATAAATCCTCCAAGATGCCCATATCAGCATTCGTTGCTTTATTTGCAGTATGAATTGTAGAATGTTAGTGTAAAGCAAGAATTCCCACAGCAATCAGTTAAAAAAAAATGAAAACTGAGTGAAAATACCTGACAGCAATTTAATTGTTGTATTTAAAATCTCTCATTGTCTATTATTCAATATTCCTGTCAAAAGTATCAAACATACAATACTTTTGGATCTGAATTTTTCCTCCAGGTCACATGAAAGAGAAGCCACTTTTAAGGAGGGAATTTAAAAAGGAGTTCTTATTAAACTGAACTTCTTCAAGTAAGGCACTTGGAGAGAGGTTCATACTACTAGGCCCAATACCTAAAATATTTGCATTGTGCTTGTCACCTCTGCTCCTGAGACTACCACACCCTCTAGTCTTGTTGGCAGTAGCTGAGACACGAGGTGAAATAAATTGTCTTCCTCCCCATTATAATTTATACAATGAGGTCAAGGAGTGGCCAGCCATTGTCCTTGCTACATGCTTGTAGAGGAAGGTTGCTGGCATGGTATTGGATCTCCCCCGTCTCATTTCATATGGTATATTTGTGTGGTACATTGAAGGAAAACCCGATCCTTTGCTAATTAACATAATTCAGGTTAAGGCAGTTTAACCATGCAATTGTAACTTCCTTGCTATGTAGATATCCATATTAGCTAAATACTGAATTATTAAAGTGATCAAATGTTTTTTTTTAAACAAATATCAACAGTATAGGCAATAGCCAACAGAGGCATTAAACTCTCATTTTGAAGTCGGAGATATGTCATTTCAATCTAGAAGGAAAACAACTTTAATCAGCTACTGTATGATAATTAAATCAATTTCAGTTGGAATACATAATATGGTTGTGTTTAATTACTAAAGTCTTTGTTGAATAAGAGGTAAACTAGAATTAATGTTTCTCACTCCCCCCTCTACTCCATGACCATTGATTACGTTTTGAAATTAAATTGTGAATATAGTTTAATTATTTTTTTAAATGTACACAAGAGGTACGCAGATGTTGTACAAAAACCAATAGACCACAAATCTGTATCCCGATAGAACATTTCATGTATACACGTTTATAATTTTTCATAGCATACACATTTTAATCCAATTACAAAGTGTAATAAATGTATTAAGTTGCAGTGTACATAATGTAAACAAAAATCTTTACATTTAATCTTGCAGAATACAAACTTCAGACACTTTACAAAATAAATGTATAGGGGCCTAGATTGTCTGCTAGTCTATGCTGGTTTTATCAGTGCAACCTGGCTGAAGTTGGCCAAACCGGTGCAAAAGATTTCAGAATTTTTGTGAAGTGTAAATCAAAATTCAGACCTTCCATGCTGGTTTCAAAAGTATTCTGCCTCTCCAACATAGCTGTTCATATCTCCAGTCGAAATAATGCGGAAGGCAAGCTTCTGCCAATTGTGCCTATTTGCAGCTATTTGAGAAGGCTCTTCAAATTGAGTTTTTCTTTTGGCAAACAGGCACATTTTAGAAGTTTACATGTTAAGAAATAATTAATTTAAAAAGAAACTGACTAGTGTACTCCAAGGAAACATGTTAATGGTTGTATAGTTTTTGGAAGTAGTTTCCAGGGCTTTAACATCTATTTACTCACAGATAAGAGCCTTAGACACCATGTGTTTCTTTTTTGTGATAAATACATTTTTGACTATTTTAAAAAAGGAATCTACTGTGACTCAAATACAATTAATATCTTTTCATGTAAAGAGAAAAAAATGATTGCACTGACCATACGTGCTGGTTCACACAAGGTTTTATATTTGTGATTAGGCAGATGAGTTTGGGTGAAACTTAAACCATAACTTCATTTTTGTAAATTGCAGTTTCCCAATTGTGCCCTAAACCAAAACTCTCTACTCAAGTGTGGTTTAAACAACAGATATACTTAGAATTCTTTACATCCCTATGTTTGGTGATGGTTGGCTCCAGGCATTATTTAGGTCGTACCAGCACTAGAATATATTGAACACTGTACAGCTGTTCTAATTAACACAATGCCATGATTTACATTAGACTCAACATTAAATATCTTGTGGTGTAATTGTCAACTTTACATTATCTAATTCTGTATACCGTATACCTGCATAACCTAATTACAAACATTATAGTCAGTTAAGGATACACTAAGGTGGGCTGTTCCTAGTTTGACAAAGTGCAATACTTAGAGGAAGAGAGTGCTATGCAAGACATATAAAAGTTTACAGTAAGCACTGTTTTCCTAAATGGGTGTAATCACAATATGTGACTTCTTATTGATTTAGGATCTATAGTCTTATGGGTACACCATTTGAATATCAACAGAAGCAGAAGCCTTCACAACTACTTATTGATCTAGATACTAATCAGTATATTTCTTCTATATTATTTTGTATCCTGAAAATTCTTCTTTCAGCATTTGGAATGAAACTCTTGTTTTCTTGCTCAAGAAACAGCCACAGTATCAATCCATCTCAAAACTATTCAATAAATGACAAAGCCTTTATATCGCTACCCATGCAGATAATGAATAAAATACTAACAATTATCTTGTTATATAAAGCATAAACACAAAGTAAACAATCATTGTTTCTGTATATTTAAGAGCAGACAACTATTCTGCAGCAATCATCCCTATCTCTTTCTTATAAATTTTAAAAGCGCTATAGAATTAGAATTAGTGCTTCAATTTATTTGTAGAAATTGAAAATTCTCACAAATGGCAGTTGCAAAGGTAGTACTCAAACTATGCTGGTGTTCTCTACATTGAAATCTGAAAAGTCACTAACGTCACCAGCTTCATGGAACTTCACTTGGCGATTAACTTCCCAGCCACGTCTGATCTGTGTCAGTTTGCGATTCACAAAGGGAAGGAATAGGTACACTTTGGCCAGAAGGACTATGCAAGGCACGATGAGAGCAATTGTGAATGTAGGTGGCAGGTAGAATTTGTATTGGGCTGATTCGAAGGCTTTACACCATCCAAATGTTAGTGTGTGTAGAGTGCTGATCACCAGTGCAGCGTATCCAAGCCTGGACTGAAAAACAATAACTTCAAGGTTCACATAATTGATTGTGTCTCAATTTCTAAGTTTTACATTTTTATTCATATGCATCTGTAAAGGGTTTAATGTACATCAGCTATCAAACTTTTTATACCATATTCTTTTAGTATACATTCCTAATACTGGTAGATTTATGTATTCTGTTTTGTATCTTATGTTGGCATTACATGCATGGATATTGCTTTGTTTCTTTCCCACATCCTAATCCACCAATCTCAATGTACTTCTGAAATGTCTCAATGATAACGATAGGATAAAAGACAGTAATTTTTAAATTTTGATGTTTGAATAACTTTCACATTTTGATTTTGTCATTCATAAAATATGTAAAAACTATAAGTAAATTACATTAGTAAAGTACAACTGTGAAATTGTGTTCAGCTGTACAGAACTTGGAGGCATTGAGTTAAGATCAGTAAATACGATCTGGAATGCACTTCCTGAAAGGTGGAGGGGATAGATTTAATTGTGACTTTTGAGAGGAAATGAAGGAGGGGAATGGGACTAGCTAAATTGCTCTGGCAAAGAGCCAGCATGGGCCAAATTACCACCTTTTGTGCTATTATTTCCAAGATTAGCGTACCTAATCTTGGAAATAATAGCACAAAAGGTGGTAATTCAGTTCACTTGCTATTACTGAGCCAAAGCTGACATCTTAAAGAGAACAGAGTAGGGATTAAGCCTGTAGCCTTTAAGGTCTTTCTGACTCACTAATATTATGCTGTACAATCCAAGGATCCAACTTTTAAAATAATTCAAAATAGTAAAATACCATCAATAAGCAAAAAAAAAGCATCATAACTCCTAAGAGTTACTTTCTGGGTGTTGGAATGTACAGTGGTGGGGTACTTCAATGTCAAAGCACCAAGAGTGGCTTGTTAGCACCACTAATGACCAATCTGGCTGAATCCTAAAGGACATTGCTGCTAGATTGGGTCTGCAGCAGGTGGTGAGGGAACCAACAGGAGGGAAAAAGCTACTTGACCTTGTCCTCACTAATTCACCTGTTGCAGATGCTTCTGTCCATGATAGTATCAGTAGAAGTGACCACAGCACAGTTCTTGGGGAGATGATGTCCCACCTTCATGTTGAGTATACTCTCCATCGTGTTGTGTATCACTACCACTGTGTTAAATGGGATAGATTTCGAACAGATCTAGCAACTCAAAACTGGGCATCCATGAAGCACCATGGGCCAGCAACAGCAGAATTCTATTCAACCACAATCTGGCAGGTGCAGCCCCCACTCTTAGCACTACCATCAAGCCAGGGGAACAACTTTGAGTGCAGAAGGGCATGCCGGGAGCAGCACTAGGCATATTTAAAAATGAGGTGTCAACTTGCTGAAGCTACAACACAGATCTACTTGCATGCCAAACAGCATAAGCATCATGTAATAGAACTTAAGTGATCCCACAAACAACAGATCAGATCTAAGCTCTGCAGTCCTACCACATCCAGTTGTGAATGTTGGTGAACAATTAAACAACTAACATGAGGAAGAGGCTTCACGTATATCCCCACCCTCGGTGATGGAGGAGCCCAGCACATCAGTTCAAACGATAAAGCTGAAGCATTTGTAACCAACTTAAGCCAAAAGTGCCAAGTGGATGATCCATCTCGACCTCCCTGGAGGCCCCCAGCATCACAGATGGCAGTCTTCAGCCAATTTGATTCACTTCATATGATATGAAGAAACAGCTGAAGTCACTGGCTCTGACAATATTCCGGCAATAGGACTAAAAATATGCTCCCGAACCAATTGCGGCCCTAGCCAAGCTGTTTCAGTACAGCTACAACACTGGCATCTGTCTGACAAATGTGGAAAATTTCCCAGATATGATGCACCACAAAAAGCAGGACAAATCCAACTCAGTCAATTACCACCCCATCAGCCTACTCTCAATCATCAGCAAGGTGTCGTCAATAGTGCAATCAAGCGACAACTTACTCTGCAATAACTAGTTTACTGACACTCAATTTGGATTCCACCAGGGCCACTCACTCATTAACCTCATTACAGCCTTGACTCAAACATGGACAAAAGAATTGAACTCCAGAGATGAGGTGAGAGTGACTACCCTGGACACCAAGGCAGCATTTGACACTGTGGGGCATGAAGGAGCCCAAGCAAAACTCGAGTCAATGAAAATCACGGGAAAAACTCTCCATTGGTTGGAGTCATAACAAGCACGAAAGAAGATTGTTGTTGGAGGTCAATCAGTTCAGTCCCAGAACGTTGCTGCGGGAGTTCCTCAGGGTAGTGTCCTAGGCCCAACCATCCTAGTTGCTTCATCAATGACCATCATAAGGTAAGGAGTGGGGATGTTCGCTGAAGATTGCACAATGTTCAGCACCATTCACAACTCCTCAGATACTGAAGCAGTCTACGTCCATATGCAGAAAGACGGACAACATTCAGCCTTGGGCTGATAAGTGACAAGTAACATTCATGCCACATAAGTGCCAATCAATGACCATCTCCAACTAAAGAGAACTTGACCATCTCCCTTTGACCTTCAATGGCATTACTGTCATTGACTCCCCACTAACAACATCCTGGGGATTCCACTGATCAGAAACTGAACTGGACCAGCTATATAAATTCTGCAGTTTCGAGAGTAGGACATAAGTTGGGAATTCTGTGGTGAGTAAATCACCACCTGACTCCCCAAGGCCTCACCATCTACTTGTCAGGAGCATGATGGAATACTCTCCACTTGCCTGGATGAGTGCAGCTCCAACAACACAAGAAGCTTGACACCATCCAGAACAAAGTAGCCCACTTGACTGGCACCTCATCCATCACCTTCAACCACTCCATCATTGAAGCACAGCGGCAGCAGTGTGTAGCAGCTACAAGATGCACTCCAGCAACTCATCAAGGCTCCATCGTCAGCGCCTTCCAAACCCGGGACCTCTACCACCTACTGGAAGAGGCCAGCAGATGCATGGGAGCACCACTACCTGCCAGTTGCCCGCCACGCCACAACACTATCCTGAGTTAGAACTATATCACTGTTCCTTCACTGTCGCTGGGTCAAAATCCTGGAACTCCCTTCCTAACAGGACTGTGGGTGTACCTACACCACATGGACTGCTGGGTTCAAGAAGATGGGTCACCACCACCTTCTCAACTTCAATTACGAATGGGCAATAAATGCAGCCCTGTCCAATGATGCCCACTTCCCATGAAATAAATTAAGAAAAAATGCACATACCGCCAATCTAACACAGCAAAATGATATGATTGACTGAATGGCCTTCTCCCTCCTGTTCTGTAAATTTTCTATAATCTATGACAAAGACCTTTTCTTGTTGTTGAATTGACAGATATTGGATTCAGAAACAATTAAAATATGTTTACTGTATACAGTAATATACAAAAAAAATCAAAGGACACATTGTTTTACATCTGAATTTCTGCCAGTTGAATTAAAAATGTGACCAGCAGGAGAGTGCTGTTCCTAATGGAAGACTGAAGGAGTACCAGCATGTGGTTGGTAAATCGGCAAAATTAACCTCAGCTTTCAAAT
Organism: Carcharodon carcharias; assembly: GCF_017639515.1. Taxonomy (NCBI): domain Eukaryota; kingdom Metazoa; phylum Chordata; class Chondrichthyes; order Lamniformes; family Lamnidae; genus Carcharodon; species Carcharodon carcharias. The sequence goes on along the minus strand of NC_054478.1, from coordinate 55,400,061 downwards.
TACAGACCAAAGTTCAAGCTTTACAATTAAATCCCACTGAAGAACTGGTGCCAATGCTTTACGTTATAAACAGCCACATTGTTGATTTTGCAAGAATCTTAACAAAAATAGATGCCCACCTCAGCAATTCTAAGAAAACTTCACTTGAAGTAATTTTAGTTCATCACTGATCAGAATACTGAGTTAGTGGAAAAAATGGCACAATTAAAAAAAATAAATTCTCTTACTTGAATAAAGCTAAATTCTCTCCAGTTCAGAGAACCTGCCACTGATGGCAGTGAGGTCACAGCAAGCAGTGAAAGCACGCCTATAGCCAGAATTCCAAAGAAAAGATAAATTTCCATCCTCCACACTTCTTCCTCTACCCAAGCATTATCTTTGTCATTTTTAATCTGATAAGATAACAGAAAAAGATCACCATATATAAATGTACCTTTAGAATAATCCGTTTTTTATCAAGCAGTTTACAGGCTACTTAACAGGAACACAATGTGATTAGTTTAATGCTTGATCATCTCCCCTTTTATCTCAATTTAGCAAGGATTGAAAACAATCTTTCAGTTTTCAGTTTTGGTGAGAAGTCCACATCCAAAACATCAACCTGCCTTTTCTTTTTACAAATGCTGACAGACTGACCTGCTGTGTATTTTTAGCATTTGCAATTTTTTTTTTATTGGAACAGTTACTGCTCACTTCAAAGTACTTCACTCTATTTGGTATGTTTTGAGATGTCAGAAATGTGAAAAGGTGCCATATAAATAAAATGCCACACAATGATGTCAATGTGTTGTTACGGAGTCTAATCAGCTATCAAATTGTTTTTAATCTGAGATCCTAGAACCACAATGTTCATTAATATTTCAAAATGGATGATTTCTTAACTGGTCGAGTAAACTGTTTCTTAGGCTGTACGTGATGTTTACTACGAGAGGAGGGAATGTAACCATTTCAGTTTGGACTCCATCACCTTATGGATGTTTTTTCTCCTCCCTCAGTGCAGCGCTTGCAATCTTTTGGGTACCAGGAACTGCATATTTGATATCCTACTGTCACCACAGCTATGTGTTGGGAGTTTACAATGTGTAAGTGGCATGGTTGAGAACAAAGATCAAAATAACCTCTCCAATCACTACATTGATTGTAAGACCCTGGAAATTTGATGCTGAATAATGATGTTTTCTAAATAGAATTCCTAATTCTTCAAAACATTTGGCAAACACTGCAATTTGGACCCCAGAACTTCATAGTAAGTCCTGTACAAAGTAAAAGGACTCCTCAGTTTTCTGTTGCTTGCAGTAAGCCACTTTAGGCAGTTTTAAGTATAAGGTAAACTTTCACCTTGTTCTAAGCATTAAGTAAACATGACATAGGAGTTAAGGGTCCTCAACGCATGATCAAATTTGAAGTGAATAAAAAAAAACTAGGAAAGTAACAAAGACAGTCAGGATTCACGGCTTTTGTCATGGTTGTGTTAATTTACATGATTTTTTAAAAATGCCACAGACAGCATTGTTAGTGCTACTTAACAGTGGTTCTTCAGAAATAAAATTTCATTCAATGTATCTGAAAACAGTAGTACTAAACCCAAACAAGTTACAACCCCAAATGTGATTGGCAGGTAGACCAATCGAGAGCAGATTCTGTAGACTCAATACAATAGTCTGAGGTGGTTAATTATTATTTGTGATGGTACATTTTCAGTATAATAGCTGCTGTTATTGTCTGTTGATTACTAATTTTATTTTTAAAATGTGAAGTATTTATATTCCAATGATTACAGCAAACTCCTTTCCAGTCAAAGAGCAATTTTTCACTTAATATATCAATGTAACTCTGGAAAACTGGAGAACACATCTCGTATATTAAATAACATACTCTAAATTTAAATAGAAAGACAGGTTAACAATCTTTGTTAATAGTATTTTAGTCCTATTGATTGTCAGTTCAAATTAGTAGATCATTTTAAGTGCACTTAAAAGTGCAACCTTGACTAAAATTTTGTGGTAATTCAAAAATTGTTCCCCTCCTCCCAACACTCTCAACCGCCCCAGGAATAGACTATTTTAGGTTTCTCCTAAACACCAGTTTTATTTAAAAACTGGGGGGGGGACACCTAATTTGGCACCATTGTAAAATGGTCATATAATTATTTGTTAATGAAACCTCCCACTTGGTGGTGTGCTTGCTGCACCATCTTTGATCTTTGCATAAGAACGAACGAACTGTTAGCAATGTTTAAAATTACAATTCTCTTACCTGGGTGTAAGCGTCATTCAGGAGATTGTAACGTGCAGATCTGCGCATAGGAAGACTGAGACTATAGACTGCATGCAAAGTAGCACAGAAAAAGCTCAACAGGCCAAGCTGTTTTCTTTGTTGAAGCCACTGATCTAACCAACGTGGAAAGCATTTATACTTGGTGCCATTGCGTAGCTGAAAAATGGCTGCAAGGACTCCTGGCAGGTAAACAAGGGATAGCATCACAAATGCAACACATGGTAGTGTGACATTAACGAGATCAATTGGGATTTTATAAAATGTGTTCTGTCCTTTCATTAAGTATGGATGAATAACCTTTCTAATAAAATTATAGATATAGAAAAATACAAATAAGGCAAGTGCTAGCAGAACAGGTATTTTCCATGAAGGAAAGAGGCGTAGTGGAAGATTCTCAATCTCTCTTGCAGATGATAATGCGCCCATATCCACAGGAATGAATCCCATATTGCGTGTCATTTCAGCCACTATACATCTAGCTTCTTGGCTGTCACTGCAGATCAGCACCTGTAGGAGAATAGGGTATCTTATTTTTCCAACTTAATTAATTCAGATCAGGAAAAGTGGTGTCCTTCTAAAGTTTAAAATTATGCGCATGAAGTTAGACTGTTTAAAAAGTATCACTTTTTCATCAAGGAATTAGCTTTAGAGAATCATTCAATGGTCTCCTCCTGTGCCATAATTATTCAGCTAAAATCTATGCCTGCTCTCTGCAACAGCAATTTAACTCCTTCCACTCACCAGTCCTTTCCTCACAGCACTGCAATTTTTTTCCTTCAGGCGCTTATCCAATTCTCATTTGAATGCCACAATAGAATCTTCCTCACCCACTCTTCAGGCAATGTATTCCCGATTCTAACCACATGCTACGTAAAAAATCTTTACCTCATGTTGCCATTGGTTCTTTTGTCATTCACTTTATAATGTCCTCTAGTTTTTGACCATTCTGCTAATGGGAATGGCTTCTCTCTATCTACTGTCCAGACCCTTCATGGTTTTGAACATCTCTAACAAATATAACCTCAAGCATTTCTTCAAGAACAACACCAGTTTCTCCAATCTATCCATGTAAAAAAAAAATCCCTCATCCCTGGAACTATTCTTGTAAATTTTTTCTACACCCTTTCCAATGCCACCACATCCTTCCCAAAGTGGTGTCTAGAACTGGGACCGGGTTTTACCAGGTGCTGTGGTCCTCACCTGCCAGCCTAAATGTCAGTTTGGAGCCCACCCCCAGAAGAAGAACGACTGCCCCACTGTCATTTAATTGTCATCAATGGCCATTAATGGGCTGGAGATAGGGTTCCTGCCCCCTCAGGGACAGGAAGTCCCACCTCAATGGGCTGGCAGCTCTGTGGTCCCAGTAGTGGCAGGCAGGAATGGTGACCACAAGTGCAACTACAGGCAGTCGCCAATGGAGATAATTATTGGAGCCAGACACTATGGGCAGGATTTTATGAATCGGCAAGCGGGGACGGGACCTGCTCGCCGACGCATAAAATGACGCGCGGTCGTCACCGTACCTCATTTAAATTTTCAGGAAGGCGGGGGCTCAGTGAAATAAGCTGCACATCTGCCAACCTGTCAATGGCCATTTAAGGCCATTAACAGAGTCAATTATTTAATTAAAGGACCTGCCCGTCCAACCTTAACGTTGGCGGGCAGGCCAGGAGTCCCGGCGCAAACTGGAAAAAGCATGAAACCTCATCCGCAGGCGGGATGAGGTTTCATGTTAACTTTTTAAAAAATTTAATAAAGTCTTTGTTAAAATTATGGACATGTCCCAACTCAAGTGACATTGTCACATGAGGGGACATGTTTGGGAAATTTTACTTTTCTATTTTTAGGTTTTGTACATTTTGAACTGATCTCCCTGAGGCTGCACTTAGCTTCATGGTGGTGTGAGATGTCCCTGTGCCTGGGGGAGAGAGGAGGGGGACACCACCATGTCCCCGTCCCCTCTCCCCAGTGTGCATGAGCGAGAGAGTGCACTCTTGATTTTGGAATCCCCCTGCATAGAGAGCACATAGCGCTTCTGTGGGGGGGGGGGAATTCAGCCTTATAAGTGGGGCATTCCATCAGGACCTGACCACCTGACCTTGGGAGAGGGGAGATGGGAGTGTGGGGCCTGGTTTGAGAGGACACGGGTGTAGGTAAAGAGGGAGGAGGCATGGGGACCTGCAAAGTAGTCTCGCCCCTCTCCTTACCGCCCCGACTTTGCCAATCACCTGCCCATGCAGCTAAAGCTGCCAGGTTTTCCACATGGTGTGGACCTCCACTGCTGCAGGTAAAATAGAGGTGGAAGCACAGGAAGCGCTAAAGTGGATGTTAATTGGTCACTTAAGAGCCTGAATAGGCCCAAGGGTAGGCAGGCTGCCCAACACTGCCCTCTGTGGGGTGGGCAGGTAGGTGGATGAAGGTGAAGTGCTGGATTTTATGAGCAGATGGGGCACTTTCTCAACTTGCTTTGTCAACTTCAATAATTTGTGCACATATACCCCCAGAGCTCTGATCTGTTCCTGCAGCAACTTTAGAATTGTCCCTATTATATTACTTGAAAATTGCTGACAACCAATTTAAGACTAACAGTCATGCTCACAGTGTGGCTCACTTACGCATGCTAGAAACTTTTATAAATTCACAGTGCCCTGTCTTTTGCAGACAGAAGGAGCATGTCTATGCATTGTAGCTTTTTCAACTCAACAAAAACTTGGCAGACAGCAATTCCCTTTGGCTCATCTCTCATGGGTTCATTTCCCATTGCAATTCCTTGACCAGAGTTCACCTGCATGATTTGAATTTAAACAAAAGCTTGGCATTTAACTGTTCCCTGGTCCAATCAGCACTCTCTTCTCATGAAATATAACTTATTGTTCTCTTTACGATTAGTATTCTTGCAAATCTGTCTTGATGAGTACAAGACAAACAGCTTTGACAGCATGTCTCTTTTTATCAGCAATACTCAAGCTCCTTCATTTTATATTGCCTTTTCTTCTTTCTTCTTACCAAAATGTATCAGTTTGCACTTCTCTGCAGTATGCAGAATTCTGTAGCAGACCAGAGGAAACTTTTATACCCATGAAAGGAACTCACGTCTTGCATTATTTAACAATCTCACTCTGGTGAACTTTACTGTGGAGTAAAGTCATGTCCCAATTCCAGATTTCCAATTTTGCTTCAGTACAAAGTAGAAACTGCTTTGAATCAATGCTAAAGTTCCAGTATAAATGCATGATGCTTGGGATCTAAAAATGTAGATCTCTTCTAGAGGGTGTATTGCAGACATGACCATAATCACCACCATATATGAATTGTGCTGAACTTCACATGAATGTTGAATGTAAATCTTTCAATTCACCTCAGATTAGATTAATTTTGAAAGGGGCTGCATGAAATGACTGAGTACTGTAGATTGCAGCATATAGGTCAACCTTTGAAGCTTCAAAATTCTTTCCAAAAACAGGAGTTGATTTATATGCTGACTATAAAATGTGTCAAGCCAAGCCGTAAAGAAGAATGTAAATGTTTGGTCTTGCCTTTATTGGGAGGCACTTTAATGCACAAATGACTCCATCATAATCATAACAAAGGAATTACTTTGCACCATTTTATTTATGATACTCACCTGTTTATTTCCATCTCTTGCACCAAATTGCAAAGCCCAGGCTGAGATGACGTTAAATGCTTTCACAACTGTGCACCCTGGGAACAGAGAGGCAAGGTGTTCAGCATTTGATTCGTCATATACATTCAGTTGCATGTTGTTACTGACATCCACCAAAATCTTCCCAGTCAGTACATCTCTTAGTTCACTCAATGTGCTGTAATGTTCACGGTACACTGCTATAAAGATAATGTTGACCTTGCTTATGGCTTCCCGTTGACTGGTAACTTCATTTGCAGTGGGAAACAAAGATGCAGTGCGTTTAGGATGCCGACTTCCTACAATCACGCTATAACCAGAACAGACCAGACGTGCAGCCAAAGAGCGAGCAAAATCTCCAGTTCCCAGAATGCCAACAGTTATTTTCTGGAGGTCATATTGATGAATTTCACTCTCCTTTCCCAAGAGCGGTTTTGCCATTTCTTTTTTAGCCATTCTTTATAGCTGAAAGAGAGGGGAACATGTTATTTTCTGTGGACAACCCACTATTGCAATAAATCAACACTAATCTCCAGTAGTTTGTGATGGGCGCATCAGTCTTACTGTGAGTTACATGACTCAGTCAGTTTAACTCTCAGAACAAGAATTTGCATTTATACAGCCCCTTTAACATAGTCAATATCCCAAGACACTTCATAGAAACATTATGAAATAAAATTTGACATCATGTCACATGATTAGGCTTAATTATTAGGAGAACCAGCGCTAATGTGTACATACATACAAACATATAGGTTAGGAGCAGTAACTTTAACACCACATTCCCATCTACGCCTGATTTGATTTTTGTTTGATTTTGCTGCATGTTTCAATAAAATCCAAATCTTGATTGACTAGCAGAAAATGGCCAGTAAAAAAAACATATCAATTGAAAAGGGCAAAACATTTCTTGGGTACGCATTACAATTTGCATTTATGTAGCATCTTTAATGTAATAAAATGTCCAAAGATGTTTCACAGGAGTATTATCAAGCAAAATTTGACACTGAGCCACATATGGCAATATTCGGACAGCTTGGGGAAAGAGAGAGGCCTCTAATAATGGAGCGATTAAACTAGGGGATGTGCAAGAAGTCAGAATTGGGGGAACAGAGATATCTTGGAGGGTTGTAGAGTTGGAGGAGACTACAGAGATATGGAGGGGTGAAGCCATGGGGAATTTGAAAACAATGATGAAAGTTTTAAAATTCGAGCATTGTTGGACTGAGATCCAATGTAGTCAGCAAACACATTCCAGAGGCGCTGGATGAACAGGAGTTGCTGCAGGTTAGCATATGAGCAGCAGAATCATCAAAGTGCTCCAGTTTATAGAGGGTGGAAGATGGGATGCTGGCCAGCAGTGTCACGCATTAGACTAAACTAGAGGTAACAAAGGCATGGATGCCTTTTCAGCAGAAGAGTTGAGGTAGATTTGGGTGAAATTACAGAAGTAGAAGTCGGCGGCCTTGGTGATCTAATCACTTCTGGTTGGCAGCTCATCTCCGAGTCAAATATGACACCAATGGTCTGGTTCAGCTTCAAGCGCTTGCCAGGGAGTCAAATTGAGTTTGACGACTAGGGAACGGAGTTTGTGGCAGCATTCAAAGACAAAGACTGAGATTTAATTCCCGATCTGAGTCGATGGGCCTTTGGCTGGTCCGTCAAATTTTCTAACCTACCAGACGGCTCGTGCCACTGGCGGGACCAGAAAATCCTGGCCAATGACTGTGGTCTTCACAATATTTAGTTGAAGGAAATTTCTACTCATTATTGGATAGCAGACAGTCTGACAATTTTGAGACACTGGAGAAATTGAGGGAGGCGATGATGAGGATACCATCTGCATACACAGGGAACAAGACAGCTCAGAATTATTAATTGCTTTGAAGCATTCCAAAGCCTAATGTCTAAATAAGGTTTGTGCTTTGATTCAGCAACATGGTTCTTTCGAAACTGCTGCACATGCCACAGCTTATCAGACTGCACTAGCGCAGCCATAGAATTAACACAGATGTCAACTTTCCCCCGTAGCCAAGGCATCCCCTTGCTTCATGTTCCAACACGCTTCCAATACGTTCCTCAACTAAGCAGCTAAACAGATAGCATAATATTAATCTCCAAATCCCTCCTTCATTCGCTCCCCCTACTCATCCTGATTCTCCATAAACTGGAGACCTCACCCATCACCACCTCTTCTAAAATATCCTCCTCACTGGAGCCTCTTGTCTATGTCTTATGTCAATGATTGAACAGAGAGACTACTTATCCTTGGTGATTTCAACCTCTACCTAAAACACGGCATAGCCAAATAACGGTCCTCCTAACTCACATCAACTGTCAGCCACTCCTTTTGACCTCATCAGCACACATTACCTCTTAGATCTCCAGTGGCAGAGCTTTGTTCAATCGCTTTCACTTTATTGCTTCCATCTGCTCCTAAATGCTCCATCAACACAACTGATCTCTGGAAAAAGCTGCCTCCCTCCAACTTTCTCACATAAGCCCTTTCATGTCCACTGTACCCCCACTACAGCAGTTGTGGCCAAATATCATTTGGTTACAAGCTGGTACGTTCCTAGACAAGGAATTGGTCTGGTTGGCCATCACAAAACCTGACTAAATCTCTTCAAGGTTCACTGTCATTCTCATCATTTACACCTCATGAAATGGGAGGAGTTCATGGACAAGTTCATATCCAGAATCAACAAGCAGCCTTCCACCATGGACATATCCTCCCTTTTACCTGCTCACTATCTGTTTTCTAATCCCTGCCTGTCCTAACTCCCAACTACCCAACCTCCCATTCCCAGTCCATTGATTTTCACTAGCAGCAATCTTATCTCTAAAATCAACCAAAAAGAAAATCCACATCTGGAGGCATAGGGCATGATTGAGGTGCTAACTTTGCATTTGCTTTTACATAGAAAGATTATGCTGCCAAAATCATAGTGAAGGAGGGATAGTCAAGATACTGGAAGGGCTATAAATTGATGAAGTAGGTACTAGAAAGTCTGGCTGTACTTAAAGTTGAGAAGTCAAATAGACCAGATGCGATGCATCTGAGGATACTGAGGGAAGGGTAAACATTGTGGAGGTACTGGACATAATCTTCAAATACTCCTTGGATACGGAGAGTAGTGTCAGAGGATAGGAGAATGGGAAATATTACTAACTTGTTCAAAAAGGGAGTAAGGATGAACCTAACAACTGTAGGCCAATCAGTTTATCCTCGATGGTGGAAAGCTTTGAGGTGATAATCTAGAACAAAATTAACAGATGCTTGGATAAGTATTGATTTAATTAAGGAAAGTCAGCATGAGTATATTAAAGTCAAATCATGTTTAACTAATCTGATTGAGTTTTTTGATTGAGGCAACATAAAGGGTTGATGTAGCTTACATGGATTTCCAAAAGGTTTTTTTATGAAGTGCCAATTAATCGGCCTTTTGTACTCTTTAGTTATTTTCTTAAGTAAATTGCTCCAGGCATCAACAGTCACTAGGGTGCGACATATAGGTGTTAGAACTCTCCAGAACAACCAAGAGATGGATCAATTAGGCATTGTGGGATATGGAGACTAAAGTATTAATCATTAGGAAGTGACACCACACATCCCCTTACCTCAAATAAGCAGACACACAAACTACCTTGGGTGTCTCATTATCTTGGTGGAAAGGTATAAATTTAATAAAATAACAGGGAAAAGCTGTAATGAGAAGGATGTTCCTACAAGTGACTGCCATTTTAGGGTACCAGTCACGAGTTAACAGCAAGTGACATCAGTAAGGTGACCATCACCCTTAAGAGACCAATCGGACACTAAGCATGCACCACTTAACCAATCAGGGACTGATCATGCATTGCCTGGACCAATCAATACTCAGGGATGCGACTGACCATGCAGAGGGGTAATGGCTAGAAGGGTTAATAAGCAGCAACTTTCAGCAGCTAGCACGCAACATGAAGTAGCAGGAAGTTACACTTCGGTCAACAGAACAATAAACAGTGCCACAGTCAACCGGAAGTAAAGAGCTGGCGCCCAGAGTGAACTGACTGTTTCCACTGCTATACCTATACTAGGTATTGCAATTAACTTAATACGTTATGTGAAACTTGTGATAATTTACTCGAACCCAGAGTGGTCATTAGGAACTGTAGGTTCCTTTTAGATAACTCTCCCAATTGATTCTAACAATTGTAATTGCAATTAGGTCTTAATTGTTAGCTAGAGTGAACCCCAATTAATAGGCTTGCCAGCAAAGTTGAAGTCCATGGAATAATAGGAACAGTAGCAGCATGGATATATGAGTTGGTTGAATAACAGGAAATAGAAGTGATGAACAGATTGAAGGGATACAATAGAGTTCCCCGGGGGTCAAAACTAGGATCACCGCTTTTCTTGATCTATATTAATGATGTATACTTGGTGTACAGGGCAGAATTTGCAGATGACACAAAACTTGAAAGTATTGTGAACTGTAATGTTGTCAGTGGCTGGGGGTGTCTAGAATCAGATTATCACCTCAAAGCTTTCCACCATCGAGGATAAACTGATTGGCCTACAGTTGTTAGGTTCATCCTTACTCCCTTTTTGAACAAGGTAGTAATATTTCCCATTCTCCTATTCTCTGACACTACTCTCCATATCCAAGGAGTATTTGAAGATTATGTCCACAATGTTTACCCTTACTTCCCTCAGTATCCTCAGATGCATCGCATCTGGTCCATTTGACTTCTCAACTTTACGTACAGCCAGACTTTCTAGCTACTTCATCCATTTATAGCCCTTCCAGTATCTTGACTATCCCTCCTTCACTATGACTTTGAAAACAGATAGTGAGCAGGTAAAAGGGAGGATGTGTCCATGGTGGAAGGCTGCTTGTTGATTCTGGATATGAACTTGTCCATGAACTCCTCCCATTTCATGAGGTGTAAATGATGAGAATGACAGTGAACCTTGAAGAGAATTAGCCAGGTTTTGTGATGGCCATAGTCTCAGAATAAGGGGTAGGCTATTTAGGAACTGAGATGAGGAGGAATTTCTTCACTCAGGGGATGTTGAATCTTTGAAGTTCTCTACCCCAGAAGGCTATGGAGGCTCAGTAATGGAGTATGTTCAAGACTGAGATAGCTTTGTAGATATTAAAGACCTCAAGGGATATGGGAAAATGGCATTGAGGTAGAAGATCAGTCATGATCTAATTGAATGGCGGAGCAGGCCTGAGGGGTCTATTCCTGCTCCTGTGTCAGGAGGATAATGATCGACTACGCAAGGACATAGACAGGCTAATGAAATAGGCAGACAAGTGGCACATGACATCTAATGCAGAAAGATGTAAAGAAATAAAAAATAGAGGGTACAATTCTAAAGAGGGCACAGAAGCCAGAAATACCTGGACTTCCAAAAGGCTTTTGATGAAGTGCCATCTCATAGGCTTGCCAGCAAAGTTGAAATCCATAGAATTAAAAGGAAATAGTCAGCAGCATAAGCAGAACATTTAAAATTGTACGTGCTTTTACCCCAGCTTCTAACTTTTTCATTTATGGAATTCCCCTTGTCAATGTTATATAAACACACGGGAGTGACCTTACACTCGCATGCCAACCAATGCCAAGCTCCTGCTTATCTATCAACCCTTGACTTTAATAGACTCCAACTGTCAGACATTAATGACTGCAACAAGCTCACAGTTCCTCCAGCTTACTATCAACAAGGCCAAAAACCATGCTCTTCAGCTCCTGCAAACACCCAAATGTCTTTGACCTCAATTCCCCAGCTGTTGCATCAGGCTTAGTATATAATTATAGAATTTCAGCATATTGCATATTACTATTTCTTGTGCTCTTGTATGTTTAAGGCTGAGATAGACAGATTTTTGCTCTCTTGGGGAATCAAAGGATATGGGGAGCGGGTGTGAAAGTGGAGTTGAAGCTGACAATCTGTCATTATCGTATTGAATGATGGAGCAGACTCAACAGGCCTAATGGTCGACTCCTAGTCCTATTTATCATATTCTTACATGACCCTGAGCTTAGCTTCCTCCCCCACATTTGATGTGTCACCAAGACTGCTTTCTTTAACTTCTGCATTATAATCCACCTTTACCCCAACGTCTTCCCCTTGCCGACAAGGCCTCAATCCACACCACCACCTCATAACTTGATTTCTCAATTGCATTCCGTGCTAGCCTCCCTGTTCCCACTAGTCATAAACTACAAGTTCTCCCCATTCCACTCATTTGTGTCTACTCATTCAGACACTTTCTCCCTTCCCCAATTTCTGGAACTCTGACACTTAGCATCTCTGCCTTGCCATCTCTCTTCCTGTCTAGAAAAAAGATCCTCCTTTTTGACAATTTTTTGCCCCTTCCTTTGCTCCCCATCTGACTTAAAGTGCCTTGCTGTTTACCACCCTTGGAAGTCTAAGATATCTACTTATGCACAAAGAATACTACTGTAAACATAACTTATTGTTGTAATTGGGAGGTATAATTTGATTGTCAAGAATATTAAAAAATTAGAGATATTTACTCGTTGAACAACATTAACTGGCTGGATAAAAGAACCTGGCCAAACCTTCATCTATTTAATGTTTACTGTAATAGTCATTCCACCCTGTGGAGGTTCTTCACTTGCATGTTTAGAAAAATGTGAAAAACAACACAAAATAGTTGCGAGGATTTACAGATTGAATCAGTCAACAAATAACATAAATCCCTAAGTAACCAGAACAGTTTAAGTTCATAATCTTTCTTTTGAACAGTTTGAATGCCCACAGCATGCTTAACCGTACATATTTTTGGGCACTGGTGTGAAGTTTGCCAATTAAAGATTTCAAACCCAAAATTTCATAAGGCTTTCTCTGTCAGCAGAACAAACACCCATGGAGCCACCATAGTCTCTGTCCCTATTTGGAGGGTGGAGAAGGAAGGATGAAACAGGATCTTTAGCATGTTGGAAGCAGTCTACTAGTGTCCATGAGAGTGCATCAGTGGCATCAACCATGATGAAGGCCCACAGGTTTGAACTAGTGCCTTGCTACTTCAATGCGGCACTGGTAGATCAGAAAGGGCCACCCCAGTGACCAAGCAACTCAACTCTTCAGCTCCTCTTACTATCTGTGGAATATCGATCCTCTCCATGATCAATAATTTTCTTCCTCCTGCATTTCTGGGGCTTTCAAAGACCCAAGAGAGAACTGGAAGAGGTATAAATACTATAGGAAAGAGACCAACAATAATGGAGGTGTTGGAAGTTAAACCACCCCACTGGAATTTCCTGGTCTCCTCTGAACAGGTCAGAATCTTGGCAAACTAGGTTTGTCTCCATTACCTCAGCTTCCTTCAGCATTTATTCCACAGATGTGTTAACCCTGAAACTGATATTCTACGCATGAGGGCTCAGACCAATATGCAAGCAGATCCTCATGCCTGTGTTTATGATTAACCATAACACCCATTTATAATACAAATTTCAGAAACAAATTTCCAGGAGTATGCCCTCAGGTCTCCCAGGGACTAAAATACATAGGATAAGGTGGGGGGAGAAAGCATATACAAATTGAAATCTTCTGTTTATGCTACTGGCCATCTCCTGTAACCCTGCAAAGTAACTTGAAGTCTGGAAGCAGAGTTCATGTTTTTACCACATTATCGGCTTTGCAAGAATGAACACAAAAGGGCCAAATCTTCCTGCCTAAGGATTGTCGGAGACCAGACATATGACTGAAGATGCATGTTGTGATCTAGTAGAAGTTCTGATGTGTGGACCTCCTGGGAATGGCTCAGGAAGTTTAAACTTTCAACAGGTAATTGCCCGGTACCCTGGGACCCTTAGTGAATGTCCGACACTGGGCTATAGTCAGAGACTTCAGACTGTTCCATGGTACTCACCTGAATAGTTACTCAGGAAATTTTACACAGATTAAAACCTAGACTAACATCTGAGAAGCTACACAACTAACCATCCCACTCCCATAATGAACCCCGATTCAACACCTTCCCCCCCACCACCGCCCCCCACCTCCCCCCAAACCCGAACTGATGAGGTCTCTTCCCTACCCTGTGACTGACATTCAAAGACTGGACATTTAAACTGACTGTACAGCAGCTAATGCAATAAAAAGGAGGCTTGTCCTGTCTTCCACCTGACTCTAGTTCACTCTGACGGAGTTCCCTGGGAGATGCTGCGTTGTGCATTTCTGTAAAAACCAGGCTCACAAGGTACTGGAAGAAGTGCTCAGCAGCATCACTTTGGGGAATTTACTGGCAATCTGACCATCATCAGATGGTGAAATTTGAAACCAATACAAATCTGGAATTAAAAGTCTAATGATGACCATGATACCTTTGTAGATTGTCGTAAAGACTCACCTGGTTCACTAATGCCCTTTAAGTGAAGGAAATCTGCTGTCCTTACCTAGTCTGGCCTACGTATGACTCCAGACCCACAGCAATGTGGTTATCTCTTAAATGCCCTCTGGAATAGCCTAGCAAGCCACTCAGTTGTATCAAACCACTAGAAAGTCAAAAGGGAATGAAATTGGGCGGACCACCTGGCATTGAGCTAAGCACCGGAAATGACAATGGCAAACTCAGCCCTTCAACCCTGCAAAGTACTTCTTAATATTTGGGGGCTAGTGCCAAAATTGGGAGAGCTGTCCTACAGACTAACCAAGCAACAGCCTGACATTGTCTGTAAGCTATGATTGCGTGAGTGTGACCATGTCCTAGACACCACCATCACCATCCCTGGGTATATCCTGTCCCGTGGGATCAGGTCAAATATGGGCAAGGAAACCTCCTGCTGATTACCACATCCCGCCTTCCCTCAGCTGATAAATCATTACTCTTCCATGTTGAAAACCACTTAAGAGTAAGCACTGAGCGTGGCAAGGGCGTAGTATGTATTCTGGGTGAGGGACTTAAATGTCTTTCACCAAGAGTGGCTCGGTAGCACCAATACAAGCCGAGCTGACTGGGTTCTAAAGGGCATAGCTGCTGGATTGGACCTGTGGCAGGTCGTGAGGGAACCAGCAAGAGGGAAAAGCACACTTGACCTCAACCTCACCAACCTGCCTGATGCAGATGCATCTGTCCATGACAGTATTGGTAGGAGTGATAACTTCACAGTCGCTGTGGAGACGAAATCCCGTCTGCACATTGAGAATACTTCCATTGTGTTGTCTGGCACTACCACAGCGCTAAATGATAGATCTCGAACAGCTCTAGCAACTGAAGACTGGGCAACCATGAGGTGCTGCGGGCCATCGGCAGCAGAATTGTACACAATCACAATCTGTAACCTCATGGCCCAGCATATCCTCCACTCTGCAATTACCACCGAGCCAGGGGATTTACCCTGTTCAATGAAGAGTGCAGGAGGACATGCCAGGAGCAGCACCAGGCAAACCTGAAAATGAGGTGTCAATCGGTGAAGCCACAACACAGGAATACTTGCATGCCAAACAGCATAAGTAGCAAATTGTAGATGGAGCTAAGCAATTCTACAACCAACGGATCAGATCTAAGCTCTGCAGTCCTGCCACATCCAGTTGTGAATGGTGGTGGACAATTAAACAACTCACTGGAGGAGAAGGCTCCACAAATATCCCTATCCTCAATGAAGAGGCAGTCCAGCACATCAGTGCAAAAGATAAGGCTGAAGCATTTCAATAATCTTCAGCCAGAAGTGCTGATCCACCTTGGCCTCCTCTGGAGGTCCTGAGCAACGCAGATGCCAGTCTTTAGCCAATTCGATTCATTCCACGTGATATCAAGAAACAGTTGAAGGTACTGGATACTGCAAAGGCTATGGGCCCTGACAATATTCCAGCATTAGTACTGGGCCACACTTGCTGTGGCCCTAGCCAAGCTGTTCCAGTGCAGCTACAACACTAGCATCTACCTGTCAATGTGGAAAGTTGCTCAGGTATGTACAGTGCACAAAAAACAGCACAAATCCAACCCGATCAACTACTGCCCCATCAGTAAAGTGATGGAAGGGGTCATCAACAGTGCTATCAAGTGGCTCTTGCCTAGCAATAGCTTGCTCACTGACACTCAGTTTGGGTTCCGCCAGCGTCACGCAGCTCCTGACCTCATTACCTGAC
This sequence comes from Carcharodon carcharias, assembly GCF_017639515.1. Classification (NCBI taxonomy): domain Eukaryota; kingdom Metazoa; phylum Chordata; class Chondrichthyes; order Lamniformes; family Lamnidae; genus Carcharodon; species Carcharodon carcharias. The sequence goes on along the minus strand of NC_054478.1, from coordinate 55,384,030 downwards.
CTTGGTTCAAAGATGAACAAAAAAGGTGAGGTGGGAGTGACTGCCCTTGACACCAAGGTAGCATTTGATTGTGTATGGCAAAACTGAAGTCAGTGGAAATCGGGGGAAAACTGTCTGCTAGTTGGAGTCATACCTAGCACAAAGAAAGATGGTTGTGGTTGTTGGAGGTCAATCATCTCAATCCCAGGACATCACTGCAGGAGTTCCTCAGGGTATTGTCCTAGGCCCAATCATCTTCAGCTGCTTCATCAATGACCTTTCTTTCATCATAAGGTCAGAATTGGGCATGTTCGCTGATGATTGCACAATGTTTCGCAACATTAGCAACTCCTCAGATACTGAAACAGTCCATGTCCAAAAACAGCAAAACTTGGACAATATCCAGGCTTAGGCTGAAAAGTGGCAAGTAACATTTGTGCCATACAATGACCATCTCCAACAAAAGAGAACCTAACCATCGTCCCTTGACATTCAATGTCATTATCATTGCTGAATCCCCCACTATCAAATCCTGGGGGTTACCACTGACCAGAAACTGAACTGGACTAGCCATATAAATACTGTGGCTACAAGAGCAGGTCAGAGTCTAGGAATTCTGCGGTGAGTAACTCACCTCCTGACTCCCCAAAGCCTGCCCACCATCTACAAGGCACAAGTCAGGTGTGTGATTGAATGCTCTCCACTTGCCTAGATAAGTGCAGCTCCCACAACACTGAAGAAGCTGGACACCGTCCAGGACAAGGCAGCCCGCTTGATTGGCACCCCATCCACAAATATTCACTCCCTCCACCACCGGTGCACAGTAGCAGCAGTGTTTACGATCTACAAGATGCACTGCATGAATTCATCAAGGATCCTTAGACAGCATCTTCCAAACCCATGACCACTACCACCAGGAAGGACAAGGGCAGAAGATAGATGGGAACACCACCACCTGGAGGTTCTCTCCAAGTCACTCACCATCCTGACTTGGAAATATATTGCCATTCCTTCACTGCCACTGGGTCAAAACTTTGGAACTCCCTTCCTAACAGCACTGTGGGTGTTTCTACACCACATGCAGTGATTCAAGAAGGCAGCTTGGCACCACCTTCTCAAGGGCAATTAGGGATTGGCAATAAATGCTGGCCTAGCCAGCAACATCACATCCCAAAAAAGGTTAGATGCTATGAAATGATAAAGTGATGGACGATGATAAGAACAGAAAATGCTGGTAAAACTCAGCAAGTGTGGCAGCATGTGTGGAGAGAGAAACAAGAGTTATTGTTTCGAGTCCATATGACTTCTTCAGAGCTAAAGAGTAGAAATGTGATGTGATGTATTTATTCATCCCCCTTGTCCTCACTTTTCACCCCACCAGCCTCTGCATTCAAAGGATCATCATCTGCCATTTCTGCCAACTCCAGCATGATGCCACCACCAAACACATCTCCCCCTTGCCACCCCCCCCCCCACAACCGTCAGCACTGCATAGGGACCATTCCTGCTGTGGCACCTTAGTCTACTCCATCACCCCCAACTCCTCATCCCCTTCCCATGCAATCGCAAAAGATGTAACACCTGCCCCTTACCTCTTCCCTCCTCATTGATGAAGGCCCCAAACACTCCTTTCAGGTGAAGCAGTGCTTCACTTGCATCTCCTTCAATTTGTTCTACTGTATTCGCTGCTCCCAATGCAGTCTCCTCTACACTGGGGAGACTAAACGCAGACTGGGTGACCGCTTTGCAGGACACCTTCGCTCAGTGCGCAAGCATGGCCCATATCTTCCTGTTGCTCGCCATTTCAACTCAACATCTTACTTTCATGCCCAAATGTTCATAGTTTTAGGCTTAGGGGTGGTAGATTTAAATCAGAGATGAGGAGGAATTATTTTTCTCAAAGGGTCGTGAATCTGCGGAATTCACTATCTCAGAGTGCAGTGGGTGCCAGGATGCTGAATAAATTTGAGGAGGAGATGGACAGATCTTTAATTAGTAATGGGTTGAAAGGTTAAATGGAGAAGGCGGGAAATTAGAGTTGAGGCCAAAATGATCAGCCATGATCGTAATAAATGGCGGGGCAGGCTCGAGGTGTTGAATTGCCTACTTCTGCTCCTAGTTCTTATGTTCATTCTTGGCCTAATGCAATGTTCCAGTGAAACCTGACAAAAACTAGAGGAACCACACCTCATCTTCAGATTAGGCACTTTACAGTCTTCCGGACTTAACATTGTGTTCAACAACGTCAGACCATGATCTCTCTCTTCCATCCAATTTTTTTTTTATTTACTCTTTTTTTTGTTAATTTTAAAAATCCGCTTCCCCCCAACCCCTCTCCCCCGCCAGAGCCACCTGTCACTTGTTTCCATATAATGTTTTCACAGAGCACTGACCCTTGTTCTGCTATTAACAACTTCTGCTATCTTACCTTTATGCCACTTTCAGCACCTTCTTTACTCTTTATCACTACCACATTAACACTGTTGAAGGGTTCTGTTGAAGGGTCATGAGGACTCGAACCATCAACTTTTTTCTTCTCCGCCGATGCTGCTAGACCTGCTGAGTTTTTCCAGGCAATTCTGTTTTTGTTTAACACTCCCTTTGTCTTGTGTCCATGACATCTTTGTTAATCTCTTCTTAGCTTTCACTATCCCTGACCTTCCATCTTGCTTCACTCTCTCTTAAACAGAACAAAATCCATCACATCATATTTCTACTTCTCTTTAGCTCTGAAGAAGTCATATGGACTTGAAACGTTAACTCTGTTTCTCTCTCCACAGATGCTGCCAGACCTGCTGAGTTTTACCAGCATTTTCTGTTTTTATTTCCGATTTCCAGCACCCGCGGTACTTTGCTTTTACCAGTAATGAATGATGATAATTGCAATGAGCTTGACATGTGTCAATACATTTTGTTTGGAATTATTCTGTCATCCCGTAGCTTTCTGCAGGTTTCTATTTTAAATTTTCTCTCAAATTATGACCACCATGAGAAAAAGGCAAGAACAGCATCACAGCAGTGGAAGTGCTACATTAAAGTGCTGCATTATTTAGTGGCAAAAAATTAACACTGATGAGGAGATCTGATCAGATTCCAGAAAAGCTGCAATATCTAGCTACCTCTTCAGTAGGATTGAGCAACTTTGTATCACCAAACCCTCCAAAGTAAAAGCCATGTGTCCATATGGTACAGTGTGGTGCTAAGGACAAAGTGAAAAGCTGTCTAAGAATTTTTTTGCATCATATATTCCACAATGCACAACATCTGAGACTGACAGTCTTCCTAGGGTAATTAGTATGTTACAACCAGAGTATAGTTTGGTACAATGTGTACTGCACCATTACTGAATACAGTTATTCTATGATCTCTCCCAGAGTCGAGTCAATAAAACCATTAAGTATTGCTATCCTGGCCTTGCGAATTTTGAATAGTGTTGCTTCTGATTTTTTTTGATGATTGAAGATGTATTTGATATAAACAGCAGAAAGAAAAGAATGGGCATTTAGTTTTTGGTCCTAAAAGCACATGTACAACTGGATGTAATAAAGGAATTCCGCAATGTTTGTAATCACACAAAAGTGGACATTATACAATTTAAAAATAAATGTGTGCGTTACCTTGAAAGCTTTCATGTTTTTGACAGCATTTTATTTGAAAACTATCTATTCAAAATGAAATCTCTCAGAATAATGAAACTGACCATTACAAGAACATATATACTGGTAATGACACACAAGTATATTGGAGCATATTTCTACAGTAGGACAAAGCTGTACATTGGAATACCAGCGACTAAATGCTACCTATACCCTCAGCTATGTCATGATAATCCAGACAAGGTTAGTAAAATGGCAGGGGGAGGAGTTAATTCAAACTTTTGAACCTCAAAACTTGTATTCATAAAAAAATTTCACTTTGTAATCATTTATTTTTACAAAGCAAATACTCAGGATCCTCAACCAAGGACACTCCGTTAAACAACACAATGTGTGGGAGAGAGTAACTAGAAAAGTGGTAGCTGACCTTCAATTGATCTGCTATCTTGTTCCAAACATTCAGCTGTAAATCTTTAATCTGCAACTGAGAGTTTCTACTGTCTGTTAAAACACAATTTTAAAAAAAATCGTTCCAAGGATGTGCAACACAAGCAAGTTGACTTTTATTACCCATTTCAGTTACCCTGAAAAGGTGGTGAGCTTTCTACTTGAATATTTGTAGTCCTGGTGGCAATGGTGTTAGATAGGAACCCCAGGATATTGACCCAGTGACCCTGTAGGAACGGCAATGTCTATCCAAGTTTGGATGGTGTGTGCATTTGAGGGGAATATGGAGGTGATTGTGTTCATAAAACATTGCTGCCCATGTCCCTCTCAGTAGTAATTCAGGGGAGGGTGGTGCCAAGTTGCTGCCGTACATCCTGAAGATAGTTAACACTGCAGCCAGTGTTGGTGGTAGAGGGGGTGGCTACTGAAACCAGTGGAAAGGGCAAAAGAATTGATCTCTCTTGGATGATGTCAAATTTCAAGCGTTGTTGCAGTTGTTCCAATCTAGCAAAGTGTGCTGGGGGGAAGGGTGCAGCGTGGGTATTTGATCATATTGAGTTGAATCTTATCAATGATGGATTAGATGGTGAGCTGCTCAACACAAAGACCCAATTGCTGCTCCAAGCCATACTGTTGATATTGTTGGCCCAGTTCAGTTCTGGTCAACAGTGATCGCCACCATGTAGATGATGGTAATTTCGAAGGTCAAGGAGAGATAACTGAGCTCTCTCTAGTTAGGAAAGTCATTACCTGGCACTTGCATGCAAATACTACCTGTTACTTTCCAGCCCAAACCTGGATATTATCCAAATCCTGCTGTGGGCTGGCATGGACTACTTTATTATTGGAAGAGTTGCAAATGGAAATTAGCGCTGTGGAAGCAAAAGTAAACAGCCCTGTTTGTGAACTTTTGTAATAGCAGCAGCTGAAGATGGTTGGGCTAAGGGCCCTTCCCCAAAGAACTCTTTCAGTGATAAGTCAGTGATTGTGATGTCTGGTGGCTGATCACCACAATCTGTGTGTCGGGCAGCACTCCAACCAATGGAGGATTTTTCCTTTGACTCCGTTGACATCAGTCTTGCTAGGGCTGCTCGTGCTGTACTGGGTCAAATGTTGCTTTAATAATGAAGGAAAATACTCTCACCAATTAGCATCTCAATCTTGATTAACAGCCTGATGAGGCTTAGAACAGAATTGTTCTGGCACTGACCAGGTTATGGGTGGGGGGGGTGGGGGCGGGGGGCGGGGAGACACATGCTGGTTGATGTTATTGTTCAATTTTATCCATCAATTAGATGATTGGAGGAGGTAGATAGAGAGTAATTGACTGGGTTAGATTTACCTTGTATGTCTATGGATAGAATCAACCTGGGCAATCCTCCCCATCATCAGGTTGATGTCATTGTCATAGCTATGCTCAACTTGCATTGCGAGCAGAACAGCTAGCTCTAGTGCACAGGTTTTGAAGCACTACAACCAGAATACTATGGCTCCAAGACCTTTTGCTGCATCCAGTGCACTCAGCTGCTGCTTAATGCTTTATGGCATGCACCAGGTTGATAACTACTGTCTAACCAATGATGTTGAGGTCTTTTGGAGGAGGCCAATTTGGCTGAAGACACTTGCAAACACTTTAGCTTGCTTCTTGTACTCATGTTCTGGGCTCCACCCATGGTTGAGAATGGGGATATTCATGAAGCTTCCTCCATCCAGAACAATGATCTGAAAATAAATATTGTTTTTTCTATTACCAAATATTTTTTGCACATATTGCGTTCTTTCCATCCATTGAATTGTAGGCTCTAGCACCTAAAACTACTTTCCCTTCTTAAAGGACCAATAATAAAAAACACTTGCAATGTTATGAAAAAGATGAAGCAAGTTCACACTTACAACTTCCCTGATCTGTGGTATATTATTAGAGACATTGCTTTTTTTACCTTCTAGGAAACAGCTCAAGAGTATAGTGGAAAAAAATTGGTGCACATTTTTGCTTTTATATCAACAGCAAAGCAATACTGAGTTTTCTCTAATATTACACAGTAACAAAGATAAGATCAGAAAAGACTTCCCAGTCCAATTGGCAGGTCTCAAAATTAATAGGCTATTAATATTTGGTGGAATGGACAACTGAAATTTTCCTGCAATTTTTTTCCACAATAGCTGCCTCCACTCTCGAGAGTTCTGTTCTATATGTTCAGTATGCTCTGAAGAAAATAAATCAAATCTAAACTGCATGTGAATCTTCCCTTTTTAAAGCTATAACCTAAGCTATAGCCATGTCAACCTGGTTCCAGAGTTTGCAGTACGATTGAGGTTCAATTCACCTATTCCCTGAATAATCATGAATAACATACACCAGGAGCCTTCTCTTTTCCAGAGTAAGCACTCCCAGGCTTTTCAATCTCTCCACAGAGTTCAATCATCCTACCACAAATTGTATCCAGACAGGATATCTTTCCTGTAACATAGTGATCAAAATTGCACATACCAGACAGATTCAGCACCACCTCCTGGGATGTATGTTCTAGTCCTCCATGCAATCTGGCTAGTCTTCCTTACTGCTGCCAACTCTCTTGATTTCAGTGAGCTATTCACCAGAATGTCCAAGATCCCTCTCATGGGTTATGTCCTGTAGCTGCAATCCTGTCAAGTCATTCAGTTTATGTTTCTTTTCCAAAGTTTCATTGATTCATAAAATGCCATTTATCACTTTTCCAACTCTCAAGATCCATTAGTGCTTTGTTTGCCCTTCTCTTATTTGAAATCCACCCCCAAATGTTATACTTTATTGGCTATCACTGGTTGCTACGGAAGATAAAGTTAATCACATAATATGGGAACAGGAAGCACAGGTAGAGTTGACAGTTTCCTTTCCTTGAAGGGCATTAGTATTTGTATAAAAAAATGGTAGCTTGAAGACAATTTTCTCGTGCTAGCCCAGAAACTATTAGATTCTTAAAAAAATTTCTTCCTGGGTTATGGACATTGCTGACAAGACCAGCATTTATTGCCCATCCCTAATTGAGAGGGTTGTGGTAAGCTGCCTTCTTGAACCACTCCAGTCATTGTAGTGTAGGTACACCCACAGTTCTGTAAGGGAGCAAGGTACTGGATTTTGACCCAGCAACAGTGAAATAAACATAAATAGAAGTCAGGGTGATGTGTGACTTGGAGGGGAGACTGCACGTGATGGAGTGCATCTTTCAGATCTTGGAATGAATGTCTAAGGTGGGCAATGCAGTTTGTCCAAGACTTCCTGCATATTGGTACAGACTGCTTCAATATCTGAGGAATTGTGAATGGACTTGAACATTGTGCAATCATTAGCGAACATTCCCACTTCTGACCTAATGAAGGTCACTGATGAAGCAGCTGAAGATGGTTGCACCTACGACACCACCCCGAGGAATTCCTGCAGCAATGCCCTGGGGCTGAGATAACTCGCCTCCAATCATCATTTTTTTGGGCTAGGCATGACTCCAGCCAGTGGAGAATTTTCTCTGATTCTCACTGACTTCAATTTTGCTAGTTTTTCTTGAGTCACATTTGGTCAGATGCTGCCTTGAATTCAAGGGCAGTCATTGTCACCACCTCTGGAATTCAGCTCTTTTGTCCATGTTTTGTCCAACGAGGTTTGGAGTTGTTTGGTCCTTCATGGATCCCTAACTGAGCATCAGTGATCAGGTAATTGCTAAGTGTTGCTTTATAGCAATATTGATGACACTTTCCATCACTTTGCTGATAACTGGGATTAAACTGATGGGGGTGAAAATTGGCAGGATTGGATTGGTACACTCCTCAATGAACCAGGGTTGGTCCCTTGGTTTGATAGTAATGGTACAGAAAGAGATATATCAAGCTATGAGGTTACAGATTGTGGGGATGTTCATTTCTGCTGCTGCCGATGGCCCACAGCACTTCATGGAATCTATCCCATTTAGCATGGTGGTCATGCCATACAACATGATGGCAGATGGCCTCAGTTTGAAGATGAGGCTTGGTATCCACAAGACCTGTGCGGTCGACACTCCTACCAATCTTGTCCTCAGCATATACACCAGCCCTTGTTTATGACAAAGACTTTATATTGTTTATGTTCTGCCCTGAAGGATAAAATTGTATAACCAACTTTGCATCAATGGGAATGCGATGCACTATAACTGATCATGAACTGTGAATCGCTTGAAATATGTCTGCTTATCTTACATCAGCACAACCATAGTTTTGGGCAGAATAGTTTTAAATGGTTTTATTTAAAAACTCTTCATGCAACTAAGGGATTGCACTTATATCATATTTTACTTCTAATTTAAATATTATATAAGAAAGAAATGTGTGCTGTGGAGTTACTGTTTTTTCACATGGTACAAGCCAGTACTTTGGAGTTATTGATGTTGTTGTGCTCAACTTGGGCACAGGGCAATGTTTGGGAATCAAGATGGTTTGGAAATGGCTCCTAATGTTTGGCTGGGACAGAGATAGAAGCTCCTCTCTCAGTGGATTAATGCTGCAACAGGTTTGGGCCAACACCTTGGTACAGTTTGGGAAAGGGGAGCTCTTAATTTGCGGTTCCTTTTTTTTACAAAAACAGAATTACCTGGAAAAACTCAGCCGGTCTGGCAGCATCGGTGGAGAAGGAAAGAGTTTACGTTTCTAGGCCTCATGACCCTTCAACAGAACTGATTTCTCCTACAAGGAGAGGGTTGAAATATAAGCTGGTTTAAGGTGGGGGGGGGGGGTGTTGTTGTAGGGACAAGCAAGCAGTGATAGGAGCAGATCATCAAAAGATGTCACAGGCAAAAGAACAAAAGAACACAGAGGTGTTGAAGTTGGTGATATTATCTAAACGAATGTGCTAATTAAGAATGGATGGTAGGGCACTCAAGGTATAGCTCTAATGGGGGTGGGGGGGCATAAAAGATTTAAAAATAATGGAAATAGGTGGGAAAAGAAAAATCTATATAAATTATTGGAAAAAAAAACAAAAGGAAGGGGGAAGAAACAGAAAGGGGGTGGGGTTGGAGGAGGGAGCTCAAGACCTAAAGTTGTTGAATTCAATATTCAGTCCAGAAGGCTGTAAAGTGCCTAGTCGGAAGATGAGGTGCTGTTCCTCCAGTTTGCGTTGAGCTTCACTGGAACAATGCAGCAGGCCAAGGACAGACATGTGGGCAAGAGAGCAGGATGGAGTGTTAAAATGGCAAGCGACAGGGAGGTTTGGGTCATTCTTGCGGACAGACCGCAGGTGTTCTGCAAAGCGGTCGCCCAGTTTATGTTTGGTCTCTCCAATGTAGAGGAGACCGCATTGGGAGCAACGAATACAGTAGACTAAGTAGGGGGAAATGCAAGTGAAATGCTGCTTCACTTGAAAGGAGTGTTTGGGCCCTTGAACGGTGAGGAGAGAGGAAGTGAAGGGGCAGGTGTTACATCTTTTGCATCAGCATGAGGAGGTGCCATAGGTGGGGGTTGAGGTGTAGGGGGTGATGGAGGAGTGGACCAGGGTGTCCCGGAGGGAATGATCCCTACGGAATGCCGACGGGGGTGGGGGGGGTGAAGGGAAGTTGTGTTTGGTGGTGGCATCATGCTGGAGTTGGCGGAAATGGCGGAGGATGATCCTTTGAATGCGGAGGCTGGTGGGGTGATAAGTGAGGACAAGGGGATCGTATCATGTTTCTGGGAGGGAGGAGAAGGCGTGAGGGCGGATGCGTGGGAGATGGGCCGGACAGGGTTGAGGGCCCTGTCAACCACCGTGGGTGGAAAACCTCGGTTAAGGAAGGAGGAGGACATGTCAGAGGAACTGTTTTTGAAGGTAGCATCATCGGAACAGATGCGACGGAGGCGAAGGAACTGAGAGAATGGGATGGAGTCCTTACAGGAAGCGGGGTGTGAGGAGATGTAGTCGAGGTAGCTGTGGGAGTCAGTAGGCTTGTAATGGATATTGGTGGACAGTCTATCACCAGAGATTGAGACAGAGAGGTCAAGGAAGGGGAGGAAAGTGTCAGAGATGGACCACGTGAAAATGATGGAGGGGTGGAGATTGGAAGCAAAATTAATAAATTTTTCCAAGTCCCGACGAGAGCATGAAGCAGCACCGAAGTAATCATTGATGTACCAGAGAAAGAATTGTGGAAGGGGGCCGGAGTAGGACTGGAAAGGAATGTTCCACATACCCCATAAAGAGACAGGCATAGCTGGGGCCCATGCGGGTACCCATAGCCACACCTTTTATTTGGAGGAAGTGAGATGGGTTGAAGGAGAAATATTTCAGTGTGAGAACAAGTTCAGCCAGATGGAGGAGAGTAGTGGTGCATGGGGATTGTTTGGGCCTCTGTTCGAGGAAGAAGCTAAGGGCCCTCAGACTATCCTGGTGGGGGATGGAGGTGTAGAGGGATTGGACGTCCATGGTGAAGAGGAAGCGTTTGGGGCCAGGGAACTGGAAATTGTTGATGTGACGTAAGGTGTCAGAGGAATCATGGATGTAGGTGGGAAGGGACTGGACAAGGGGAGAGAGAAGGGAGTCAAGATAACGAGAAATGAGTTCCGTGGGGCAGGAACAAGCTGACATGATCGGTCTACTGGGACAGTTCTGTTTGTGGATTTTGGGTAGGAGGTAGAAGCGGGCCGTCCGAGGTTGGGCGACTATCAGGTTGGAAGCTGTGGGAGGAAGATCCCCAGAGGAGATGAGGTCAGTGACAGTCCCACCCCCACTAGAGCTATACCTTGAGTGCTCTACCATCCATTCTTAATTAGCACATTCGTTTGGATAATATCACCACCTTCAACACCTCTTTGTTCTTCTGTCTGTGACATCTTTTGATGATCTGCTCCTATCACTGCTTGCTTGTCCCTACAACACCCCCTCCCTCCCTCCACTTCTCTCCCCCACCCCCACCTTAAACCAGCTTATATTTCAACCCTCTCCTTGTAAAGAAAAATCAGTTCTGTTGAAGGGTCATGAGGACACGAAACGTCAACTCTGTTCTTCTCCGTCGATGCTGCCAGACCTGCTGAGTTTTTCCAGGTAATTCTGTTTTTGTTTTGGATTTCCAGCATCCACAGTTTTTTGTTTTTATCTCTGTGTTTAATTGACTGCCACTGCTCTTCAAGAAATGCCAACCTTGAGAAAGTTCTGTTCGTCTCTGCGACAAAATTTTCGTATCTCTCGTTTGCCTTGTTCACCTTCATTGCTTTCCATTTCTCTCCTGGTGTTTGACAAGGTGTTTACTAAAACCCGCTTTCACAGCCATATCTCCTTTCTCAGTGAATGTCTCCGTCTCCAACTTACCCCACGTTGATTTCAACTGAAATTCCACCCCTCATGTTTCGAACCCACCCAGGATTACAGGTATCTCCGGGACATAAAACGTTTCTCGGACTGCTGTTCCCGTCACATTCAAAGATCCACACTCAGTGCCATGTGCCGCCATATGAACACACTCGACCTCTCCCTCCAGCAGCACCGCCGTACCCTTTTTCAAATCTGCGCGTGCCCCCAGTTTCATTTTATTCTTCGTCTCATCCGACGCCTCAACAAAAAAGTTTTTCTCTTTCTCTCAAGTGCTAAGGAACACAAGCTCCAAGAACTCATCAACACCAACACCCATCTAGGACCCTCCAACCCTGCCTGTCCCTCCGTCCTGACCCCATCTTCCCATCTTCCAATCCCAGCCCCAGCCGTGTATTCACTATACCCCCTGACCTTCCCCTCTCCGACGCTGAATGTTCAGTGCTTAGCAAAGGTCTTAGTTTCATACCCTTACGCCCTCACCTCAATGAATTTCAGGCTTGGCATGATGCTGAACTCTTCTTCCGCCGTCTTCGTCTCTGGGATCACTTCTTTGGGCAGGAGTCCTCTCCACGTTCAACGGATCCTTTTACCCACCTCCAATATTCTCCCTCCACCTGGACCCCTCCCTCTGGATTCTTACCTTCTCTTGATTTTTTCATTGAGAACTGTCGGCGCGACATTAGTTGTCTCAATTTCTCTGTTCCTGTCACCCATTCTAATCTCTCTCTCTCTGAACTTACTGTACTCCATTCTCTCAGGTCCAACCCTGACATTGTCATCAAACCCGCTGACAAGGGTGGTGCTGTTGTTGTCTGGCGCCTGATCTCTACCTTGCGGAGGCTGAGCGTCAACTCGCAGACACTTCCTCCTACCTCTCCCTGGACCATGACCCCACCACTGAACATCAAGCCACTGTTTCCAGGACTGTCACTGACCTCATCTCCTCTGGGGATCTTCCTCCCACAGCTTCCAACCTGATAGTCGCCCAACCTCGGACGGCCCGCTTCTACCTCCTACCCAAAATCCACAAACAGAACTGTCCCGGTAGACCGATCGTGTCAGCTTGCTCCTGCCCCATGGAACTCCATTTTTCGTTATCCTGACTCCATTCTCTCTCCCCTTGTCCAGTCCTTCCCACCTACATCCGTGATTCCTTTGACACCTTACGTCACATCAACAATTTCCTGTTCCCTGGCCCCAACCGCTTCCTCTTCATCATGGATGTCCAATCCCTCTACACCTCTATCCCCCACCAGGATGGTCTGAGGGCCCTTAGCTTCTTCCTCGAACAGAGGCTCGAACAATCCCCATGCACCACTACCCTCCTCCGCCTGGCTGAACTTGTTCTCACACTGAAATATTTCTCCTTCAACTCCTCTCACTTCCTCCAAATAAAAGGTGTAGCTATGGGTACCCACATGGGCCCCAGCTATGCCTGTCTCTTCATGGGGTATGTGGAACATTCCTTGTTCCAGTCCTACTCCGGCCCCCTTCCACAACTCTTTCTCCGGTACATCGATGATTACTTCAGTGCTGCTTCATGCTCTCGTCGGGACTTGGAAAAATTTCTTAATTTTGCTTCCAATCTCCACCCCTCCATCATTTTCACTGGTCCATCTTTGACACTTCCCTTCCCTTCCTTGACCTCTCTGTCTCAATCTCTGGTGATAGACTGTCCACCAATATCCATTGCAAACCTACCGACTCCCACAGCTACCTCGACTACATCTCCTCACACCCCACTTCCTGTAAGGACTCCATCCCATTCTCTCAGTTCCTTCGCCTCCGTCGCATCTGTTCTGATGATGCTACATTCAAAAACAGTTCCTCTGACATGTCCTCCTTCTTCCTTAACCGAGGTTTTCCACCCACGGTGGTTGACAGGGCCCTCAACCGTGTCCGGCCCATCTGCCGCGCATCCGCCCTCACGCCTTCTCCTCCCTCCCAGAAACATGATAGGGTCCCCCTTGTCCTCACTTATCACCCCACCAGCCTCCGCATTCAAAGGATCATCCTCCGCCATTTCCGCCAACTCCAGCATGATGCCACCACCAAACACATCTTCCCTTCACACCCCCGGCAGCAGTCCGTAGGGATCGCTCCCTCCGGGACACCCTGGTCCACTCCTCCATCACCCCCTACTCCTCAACCCCCACCTATGGCACCTCCCCATGCCCACGCAAAAGATGTAACACCTGCCCCTTCACTTCCTCTCTCCTCACCGTCCAAGGACCCAAACACTCCTTTCAAGTGAAGCAGCATTTCACTTGCATTTCCCCCAACTTAGTCTACTGTATTCATTGCTCCCAATGCGGTCTCCTCTACATTGGAGAGACCAAACGTAAACTGTGCGACCGCTTTGCAAAACACCTGCGGTCTGTCTGCAAGAATGACCCAAACCTCCCTGTCACTTGCCATTTTAACACTCCACCCTGCTCTCTTGCCCACATGTCTGTCCTTGGCCTGCTGCATTGTTCCAGTGAAGCCCAACACAAACTGGAGGAACAGCACCTCATCTTCCGGATAGGCACTTTACAGCCTTCCGGACTGAATATTGAATTCAACAACTTTAGGTCTTGAGCTCCCTCCTCCATCCCCACCCCCTTTCTGTTTCTTCCCCCTTCCTTTTGTTTTTTTTCCAATAATTTATATAAATTTTTCTTTTCCCACCTATTTCCATTATTTTTAAATCTTTTATGCCCCCCCACCCCCACTAGAGCTATACCTTGAGTGCCCTACCATCCATTCTTAATTAGCACATTCGTTTAGATAATATCACCAACTACAACACCTCTGTGTTCTTTTGTATGTGACATCTTTTGATGGTCTGCTCCTACCACTGCTTGCTTGTCCCTACAACAACACCCCCTCCCTCCACTTCTCTCCCCCACCCCCACCCCCCATTTATTTCAACCCTCTCCTTGTAAAGAAAAATCAGTTCTGTTGAACGGTCATGAGGACTCGAAACGTCAACTCTTTTCTTCTCCGCCGATGCTGCCAGACCGGCTGAGTTTTCCAGGTAATTCTGTTTTTGTTTTGGATTTCCAGCCTTCGCAGTTTTTTGTTTTTATCCTTTTTTTTTAGGTTGGCTCATTTTTCTCTTTTTGGGGATGCAGAGGAAGTTAAGTTTTAGGTATTCTTCAGGTCTTCAAATGTAAATAATTTAGAAATGCAAGAGTTTGGAATTATGCTGCAAGATTAGCAGCTGAACACACACTCAAGTGCCTTTGTCAATTTGAACAATTTTTGCTGGCCTCCTTTCATCCTCCTTACAGTAGCAACTTGCACAAAACTGTGCTGCATACATCCTGTTCCACATTAAATCTTGCTCAGCAATCACCTCTGCCCTTAAGGGCCTATATTAACCACAGGTCTCCATCAGGATATTAAACTTAAAATTCTTAAAAGACTTCAAAACTATCCATAGTTTCACCCCACTGAATCTTTGCAACCTTATCAAGCCCCTTTGTTCCTTTGACTCTGACCTTCCACCAACTCATTAAAAAGCTCAAAGTTCAACTCTTCATCTCTCACTGTCCATTACCATATCTGCGAAATGCTTTGGAATATTCCAACACATATTTTTGATCTACAAGGTAGTTAAGAGTAAGGAGGGGGGGCGGGCGGCAGACAAGAGAGTGGAGTTAAGGCCACAATCAGATCAGACATGATCTACTGAATGGCAGAGCAGGCCCAAGGGACCAAATGGCCTACCTGCTCCTATTTCTTATGTTCTAATTCTCTATGTTAATAGTGTTACACAAGTGCAAACTGTCATTGTTGTTAATGTGTTCACATTAAAATCCTTAGTCTATTATTTTAACAGAGACAGTGACCTGTTAATGCATAATTGAAATTAAATTACAAAATAATGTAATAGGAACTTATTAAACATTGATAAGCCAATCCTTGTTCAGTACAAGGTCACATCTTAGAAAGTATTTGTTTTATGAAATTGCAATTCTTAACATCAACTACCCTTTCTAAATAATTTTAAACCTACAGCAGGATTTGTAATGAGATCGATAATGCCACTGTTATGGATGACCTTCCATAAACCAGATGTCACTAATACAGAGGACATGGTGCCTTTTCTAAATGCCTCAGCAACACCCTGACTCGGCTTTAATTCATGTGTTTACCACATTGCCTGAAATTGGTTATGAAGCTGCTAAGGAGAGGGAATGAAAAGTGAATGTCTTCTTTCTGGTCATTATCTAATAGAAGCATGTGTGCAAATGTTATTGACTTAACTCAGAATTTTGAAAAATGAGAATGAATTATGAAGAAATATTTCAACTGGTTGATTACATTGAAGGTAAAGACATAAAGCTGGTATTAATACTCAAGAACACATGAGAACACAAGAAACAGGTGCAAGAGTAGACCTTCCGGTCCATCGAACCTGCTCTGCATTCAATATGATCATGGCTGATCTTGGGCTTCAACTCCATTTTCCTGCCCGCTCCTCCTATCCTTTAATTCTCTGACAGACCAAAAATCTGCCTATCCCAGCCTTAAAGGTATTCAACGATGGAGCATCTACAATCCTCTGGAGTAGAGCATTCCAAAGATTCACAACCTTTTGAGTGAAGTAATTTCCCCTCATCTCAGTGCTAAATTATTGACCCCTTATCCTGAGACTGTGTCCCCCATCGTGTTTTAGATTCCCCAACAGGCAGAAACAACCAAGTAAGTTTCAATGAGATTCTCTCTCACTCTTCTAAACTCTAGAGAATTTAAGCCCAATTTACTCAGCCTGTTATCATAGGTCAACCCCCTCATCCCAAGGGCGAATTTAGTAAACCTTTGCTGTACCCTACATCCTTTCTTACATGCGGAGACCAAAACTGCACACAGTATTCCAGGTGCAGTCTTACCAAAACCCTGTACAACTGTACCGTGAATTCTTTATTCTTGTATTCCTTGCAATAAAGGCCAACATGCCATTTGCCTTCCTAATTGCTTACTGCACCTGCATGCTAATTTCCTGCATTCCTTTTACAAGCACATCCAAGTCTTTGAACAGCAAAACTTACAAGTTTCTCAACTTTTGAAAGATATTCTGCTTTTTTATTATGACCAAAATGAATAACTTCACAATTCCCAGTACTATACTCCATCTTATTGCTCAGTCACCTAACCTGTTGTAATCTCTTTGCAGCCTCTGTGTCCTCCCCACAGCTTACCTTTCCACCTTCTAGTTTGGTATCATCAGCAAGCTTATATGAAGAGACAGATTAATATAGATTGTAAATAGCTGAGACCCCAGCACTGATCCTTGCAGCACTTCACTGTCTGCCATCTTGAAAAACCTTGTTTATGCACACTCCCTGTTTTCTCTCCACTAACCAACCCTTTATCCACGCTAATATATTACCCCCAACTCCATGAGCCCTAACTTGCCTATTAACCTTTTGTACGGCACCTTATTGAATGCCTTTTGGAAATGCAGGCATACTACTTCTACTGATTCCCCTTTATCTACTTTCCTAGTTAAATGCTCAAAGTCTTATAAATTTGTCAAACAGGATTTCTCCTTAGTAAAACCATGTTGACTTGCTCTAATCATACTATGTTTTTCTGAATGCATTATTACAACTTCCTGAATAGATTCTAGCATTTTCCCAACAACAACTGTTAGGCTATCTGGCCTGTAGTTCTCGATTTACAATGTGGCAATACACTTTACCAAGTGACTTTCGCCTCCTCCTATCTTTGTAATCACCAGCCCCACAAATGTTTGATATATCTGCGCTGATTTGATTCTGGCCGCTTGAACATCCCCAGTTTTAATTGCTCCCTCATTTCTGGGTGTGCCTTTAACTGCCTACATACTGGACGTCCCTCCCTAAACTTTTCCACCTCTCTCTCTCTCTCTTCTTTTGAGATGCTCCTTAAACTTGGTCAAAGTGGTAGATTTTATGTCTTTCAGCCTTGGTATCACCTTATGTGGCTTGGTGACTAATTTTGTTTTACAATGCTTCGTGAAGCACCTTGGAATATTTTATTAGCTTAGAGGCACTTTATAAATACAAGTTGATGACTAGTAATTAGATAAGCATATTAAAAAGGACAAGAAAGTGAACAGATTGGACTAAAATAAATACCTCTGATATGGAATTAGCACAGGCATGTTGTGAAGAATGCCTTATTCTTTACTAAAACAACTACAGTCTGTGGCCAGGAATTTTACCAGATCTGCTCCCATTTCTTCAGAGAAATTTACTGGAATTCCAGTTTACTGGAAAACAGGGCTTTAGTTGCTCTTCTAGCAGAAAGTAGGGTTTACAAGGAAGATCCCAGCTTATTGCTATCCAATCCTGACAGGTGATTTTAACAATATTCCAAAATATTTAACAGTTACATTTTTGAGCAAAAAAAAGCAACATAGGACAGACTCAAGAATTTAGTGACAGCTGTAACTAATAGTTCCATGAAAGCTCCCTCTCATTTATACTACCTGGTTCAAACTGAATTTCTCTCAGGAGACACCCAGAAGGCTGCTTGCACATGCAGATTGTAGACGTGCACAGAACCCCACTTCTAAAGGTTACAAATTCAATGCTTCAAGATCATGGATAGAAGTAGCCACTGACCTCCCTGTAATTTTAAAACATGCTCCAGAGGTCCAACAGGCCCACAGGCATTTCTTTTTATAAAAGCAGGCTTCACACTGCACTGAAGTTAGACTTAATGTGGTTTCAAACCAAGAAGTGCAAGACTCTCTCCTCCAGCATATTCTAACACTGCAATCATTGCTGAAAAGTAGAAACGACATAACAATGCCAAATTTGCAATATAAATGCATCCTGACAGGATGAAGCCAAATGGCCGATGAACTAAAAAATTCAACTTTGAAAATTTACACTTCCACCAGAGTACACAGAACCAATGAGAGTTCCAATTCCCCAGCCCCAAAAAACTTTTGGTGTGATCTTAATTCTCAAGCCAGAAAGAAAACAACCTAGAACTGAATTATTAATACTATTCCAACTCTTCAGAAAACACATTTGCCCAGTGAGAGAATTCATTCACCATAGCCACCCACAAGCAAATTCCCCTTGGTGAACACTAGATCTGTACTTGGCTGAAAATCTCGCAGGCAAGTTAGTAACATATACTGCAAACAGAGTAGTATCCAACTAATAATTGTGCCATTAACTGGCCTGGTTGAAGAACTAGTATTCCCAAAAATGAAGCTTTTTAAAGTCTTTCCAATAACTGGAGCCATGAGCCAAAGAAACTATTAAATCCACTTAAAAGTAAACCATAATAGTGGGTTACAGAAAACGACAATTAAAGTATGCCCCGAAAACTTGTTTACTTTTTAAATATCAGGGATTTACTGTGAAATACAAGGCACGAATCACACCTTGGTATATCTGGTTTACCTTTATTTCAGTGCCACATTAACTCCGATGGCTCTGAAATTAAAATACAAATTTAAATCAGTTGTTTAAAATTCCTCTCTCCACTATTTGAAAATGACCTTTGTGGTAATCTGGGGTGCAATACACCTTTAAGAGAATGTGAGCAGATTGACCATGTGACTGTATTACTCATTGTAGCGCGGGCTACAATGTTAATGAGTAGTTTAGAGTAGGGTCTGGTTGGAGAAGCACGCATTGTGTTAGTATTTTGTTACTTGGGTAAGTAAACAGCATGTTGTGGTAAAAAATGAGATACCCTGTCCCTTTAAGAGAAAGGAAGTGTACTGATCATGTGACAGCACTGATGAATCACTGTACAGCATGGGCAACTGGGAATTGTAAGTCAGGTCCTGGAGGTTTCTGAGTGAGCACATATGATTTGATGCTCTGCCCTATCCCTTAATAAACCATCACTGTTTATTCTTACATCAGTCTCTCCCCATTATTGATTGCAAGCAGCAATTGATGAGAAAATAGGAAGGCGTGCGGTTAGAGTTCAGTTGGCCAACAAACTCATTTACCCAAGACATTAAAGTGGCGATGAAGATAAAGAACAAAAGAGAATACATTTCAAGACAGGTGAGCAAAGCATTGGAAAGAGCATCTGCACTTAACTTTAAATAGGTGACAGCCAGCAATCGGAGTAGAAAGCAGTGCTGCAGTTTAAAATTTTAAAAACCCTGCAGAATGCGTCGGTGCTGCTGGAGGGAGAGGTCGAGTATGTTCATATGGTGGTGAACCCCTTCTTCACCTTCACTGTTTTCCATTTCTCTCCTGGTGTTTGACAAGGTGTTTACTAAAACCCGCTTTCACAGCCATATCTCCTTTCTCAGTGACTGTCGCCGTCTCTGACTTGCCCCACGTGGATTACAACTGAAGTTCGATCGCTCATTTTTCGAACCCACCCAGGATTACAGGTATCTCGGGGACATACAACGCTCCTCGGACTGCTGTTCTCGTAGCATCCTGAGAACCACACTCAGTGCCATGCGCCGCCATATGAACACACTCGACCTCTCCCTCCAGCAGCACTGATGCACCCTATTTCTAAGCTGCCCGTGCCACCAGTTTCATTTTATTCTTCATCTCATCCGACGCCTCAACAAGAAACTTTGTCTCTTTCTTTCAGGTGCAAAGGAACACAAGCTCCAACAACTCATTGATACCAACACCCATCCAGGACCCTCCTCCACTGCCTGTCCCTCGGTCCCCATTCCGTCTTCCAATCCCAGCCCCGGCCATGTATTCACTATACCCCCTGACCTTCCCCTCTCTGACGCTGAACGTTCAGTGCTCAGCAAAGGTCCTAGTTTCATACCCTTATGCCTTCATCTCAATAAATTCCGGGCTCGGCACGATGCTGAACTCTTCTTCCGCCGTCTTCGTCTCCGGGCTCACTTCTTTGGGCAGGAGTCCTCTCCCCATTCAACTGATCCTTTTACCAACTTCCAATATTCTCCCTCCACCTGGACCCCTCCCTCTGGATTCCTACCTTCTCCTGATCTTTTCATTGAGAACTGTCGGCATGACATTAGTCGTCTCAATTTCTCTGCTCCTCTCACCCATTCTAACCTGTCTCTCTCTGAACTTGCTGCACTCCATTCTCTCAGGTCCAGCCCCAGCATTGTCATCAAACCCGCTGACAAGGGTGGTGCTGTTGTTGTCTGGCGCACTGACCTCTACGCCACAGAAGCTGAGCATCACACTCGTAGGCACTT
Organism: Carcharodon carcharias; assembly: GCF_017639515.1. Lineage (NCBI taxonomy): Eukaryota > Metazoa > Chordata > Chondrichthyes > Lamniformes > Lamnidae > Carcharodon > Carcharodon carcharias. The sequence goes on along the minus strand of NC_054478.1, from coordinate 55,363,569 downwards.
CCTCCTACCTCCCCCTGGACCATGACCCCACCACTGAACATTAAGCCATTGTTTCCAGAACTGTTACTGACCTCATCTCCTCTGGAGATCTTCCTCCCACAGCCTCCAACCTGATAGTCTCCCAAGCTCGGATGGCCCGCTCCTACCTCCTACCCAAAATCCACAAACAGGACTGTCCCAGCAGACCGATCGTGTCAGCCTGTTCCTGCCCCACGGAACTCATTTCTTGCTATCTTGAACCATTCTCTCTCCCTTTGTCCAGTCCCTTCCCACCTACATCTGTGATTCTTCTGACACCCTTCATCACAACAACAATTTCCAGTTCCCTGGCCCCAACCGCCTCCTCTTCACCATGGAAGTCCAATCCCTCTACACCTCCATCCCCCACCAGGATGGTCTGAGGGCCCTTAGCTTCTTCTTCGAACAGAGGCTCGAACAATCCCCATCCACCACTACTCTCCTCCGCCTGGCTGAACTTATTCTCACACTGAACAATTTCTCCTTCAACTCCTTTCACTTCCTCCAAATAAAAGGTGTAGCTATGGGTACCCGCATGGGCCCCAGCTATGCCTGTCTCTTCATGGGATATGTGGAACATTCCTTGTCCCAGTCCTACTCCGGCCCCATCCGACAACTCTTTCCCCGGTGCATCGATGATTACTTCGGTGCTGTTTCATTCTCTCGTCTGGACCTGGAAAAATTTATTAATTTTGCTTCCAATTTCCACGCCTCCATCATTTTCACATGGTTCACCTCTGACACTTCCCTTCCCTTCCTTGACCTCTCTGTCTTAATTTCTGGTGATACACTGTCCACCAATATCCATTACAAGCCTACCGACTCCCACAGCTACCTCGACTACAGCTCCTCACACCCCGCTTCCTGTAAGGACTCCATCCCATTCTCTTAGTTCCTTCGCCTCCATCGCATCTGTTCTGATGATGCCACTTTCAAAAACAGTTCCTCTGACATGTCTTCCTTCTTCCTTAACCGAGGTTTTCCACCCACGGTGGTTGACAGGGCCCTCAACCGTGTCCGGCCCATCTCCCGTGCATCCCCCCTCACACTTTCCTCTCCCTCCCAGAAACATGATAGGGTCCTCCTTGTCCTCACTTATCACCCCACCAGCCTCCGCATTCAAAGGATCATCCTCCGCCATTTCCGCCAACTCCAGCATGATGCCACCACCAAACACATCTTCCTTTCACCCCCCCCGGCGGCATTCCGCAGGGATAGTTCCCTCCGGGACACCCTGGTCCACTCCTCCATCACTCCCTACACCTTGAACCCCTCCCAAGGCACCTTCCCATGCAACTGCAGAAGGTGCAACACCTGCCCCTTCATTTCCTCTCTCCTCACCGTCCAAGGGCCCAAACATTCATTTCAAGTGAAGCAGCATTTCACCTGCACTTCCCTCAATTTAGTCTACTGCATTCGTTGCTCCCAATGCAGTTTCCTCTACGTTGGAGAGACCAAACGCAGACTGGGTGACCGCTTTGCAGAACACCTTCGGTCTGTCCGCAAGCATTACCCAGACCTCCCTATCGCTGGCCATTTCAATACTCCACCCTGCTCTCATGCCCACATGTCTGTCCTTGGCCTGCTGCAATGTTCCAGTGAAGCCCAACACAAACTGGAGGAACGGCACCTCATCTTCCGACTAGGCACTTTACAACCTTCCGGACTGAATACTTAGTTCAACAATTTTAGAACATGAGCTCTCTCCTCCATCCCCACCCCCTTTCCGATCTACCCCCATTTTTTTTCCAATAATTTATATAGATTTTTCTTTTCCCACCTATTTCCATTATTTTTAAATGTATTTCCATCCATTGTTTTATCTCTACCTTTTAGCCTTTGTCGATTCATTCACCCCACCCCACCCCCACTAGGGCTATCTGTACCTTGCTTGTCCTGCTTTCTACACTTAACTAGCACATTCTTTAGATAATATCACCACCTTCAACACCTCTTTGTCCTTTTGTCTGTGACATCTTTTGGTTAGCTCCACCTATCACTGGCCCTATATCCAGCTCTACCTGTCCCACCCCACCTTAAACCAGCTTATATTTCACCACTCTTCTATTTTTACTTAGTTCTGTTGAAGGGTCGTTTGGACTCGAAACGTTAACTGTGTCCCTCTCCGCAGATGCTGCCAGACCTGCTGAGTTTTTCCAGGTATTTTTGTTTATGTTTTGTAACTTAACTAATTTCTTTGAAATTCCTCCCTCCACTATTTTAAATGATTTATTACCTCTGCTGATTAATTTGCCTGGGGAAATCCAAATGAAAGCATTAAACATATTAGTATTAGTAATTTCAGTCTCTTTCATTTGCTGAGTGTAAATGGCGCAACTTATTCACCACATCACTGAATCATATAACAATTATAACAAAGCTATTCGGCCCTTTCTGTTTATACTGGCTCTCTGCAAGAACAACTCAACTAATCCCTCTCCTTGTGTAATATAACTTGCAGAGTTCCCAAAATCACAAATTTGGATTATTTGAAGTTATATTATTCACTGAAGTTTTATTTTACTCAGAACTACTACTCTCAACTTTAAAGCATAACTCAGGTAAGTGATCTGTGACTAGGCTTCAGTCAATGCTGGCTTTTCTAACTTACTTCAAGGAAATACCCCAAAATAACTTTTGTCTTTTTCCATTGCCCTGCTGCAGAAACAATTGTCTGCTCAACTCTTCCCCCTAGAACATGAGGCAAATTCAGAACCCTTACCGAAGGAATCATGGCCACAGACAGTCGGCCATGCTGTAAGACATTGCAACATTGGGTTATACAATCTATTTTTATTTCAAACTCTCTTTACGCACAATGCCTAAGGATCTAATGGTTACTCAATGTCAACAGGACTATTTTGAGGCTGAAAATGTTTAAATCAGTTGAAGTCTCTACTCGGGAGTTCATGCACATTGTGCAATACACAAAACATTTTAAGTTAATATTTGTGTAAATACTGGTGCATTATTTGTAGATGGGGCTGTAGTCAAGAGGCAGATATTGTGGAATCTCACCAAGTTACTGAAAAAATTTCAAAAAAGTGAAAAAAAAACTGCACCGCTTGCAGCTACATTAGACAGCATTACTATTGGAGGGTAGCTGAAAACCACAAACTTTGAACGTAATTATCTCTGATATAGTGTGAGCCAGTGACGGTAATGCTACTTGAACCAGTGCCAAAGTCCTAATATAAATGGGATATAAAATTACTGTTTTGCAAAATAACAAAAGTTTGCACTTATATAGCACCCTTAATGCTGTAAATATCTAAGATCCATTGCAGAAGGGGATAGATAAGAAATTTGGCAAAAAACATTTTTTTTTCTTTACTCTTTCATGGCTCGTGGGCGTCGCTGGTGAGGCTGGCATTTGTTGTCCATGCCAAATTGCCCTTGAACTGAGGGCAGAGAGCAGTTAAGAGTAAGCACACATTAATGAAGGTTTGGAGTTACATTTAGGCCAGACCAGGTATGATTTCCTTCCCTAAAGGACATTAGTGAATCAGGTGGGTTTTATGACAATTAATATTAGTTACCATGAAACTATCAGTGAGAAATATATACATTTCCTTATTCTAATTCACTTTGTTCCTCAGTCCTTCCTCTGTTCATTATTTCTTCTGTTGTTTGCCAAGGTCCCTCCATGCATTATTATCAGATCACACAGCAGCTTTGAGGGAACTTTTTGTAAGATCATGGACTAATGGGGCATGGAGCAAGATGCCTCCTCCAGCAAAACCTGGGCCATCTTATTTAAGATAAGCAGGTCTGGGTGATCCAATTTATTTACCCCATATTATCTCAATAGGGTAACTGGTTAGCACTGCAAATATAAAAATATATATTTAAAAATTTCCTAGGTTAGAACAGCAACATTTAATGTAGGGGAAAAATAAACAGCACCAATCAATGTATAGGTAATAAAGAAACCTTGCATCACATACTTCACTCAGAAATTGAGCGTTATGTTAAATACTGGCTGAGGCAGGTACGGCACCTAAAATATTACAGTATCTTAATGATAGCCATCTCCTTAAATACACTACTGATTTTGCAATGTGACAAGTACATGTCTTTCTGGATGGAATTCAAGAATGTAGATGAATTTTGTCAGTGGTGTAACAGAAACGAAGCTATATCGCAATGTCCTGGGCGTGGTGATTAGTTACTCACTGGCCACAGAATAACTCACTGCAGTGACTAATGACATGTTCCTAGCCTAGTCTTGGAAAGAATTAAAATTCATTCAGGTCTTCAATGACTCATGAAATAATACTGGTTAATGCACCATCACCACTGAAAATCCCATTTTAAAATATTAATTTCTTGTGAACAAAGTATTGGTTTTTAGAAACTGCTATGATGTACCTGATCAAGCAGGAAATGCTTTTATGCTTTAGTGATGCCACACTTGTTAAATGGATAGATGGTTCAAAGTTGTCAGATATGGTGTAGTTGGTAGTACACTTGTCTCTGAATCACAGGTTCAAGTCCCACTCTAGGGCTATCACAAAATTCAAGGCTGACACTGCAGTGCACTACTGAGGGAGCACTGCATTGTCAGAGGTGCCATCTTTCAGCCGAGACATTTTAGGCACCAGAAACAACAAAGGCAAACCCAGCCCTGTTGACCCTGCAAAGTCCCCCTTACTAACCTCTGAGGCTTGTGCCAAAGTTGGGAGAGTTGTCCCACAGACTAGTCAAGCAACAGCATGACAGTCATATTCACTGAATTATACCTTACAGACAATATCCCAGTCCCTACTGTCACTATCCCTGGTTATGTCCGGGCTCACCAGTAGGTCAGACCCAACAGAGGTGGTGGTACGGTGTAGACAGTCAGGAGAGAGTTGCCCTGGGAGTCCTCAACATTGACTCCAGGCCCCCATGAAGTCTCATGGCATCAGGGCAAACATGGGTAAGGAAATCTCCTGCTGCTAATTACCATCTACCACCTACCACCCCCAACCCACCAACCCCACCCCACCCTGCCCCCTAGCTGATGAATCAGTGCTCCTCCATGTTGAACACCACTTGGAGGAAGCACTGAGAGTGGAAAGGACGCAGAATGTACTCTAGGTAGGGGACTTCAATGTCCATCACCAAGAGTGGCTCGGTAGCACCAATACTGGCCAAGGCTTAAAGGGCATAGCTACTAGACTAGGTCTGCGGCAGGTGGTGAGGGAACCAAAAGGGAAAAACCTACTTGACCTTGTCCTCACCAATCTACCTGTTGCAGACACATCTGTCCATGACAGTATTGGTAAGTGTGACTACTGCGTCCTTGTGGAGACGAAAACCTACCTTCACATTGACGATACCCTCCACTGTGTTGTATGACATTACCACTGTGCTAAATGCGATAGACTTCAAACAGATCTAACAACTCGAAACTGGGCATTCATGAGGCGCTGTGGGCTAACAGCAGCAGCAGAATTATATACAACTGCAGTCAGTAACCTCATAGCCCAGCATATCCCCCACTCTAAGATTACCATCAAGCTAGGTGATCAACCTTCATTCAATGAAGAGTGCAGGTGGGAATGCCAGGAGCAGCACCAGGCACACCTAAAAATGAGATGTTACCTTGTAAAGCTACAATACAGAGCTACTAATATGCCAAACAGCAAAAGCAGCATGTGACAGACAAAGCTAAGCAATAGCACACCAATGGTTCAGACCTAAACTCTCCTCTCCTGCCACATCAAGTCATAAATGGTGGTGGACAATTAAACAACTCACTGGAGGAGGAGGCTCCACACCCTCAATGATGGGCGGCACAGCACCTCAATGCAAAAGATAACGCAGAAGCATTTACAACAATCTTCTGCCAAAAGTGATGAGTGGATGATCCAACTCCTCCTCCTCCAAGAGGTCCCCAGCATTACAGACGCCAGTCTTCAGCCAAGTTGATTCACTCCATGAAATATCAAGAAATAGCTGAAGGCACTAGATACTGCAAAGGATATGGGACCTGATAACATTCTGGCAATAGGACTGAAGACTGCTGTTCCAGAACTAGCTTTGCCTCTAGCCAAGATATTTTAGTATAACTACAACACTGGCATCTACCCAGCAACTGAAAAATTGTCTAGGTATGTCCTGTCCACAAAAAGCAGGGCAAATCCAACTTGGCCAATTATCGCTCCAACAGTCTACTCTCGATCATCAGCAAAGTTGTGGAAGGTGTTGTCAACAGTACTATCAAGTGGCACTTACTCAGCAATAATCTGCTCACTGATGCTCAACTTGGGTTCTGTCAGGGCCACTCAGCTCCTGACCTCCTTTCAGCCTTCGTCAAGGCCAAAAGAGCTGAATTCCAGAGGTGAGGTGAGAGTGACTGCCCTTGACATCAAGGCAGCATTTGACTTGAGTGTGGCATCACAGAGCCAGAGCAAAACTGGAGTCAATGGGAATCAGGGGGAAAACTCTCCACTGGTTGGAGTCATACCTAGCACAAAGGAAGATTGTTGTGGTTGTTGGAGGTCAGTCATCTCAGCTCCAGGACATCATTACAGGAGTTCCTCAGGGTAGTGTCCTTGGCCCAACCATCTTCAGCTGGTTCATCAATGACCTTCCTTTCATCATAAGGTCAGGTTGGGGACATTCACTGAAGATTGTGAAATGTTCAGCACCATTCACGAATCCTCAGATACTGAAGCAGTCCATGTCCATATTCATCAGGACCTGGACAACATCCAGGCTTGGACTGACAAATGGCAAGTAACATTTGTGCCACATCAGTGTCAGGCAATGACCTTCTCCAACCACCTTCCCATGACACTCAATGGCTTTGCCATCACTGAATCCCCCACTATCAACATCCTGGGGGCTTACCATTGATCAGGAACTGAGCTGGACTAGCCAGATAAATATGGTGTCTACAAGAGCAGGTCAGAGGCTGGGAATTCTGTGGAGAATAATTCACCTCCTGACTCCCCAAAACTTGTGTACCATCTACTAGGCACAAATTAGGAATGTGATGGAATACTCTCCACTTGGCTGGATGAGTGCAGCTCCAACAATGAAGCACAAGAAGCTTGACACCATCCAGGACCAAGCAGCCCTCTTGATTAGCACCCTATCCACCACCTTCAACATCCATTCCCTCCACCACTGACATATAGTGGCAGCAGTATGTACCATCTACAAGATGTACTGCAGAACTCACCAAGGCTTCTTCAATAGCACCTTCCAAACCCGGGACCTCTACCACTTACAAGGACAAGGCCCAGCACCTGCATGTTCCCCTCCAAGTCACACACCATCCTGATTTGGAACTATTGCTGTTCCTTCACTGTTGCTGGGTCAAAATCCTGGAACCTCCTCTCTAAAAGCACTGTGGGTGTACCTACATCACATGGACTGCAGGGGTTCATGGTGGTGGCTCACCACCACCTTCTCAAGGGCAATTAGAGATGGGCAATAAATGCTGGCCTAGCCAGCGACACCCACATCCTGTGAAAGAATTAAAGAACATGTAATAAAGAGTGACCTTCTGGAGTTAACAAACAGCAGTGTATTTTCATACTGTAGCCTTCCTTTCATAAAGAAAGACTCACATATCAGGCGACACAACATTCAAAATCTAGTTGATGAACTAGAAAACCTATTCAACAGATTCTTGATGAACAGAATCTTACAGGAGAATAGAGATACTAAGCATGATGCCGAGAATCATCTTTCAAGGAAAGAAGAATTTATGTTGGAAACAACCTGTGAAACAGTTGTTTCATCTGTGACCACTGTTTCAGAATTTCAGCAGGCTGAAGTAAATGTCAGTGAAGGACTTCACCTTTACCTGCCTACCCATGTCATTCAAGAGGAGGAAGAGTTCACAAACACATCATAACCACCTGAAGATGTTTCATAGAACTTGACGTATCCAATGGAGATTTGAAGAGAAAACAAAAATACTCATATAAAACAAGACAAGAATGGCAGTGGGATCAATAATTCTGCCTGTACATCTCAGCCTGAAAGTAGACTCAAAGATCAGATGCAGAGAAGAGCAACATGTACAAGGAAAAAAATCATTCCTGCTGCTTCCATTACTGTTCATTTGATAGAACAATTTAAAAAAAATTCTGAAACATGGAAGATCCCCAAAACAATCTAAACCAAACACAACCAATAACGCACTACTGTGGCAACCATCCACTGATTGATTTAACCATTTATGATTTGGAAACCAAACTGGGCAATGACCACAAACTACAGGAGAATCCACAAATCAACAATGTACAGTCCAATACCAGTAAGAATCTTATTCTTGTTACTGCCCCAGAAAATGACAAAGTAAAAAGAAATCAGTTTTGGGTTCACTACATGAGGATTGAAAGGAAAAAAATGGTATAACAAGAGCCAGCAGTATGCAACTAATTGGATGGCACTTTTAAAGAACAGGCACAGGCATGATGGGCCAAATGGCCTCCTCTGTCTGTGAGATAATAATGTTGTCGAATACTTTTAAAAAAAAACTGATGAGAAAAGAGCCACATCATGATTCCCAATTAGCCACATGGGGCTAGTAACAAATATATTGGACAACATTGCATTCAGAGGCAAATTTAAATTTGTTTTCATTCAAATATTTCTCATTCTACATTCCACAACCCAGAATTTAAAAAGAATGAATAAACACCAAAGGGAAGACTGTGGGAAAAAGAGGAAGTTTAGCAAAAAGACATCTCAAGTGATTCCCAGTGTAATTAAATGAAGAATAGGAGCAAACACCAAACACTAACTTCATTCATCACAATTTATTATGTTATTTTACTATGTGTAACATGTGTGATTATGTGTGTTGAATTTCATCAATCATAGTTCTGATTAGTTTTGAACTCTGTGCTACTTTGGCCATGTTATCGGAGTTAATATTGTCAACAGTTCATTTAGTAATCTTCTTCTACAAACTTGGCCAAATTGCATTACACATCTGAAAGTGGGTCACTTTATAGCCCAGAAATTCCAAAACCAAATCAACTTAGTTGTGCAGTTTATACATTTCAGCCAATTTCTGTTGTCCTAAAACTTTTACCTACAACCCAAACTACTTTAAGATTCTGTGACAGCCTTTCATATGGAACTTAATCCACAGGCTTTCAGAAATCTATGAGCAGATACAGAAAATAATTAAAAGGGCTAATGGAATGTTGGCCTTTATATCAAAAGGACTAGAATACAAGGGTGTAAAAAACATTCTATAGCTATATAAAACCCTGGTTAGACCGAAGTTGGCAGGCAGTTCTGGACACACCACTCCTTAGAAAGAATAGAAAGTGCAATGTAGGTTTTCCACATTGATATCTGACAAAGGTTTAAATTACAAAGAGAGATGGCAAAAACTAAGGTTGTATTCTCAGGAATTTAGATTTGAATGAGGCTTTCAAGATATTAAGGGAAACAGATAGGGTAGATAGAGAGAAAATATTTTTGCTGGTTGGGGAGTCTAAGTCTAGGTGGCACAGTTTTTAAAAATAGCCAGACCTTCAGGAGTGAATTTAGGAAACACTTTCAGAACTCTTTTCTGCAAATAGCAGCTGATGTTAGATCAATTTTAAATCTGATATTAACAGATTTTTATCCTAAGGTATCGTGGGATAACAGGGCAAAGGCCTGAAGTTTAGTCACAGATCAGTAATGATTTCACTGAATGGTAGGACAGGCTTGAGGGGTTAAATGGGCTACTGCTCCATGTAAAAAGGGCACATACAGCGCACTGAGGAACATGCACACCTGCCCATAGATTTAAGACTTTGTGGGATCTCGGCGCAAATAATTCCAAAACATAGTCCTTCTTTGGTAGTTAACAAAATATACTGTAAGCACTCACCATCAGCAAAAGTTAATCATAAAGCCGTTCTGCAATTCAACACATATGAAATGAATGATACCAATCCTGTTAAAACATACCCCAACTGCACTTTGTGTTGCTTCTCTCCAGTCCTACCAAAATACACCGGCTTATTTATGGCTCCATCTAAGTAGAAGGCTTAAAATAAACTAATTCGCGTGACCATACGAATTACAGAATAATATTGTACTATGCATGCCTCCTGCTCAGAGATAGCGTCATTTTACTCATGGACTGGGCCGTGCATTTTCTACGCTTTCAGGTTCATGCGATACTTTTGTTTGAAGTTAGCGGCCGCGTTAAACAGGCCTTTTCCAAGAACCCGCGGGGGGCTGTAGTATCATTCAGTTTGCAATGAACGCAGATCAGGTTTAGTATTTGTTGCTATAAAGTCAGCCAGAAAGTTCTGGGAGACCAAGATCAGACTTCCTTCAACTTCAACTCTCAGCATCGGATCAGCAAATCCAATGTTACATAAACTAGGTTGATCCACTTCCTTATCTACACAACACAAACCCAAAAGCCGAAAGTAAATTCCTCCGCATGCAATACCCTAGAATCTCAACCCAGTTTACAGCAACCCGTACAAGATGACATTGACAGTGCACTCACAAAGACACTTTAACTTTACAGTTACTTGCACGTTGCTTCTGTACTTGGTGCGGGTGGAATGAAGGTTGTCATGTGACTTATTACATTCACATCCCCAAACTGCTCCCTCCACGCTGCCCTGGCGCTGCGATTAGATGAAAACCCAATTACTAAACCTTATCAACAACCGCCTCCTTTCACTCGCTAACGGTTAACACAGATTCACAGAATTTCAAGTTTTCATTCGTCCCTCCCAGAGTATGTTACAAAAATGACGTAAAACATAGCTTACCATTCTTTGTAATTATTCGCAAAGCTTAACTTTATTTTACTGTTTAAACATTGTTCATTTTTCAAAACCAAACGGAAATATAAACAATCTGCATTTATATAGCACCATCCTCAGAGTAAAACATCCCAAGGCGCTGTTAAGGAGGCAGCTTTTGTGTTGGAGAGGTGCTGGGGTCAGAACTTCAGCCCAGAGTTAAATAGGACTCCAAGCTGCGAAACTGTGTTTCAGCCTGAGACAGGGGCTGGGGGCCATATGGAAGAGCTAGTGAGAGAATGGAGTTTGGGTTGAGGCTGAAGACGAAGGGTTGAATTTTAATCCGCAGGAGCGCATGGGTTTGGGAGTGGGTGGGGGTATTAAAATTAGCAAAATTGACAGGGTGTCAGGAAGCTGGTTCCAACCCATATTTCACTGCAAGTGAAAGTTAGGAGCAATGTGAGAGCAACCATCCCAGAAGAGGTAGGTTACCACTTGAGATATTTTGATTGCTCGATTGATATTGACATGGGCTTTTTACCTTAACTTTGGGTCCAAGGCTTTCCTGGGCCTCCTGGAACTCACCAGTGAGAACACGGGGACAAGATGGCAGCAATGACTGAGGCCAGGGAAGGGAAATATGCCAGTTGTCTGGATTTTGTGCTGGAAATGAGAGTGGATCTGTCAGAGTTTGCCACTATAACCATTCTGAAGCTGATCAAAAACTTCTGGCGTTCGCATGTGTGCAGTTGCAGAAATCTAGAAGTTGCTGTCAGTGATTCTATGCTTCGCTGGAGGTTGTGCTGTTAAGATCCCCAGACCATATTCAATTGGATATCATTGATCAGCCGTGATCTTAGTGAATGGCAGAGCAGGCTCGAGGGGGCAAGTGGCCTGCTCCTGCTCTTAATTTGTATGTTCATATGTCCAACTCCTTCAGCTTGTAAGTGTCCCTTTAAATACTGCAGATCAGATCATGTCATGCAAGCCATCATTATATCTGCTGACGTTAATTGAATAGGTATCCTAGAAGTAAAATGCTAATGAGGCGGCTGAGTGTTTTTTACTCATTCACAGGATGTGAGCATCGCTGGCTAGGCCAGAATGTTTCCCATCTCTAACTGCCCTGGTGTGAGGCAGCAGGCCAAGTTGGAAGAGGCGACACAGGTCAGTAACCACCTCCTTGGTGAATCACCAGTGCTTCAGACACCACTCCTGGCTGAGGTGAAGGTAGGAGAAGTGCACCTGAAAGAGCCTTGGTGGCCTTCTGTTGAAAGCTCTCCTTCTCCTCCTTCTGCGCACTTCTCCCTGCTCTGCTGTCTAAGCTCCATTTCCATGTGATGCTGCAGCCCAGGAGGGACACATTATATCTCCCATTACTGAGGGAGGCTTTCTCTTGACAGGGCAAAAAACTCCTCTGACTTCCTTGACAGAAACCAACATCACTTCCTTGAAAATCCAAAAAGTTAGCAAAACTCCTTCAAGAACATAACATAGCTTTTTAACAAACTCTGTACCAGCAAAAATAAGTCAAAAAATCATATGCAATTTACCTATAAGTTGAATGGTTATCTCTTTAAATGGCACTAGTTCAGCTTGGAGTGATTGTGGGAGAGCGTTAACTGGTTTCTGGGAGGTGTAAAATGGCACATATGCACAAAATCAGTGATAGTGGCTGATTGATTTCACAATCCATTCTGCTTGCTTCTGGCCAACACACAGAATACCCAAGCTAGAGCTCTGCCAGTCAGGGTGCACCACAGGGGCTGTGCTGAGGTGGCCAGAAACATTCTGGACCCCATTCTTTGACTTCAGGATTTCTGCACCACTGAATTTCAGCCAATAGAGCCCAATTTCATTGTCTGTTTCTTTTTCACACAAAAAGGGGAAAAACAATAATCAGTCCTGCTGTTGACATACCTGACCTGTTTAATAATTAATACCTTTTGGACTAGATCATGTAGAAAAGTTTGAAATGAGCCCATTTATGCATCATGAAAAAAACTCTAAGCGTAAGTGATAAATCCATGCTTAAACTTGATAAAAGCGTTATCTTCTAACTGTTGCTTTAAAATTTCTGACTTGCTTTGCCTGCCTAAAAGTTTTTGGTCTTGATGCTGAAAGGCCTGGTTGCCCCTTCAGCTTACCTACCTCCCATAAGCCTGCCTTTGGCCTCCTTTTTATCTCCTATCTGTCCACAGACCGAGATCGAAGAACTTTTCAAATCAATGATGTAGGTATTTAGCAATTGTCCACACAAGCTAACATGCTGCAAATGGTATATTCTCTGAGAGGGAAGCAATAGCCTATTAAACATTTTGCACCTAGGTGTCTTTTTCCAAACTTGTAAGAGTGCACTTTGCTTAAAAATAACAAAGTTAAAATTAGCTGCAATTTTCAAATTCATTCTGTGAAATATAATCAAACATGACAATTACGTATTAAGATTTTTCAATACAGTTTTGACATAGTGGGGTATTGCATGAAATGAGAATTAGTATTCCCTACTCAGGCCTTGGTATAGTCGGAGAATTATTTTGAGATCATGAACAATAAAAATATTCCTTTGGAACCACGTTTGGATAGAGAGGACTGCCGCAGTCATGTACTGCTGATAATGATATCATTATACCTAGGAATGATTTAGAAACAAACTGGTTTGAGTTACGTGGAGCCTGCAGAAATGAGTTATACTGCTAGCTCCATGTTGCTCTCCTATGCTGACTGACATTCAAATTCTGGTTTCACTTTAATGTTGGAACTGACAGGACAGTTGTTTAATAGACAACAGGATGCTGCAATGAGGAGAGGGACTTCAGGGTCATTCTGCACGGATTAGCTATGATGTGCCAAATACCTATCCACATCCATAATAATATTTTAATCTTGTGATCGTACAGAGACTTTGTTATATAGTAGTACTTTAGCAGAAATAGCAGTATCAATTGACTGCCTCCAATTTTAAACCAATGAGCCTGGGCCGAAGTCACGAGGCAAGTAGCCATTTCAAAATCACACTGCTGGTACAGTGACACAGAGCAACAGCTAATCTGAATGTACAGGGATCAGCTGGCATGGTGAGGATGCTGAGTCCATATCTTTAGATAAATTGCTCTTCTAGGAGGGAATCCAGCAATGAGGAAACCTAAGAGAGGTGACTAAAGAGATTGGATCTCGGGAGGGTCTTTGGAGGTGGCGAGAGAGGTGGAAAATTAGAGAGGTTCAGGAAAGGAATTTAAGGCCTAGATGAATGAAGGCCTGATAGCAGTGTTGGGGTCAAGGGAGTGGGAGATGCATATGGGCAGAGTTGAAGAAATGCAAACTTATTCGAAGATTGTAAGGCTAGAGGGGGTTACAGAGATAGGGAAGGGACTGGTCAAGAGGGGATTTGCACACAAGGAGAAGTTGTTTAAACTGGAGGCATTTGGTGACTAGGTGTCAAAATAAGTCACCAAGCACATTAGTGATAGGTGAGCGGGGACCCGGTGTACATTCAGACCCAAGCAGCAGAATTTTCAATGAACTGGTTTATGGTGAGTGACTAATGGAAGGAGAATATTGGAGTAGTGGGTTTGGGATGAGAAAGACATATGGGCTGAAACAAAGAGAGAATTTTAAAAATCAGTAGCCAAAGCTAAAAGTTAGTAAATTGCATTGGGGTGTTTTTTGCATTCAACGGCCTGTATAAATGCAAGTTGTTGCAATTGTTATACATTCTTTTTATGTTAGTGAACTGATAGGAGTTTGGAAGTTAGTTGCTGAGTTATATTACAGAGTGGATGTGGAGAGGATATTTCCTCTTGTGAGAGAATCTAAAACTAGGGGTCACTGTTTAAAAATAAGGAGTCACTCATTTAAGACAGAAATAAGGAGAATTTGTTTCTCTCAGAGGATTTAGTGTCTTTGGAACTCTCTTCCTCAAAAGGGGACAAAAGCAGAGTCTTTGGATATTTTTAAGGCAGAGCTAGATAGATTCTTGATTAACAAGGAGTGAAAGATTATCGGGGGTATATAGGAATGTGGAGCTGAGGTTACATTCATAGCAGCCATGATCTTATTGAATGGCGGAGCAGGCTTGAGTGGCCTGTTCCTGCTCCTAATTCCTATTTTTGTATGTTCGTATATTAAATCCTCAGTACTAATGGTAGTTTTGTATTTGATGCCACTTTATATCAACACTAAAACAGTAAAATGGTAATGGCCAACAATTACACAATATTTATCTGGATAAAGGTTCCAGACTTTTTCACTTCCACAATGTTTGCATGAGAATTTGGCTCAGTTTCTTTAAAGCAATCTCACAGTTGACTGGGTAAATTTTGCGTGTATGAAGGTTTGTGGCCATTTCATCAAGAATTAGGCCTAACTAATGAGAGAGCCACTATTGTAGGGAAATTTTTTTATTGAAGATATTTCAATGATTCAATGAAGCCCAAATCTTGCTTATCAAAGTCACATATGATGTCCTATGTCACCGTGACAAAGATAAATTGGTCCTCCTGTAAGAAATTATATGTCTCAGAATTTTATAAAATTCTTATATCGAATTAGCAGGCACAGCATGAGGACACCTGGCAGAATGCTGTTTCTCTTGTCTCTCTGGAAAACACATACACAGTCTGAGACTGAGATAAACAAAGATTGTAGCCAAGGAGAATGGTTCTTTCAGGGAGTCTTGTGGCACCTTGTGTATCCTCTTATCAGTACAAGTGTCTAGTAGGAGTTAACAAATGGTAGCCAGCATGAGATAAGCTGAAAGATGATCTCAGTCAAATTGACAGAAAGAGGGGAAGTGGCACCTTGGGTAACTGGTTATTGGTCAGAGCTACTTGAACAAGTGATTGACAAAGGGTAAACAACCAGTCTCTGGAAACAAAGTATATTAATGGGTGATTGGGGATTGAGGGGCAGTCCCCATCAGGTGGTTGCCTTCTTCAAATGGAACAAGACTGGAGAAGAGCAACACTGGGGCAGGAACTTCCTATCAGTTCAGCTACAGAGCAGAAGACTGCTGCCACAAGCTACAAAGATCAATACTCAATCTACGCATCTGTCTGTTCGCCTTCTGGGATCAGTAAACTGCTCTTACCTGTCACGAGTTGTATACTTTTCCTGTATATCTGGCTTCTGCATAACATTTGACCTGCTTCTTCTTAATCAACTACTTCTATTTCTTATTGAGTTCTCTGCCTGAATGCAGGTCTGACCCACAGCGCCATGATCTCCACAACGGGTAGGACAAGGAGACAGGTCCCAAATCCAACCCAGTCAGAATTGGGATCAAACCCTGTGCTGCTGGCACCAATGTGGTCTACACAGGCTGTCCAGCCAACTGGTTCCCCAAGGAGTCTGAGCTGTTGCGGTAATTTACAATTTAAGTGCAGGTCATAGTTTGGAGCTATAATGATGGTAGAGACTCCAATTTCTTTCCATCTCATGGTTGAAGAAGAACCTCTCCTATTCTCACCATCTGCCATTGGTGTGTGTTGGAAGGATTTACAAGTTGATACCTGTTTGGCTGTATTATGAACACACCTCCTTGGTCATCAAGTCCTGGAGTGGGACTTGAATCTGGAGCTTCTGGCACAGAGACAGGGATACTACTCACTGCGCCACAGGACCTCCTTGATAAACTATTTAAAACTTAATAAATAAATAAAATTAAAATACTGCGGATGTTGGAAATCTGAAAAAAAAACAAAGTGCTGGAAAAACTCTACAGGTCAGGCAGTTTCTGTGGAGAGAGAACAGAGTTAACATTTTGAGTCGACTATGACCCCCTTATATGACTGTAATACTTAATAAACTAGATTTAAACGATTTATTACTTAGTCCCCTATTTTGGGTAATCTGTGACTGCTGAACCCAACCTAAATCTTACACTCCTTGTCCTTCTTGAAATGTCTGCAGACTCTGATATGGTTGACCAAGCCATTATTCTCCAAAGCCTATCTATGCAGCTATGTGAGACTGAACTTGATTGGTTCTGTTCTTATCTATTTAATTGTATCATTTGGAATGGCTTCTCTTTCCCGTTCCCACACCGTACCCACACAGGGACCTCAGCTGTCCCTCAAGACTCAATCTTGCCTCTATTTCTTATCTATGCAATGCACCTCAGCAGCATTGCATTTGTTTGCACATGCACGCTAATGACACCCAGCTCTACCTCACCACCAACTCTCTCAATTCCTCAATTTTTGCGAAATCATCAGATTGCTTATCTGACATCCAGCAATGGATCAACAGATAGCTCCTCTGATTAAATATTGGAAAGATTGAAGCCATTATCTTTGGACCCTGCTCCAACCTCTGTTCCCTAGCTATTACAAATTCCATCCCTCTCTTTGGCAACTGTTGGAGACTAAACCAGATTGTTTGCAATCTTGGTGTCATATTTGAGCAAGATATCAGCTTCTGCCAATATATCTAACATTACTAACATTAGTATTTCCACCTCAGTAACATCACCTGACTTCACCCCTGTCTCAACTCACATGTTGCTGAAAACCTCCTGTATACAGACTTGACTTTTACAGTGCGGTCCGGGCTGGCCTCCCACAATCTACTCATCATGAACTTGAGGTCATCCAAATTTCTGCTGCCGTGTACTTTCTTGACTAAGTCCCTTTCATCTATTACAACTGTACCTTCTGAACTAAAATTGGCTCCCAGTCAAACAATGCCTCGATTTTAAAACGCTCATCCTTGTTCTCAAATCCCTCCAATATGTTACAAATGTTGGAGTTTACAAAACAGTTACAACTTAAAATGTCTCTTTTAACTTAAAGTGAAACAGAATGCTTTGCATTGGTGGGGGGTGGGGGTGAAGGTGGAACTCATATTCAATTTCTGCCCAGAGATCTGGTTGTCATGGGGAAAGAAGCCCAAATTGAAACCTATTGAAAATCAAATGACAGTTTTCACACAGAAAAGGGTCAGCTGCTTTATGGAGAGAGAGACAGATAGGAAAAAGAGAGGGACAAATGAATTACTGCTGTGGGGGAGAAGCAGCAGCCACTGCCTTGACAAAACAGAATGCTTGTAAAAGTTGGTTTCCTGTTTAGAATGAAGGGAACAGGACTAATAGGATTAATCAAGATTTAAGGAACAATAAGTCTGTCCTCAAATACTCAGACTGAGTGGAACAATTTTGGAAGGACACTGGAAGATTCGTCTGGGTCTGGCAGGGAGAAGTGAGCCTGCTGGAAACTAGGATTAATTTGGGACTGAAACATGTATTGCTACCCATCTGCATGGCGCAAAGTAAACATGTTTCATATGGCATATTTCAAGTGAGTTAATTAGTTAATGCAAAAGTACCTTTTCTCTAGATTGGTGTAATAGTTGCCTCTTAAGTGATGTTTGATCAAAATTATTTTTGGATTGTTTGCACAGTAGAAGTCTTAAAATGTAAAATCTGATCCTGTGATTCCTTTTGTCAGTCGCTTGGAAAATTCATCTCTTTTTTAAAAGACATTGGTCTCTACGGGGATCATAACAATGGCTTCCCCCCTCCCCCTGTCACTGTAATCTCCTCCAGCTGCACAAACCTCTGAGATATCTGAGCTCATCTAATTCTGGCCTCTTGGGCATCCCCAATTTTAATTGCTCCATCATTGGTGACTGTTGCTTCAGCTACCTGGGTCCTAAGCTCTGAAGTTTTCTCCCTAAATCTCTTGGATTTGCTATCTCCTTTTGTTCCTTTATGACATTCTTTAAAAACTACCTGTTTGACAATGTTTTTTGTGATCTGCCCTAATATCGCTTTGGGCAACTCGGTATCTAATTTTGCTTTATAACATTCCTGTGAAGCACTTTGGAACATTTTATTTTGTTAAAGGTAATGTATAAATATAAGTTTCTCTTGTCAGGTAGAAAATGATCAGTAAAAGATGTAAGGCATTAAAAATAGCAAAACATTTCTTACTGTTATGTACAAGAATGACAACAGTGACATTTTGGATTTATATCCTCTCACATTGTAAAAGGTCTCAAAGGGCTTTGCTACTTGATACAGAGCCACATGAAGGAGATATTAGGACGGGTGATCAACAGCTGGATCGAAGAGGTAGGTTTTAAGGAACAAAGAGAGGTAGTGAGGTGGCGAGGTTTAGGGAGGGAATTCCAGAGTTTATGGCCTAGGCAGCAGAAAGCACAGCTGCCAATGGTGGAATGATTAAAATTGGGGATACTCAAAGGGCTAAAATGGGAGAAGCAGAGAAATCTTGAAGGATTGTAGGACTGGAGAAGGCTACATAGATAGGGAGTAGATGAAACTGCGGAGGGATTTGTAAAGAAACATGAGAATTTTCAAATTGAGGCATTGCTGGACCGGGAACCAAGGTAGGTCAGTGAGGTCAGGGATGCAAGTTAGAATACATGCAGCAGAGAGGTTTGGATAAGTTCGAGTTTATGGAGTGTGGAAGATGAGAGGCCAACCAACTGTGAATTGTAATTGTCAAATCTCGAGATAACAAAAGTGTGAATAAGTTTCAGCAGCAGGTGAGCTGAGGCAGGGACAGTGTTGAGCAACGTTATGGACGTGGAAGTAGGTGGTTTTGGTGATGGCACAGATATATGGGCGGGAGCTCATCTCAGCTTTAAATGTGTGGAAGATTGTGCCCTCTAATTGCAGAGACAATAAACTTGTTACAAGTTGATATACCAAAGTTCAGAAACGACTGTGAGGTATTATGATACAGATATTTAATGTACTTATAGTATCAGATAACAGAGAATTCTATCTTAATGGAATTGTTAATCCATTTACTGTCATTCTTCAATGTATTAAATGAATTAGATGAGCTAATTCATCTTCTCTTTCAGTTTGCATTCCTGTGTCATGTTTCTTGATTGCTTTCCTGTTCATGCTAAGTCCATGAAATCAGTCCAGATCTATAGCAATTAATATTTCAACACTAGGCTAAACAGCATGTTGTCTTGCGAACTAGACCAGCTGGTTGGCACTTACAGCTGTGGTTTGGCTGATCTTCTCATATTTCAAATGACAGCCAAATAGGGTTGTATTAATGCATCAAATTTCAAAACAAGTCAATAGAGAGAATATCAGATACACCAAAGGCAGGAAGCTCATTAAGGAGTTTGGTTGATGTAACAAACCATCATTAAATGAGATAGTATCATGTAATTGAATCCATGTATTGTCATTTTATTCATATACACCAACTGTGGCATTTCTTATGAAATTGTACTGAAATTTGGCTCTTATTTCCACTCTGCTGCTCAGCCCTATGAGTGAGCACACATTAAAGCTGACGCTGTCTCGCTTTCTATATGGGATGAAAAAGTGGCGCTTATTGCGCAAAGGGGGAAAAGTGTAAAATATTTTTTTCCCATTTCATTCCTTCTTTTCATTTTCCCTTATTGTTCCCATCTTTTCCAAATCAACATGGGTCATTTTCCCTGTTGTTACCTCTCTTTCTCATTTAGCTTTTGAAAAAATATTTCCACTTTTATCCCTTTTGTTGCATGTTTCTCTTGCATCCCCTTACTTTTTCCCCTGTCTAACAACACAGTTTTTCCCTGGCTTCCATCAAATGAGATATCTAGTTAGGTATCAAAATTCCCTCACAAAATTGTACATCTCAAGGCCAATGAGGAACATATTGGCAGCTGCGTGTTTCCATAATATCCACAATTATCCATTTCCAATCGACTTTCCTCTTGAAATACTCCTCCAGAGTATTGTGTCAATCAGGTGGGGTGCCAGACAGTCAGATAGTTCCCTTGACTTGATGGATCTGGAGAAGCTAGAGCTTGAGCCAGAAGGAAGCAAGGAGCCAAGACTTGGATTGGGAGGCATGAGGAAGACCGAGGGCTCAATGTCAGGCAAAATGGGCATTGGTACTTAAGTTGAATGATTGATGACTATTTTATATCTGATTTTATTTTAATTCAGTATTTTTAACTGTTAATTTATTGTTGCTGGCAACAGATTCTTTTCATATTCCTAGCTGGACCCTAACAGTTTACTTTTGCAGAATGTGTTCGTCAATTTTTAATCTTGTTTTTGTAGAAAGTGATAACTTCAGTAGAATGTGGTTGATATTTTCAAAGTTTTCAAATAACACAAATTGTGGGAATGTAGTATACAATCAGGAGGATACTAATGTACTTCAGGAGGAAAGAGACTGATGAAATGGGCAGACACATAGCAAACAAAATTTAATGCAGAGTGATGCACAGTGTGGAGTGATATATTTTGGTAGGAATAATGAGAGGTGATATAAACCAAATCCAGGTAGTACAATTTTAAATGCAGGAACAGGGAGATCTGGGAATGTATGAGTGCAAATTGTTGGAAATGATGGGACATGACAAGAAGCCTGTTAAAAAAGTGAATTGCAACTTTAGATTTATTAATAGAGACATTGAATAGAAAAACAAAGGTGGGGAAGGGAACGGGATGAGCTTCCTGCTGCAAAGGCCACTGAGAATTTGCATAGTATCGTATGACCCAGCATTGTTAATTATGTAGTCAGGTGTTTCCCGATGTTTTGCATGGTGGGGAGGGCTAGATGACATGCTCCCCACTGTCCTATCTGGACTTCATATTGAAAAGGTGCCGGGCATCAATGTACACACTGATTGAGAAGTTGGCTAGAAGAGGACAGGGAGCTCTGGCACCCAAATTCAGCAACGCCTCTCTGGGCATCCTGCTCGACCAAGTGGAGGCCAGCAGTGACATCCTCTATCTACCAGATAGGAGGAGGAGGCCGATCAGAGAGATGAACCCGGCATGGGAGGAAATCTCCAGGGCAGTTAGTGCCTGGGAACTCCAGCAGACGAATGGCCTATAATGCCAAGAAAGGATGAATAGCCTCATCCATGCCGCAGGCCAAGTGAACCCTCAGCTGCTCACACTTACCTCAATGTAAGATACAGGGGACATGGGCCTCAGTGGCAACATGATAAGGTGATAGCTCATAGCCCCGCTACAGTCCATCTGTGGGTCCCTCACCCCACCACACATAGAGCTCACTTGCTATCTGATGGGGAGTGGAGGGGATGGGGGGGTGGGGAATGGGCTCAGGTGTTGAGGGCACCAGCAAGCACCGCTAATGACATGCCTTTCTAAGCCTTATCCTTATATCTGCCTGGGCTCAATGCTTTGGACCATGGCTCAGAATCCTTGTGGACAACCTGCAGTGCAACAATCAGATGGCAGACAATCCAGTGGGTTATTTGTAAGATTGGAAGCATGCGAAAAATACATGAAACCTAAATGCTCTTACCCCCATCTTCTCTCTTTGTGCAGGAGAAGTTAAGCCTCAATAGAGGAGAGAGGGGGAAGATGGAAGAGGGCCGGCCACACACAAAAAACAACTGACTGACTTCAAGGAGCAGGCAGCCCAGCTGGCAGGGATGGAGTGGGACAGATCAATTGAAGATGGAGAGATTGGCTTGTGGCCTCCATCCAGTAAGGATCCATGCATGTCATAGAAACCTCAGGATCAATGTTGGACGGAGCGCATGCAATCACCCACTCCCTCCCCTCTCACTTACAGTTGCCACGAGGAAGAGGGCAAGGCCCAAAAGTGAGGAAGCCCTGTCTAGCACGCAGATAAAGTCCGAGAGACACACCTTGGTGGGTATTGATTCTAGTTTAGGAAGGATCTCAACATCTGGTTGTCACTGCACCAACATGTGCCCGCAGCAGGAGGAGGCAGGGTCAGTCAAGCTCACTGGCACTTGGAGGAATGCTGGGGAAGAGGCATCTGCAAGGTTTGTGCCTGATGATGGACCTTTGGAATTGGGCTTCCAAAGAGATGTTGGAGAGGCAGCGAGAGACGGGGGAAAATCAGCAGAGATGTTGGAGGCTCTCAACAGGTGGAGGAGTCTGCCTGCTGGCTGATGAAGTGGTTTCGACCTGTGCATGCATGGAGGTCTCCATGGGGAGAGTGGTGGACTCCATGGAGAACCTGGTCCAGTGGATTCTGCCAGAGATGCATGCAGAGCTGCGCTCTATTGCTGTAGCCATGGGTGAGCTTTGCAGCAACTATGTGAGAGGATGATGGGGCACCTCGACCTCACTCCAAGTGCCACTTCCCCTCAAGGAGTCAGGCAGGGGCCTTTGGCTACCCAAAGGGAGGAGGAGCAGCAGTTGGACAATCACCACCTTCGCTCAGGACTCTGATTGTGTCCAGCATTTCTGAATCCCCTTTTGCCTGTGACCCCATCAGCCTTGTCCTCTGTGACTGCAGAGGGAGTAGCTGCCCCACAGAAGGACAACCAAAGTAAGCCAGGGTCCTCCAGGCCTTGGGTCTCCAGAGGATGGCCGCCAAGATCATCCAAGACAACAGGGCCAACTGGTCAGCAGGCTGCCTCCACCCCTGCTCTGGATGTCGGGGGAGCACCTAGAAGACGTGTTAGGAAAAGAAAACTTAAGAAGTCCTGAATTTACAAGTGGTTGCATGGACGCGCACTATGATTGTTACACATATTACACCTTTGTAAATGTAGTTCACTTGCACTTTAATCATCCTGATGTGGTGTATTTGCTATAGTTATTAAACCTGTGCGCACCCCCGCCCCACTCCCCACCCCATCATCTTCTAAGGGATACCCCATGTCCCCTGGAATCAGACATGTGCAGGAGACAAAGGTCTTTGCCAGGGCCCTTGCGAACCATATGCAAGAAGTCTCCCATGCATCCTGAGCCTTTGTCCTTCATACTCTCATCTATCCCAAGGCCCTAGCTTTGTCAAAACTACATGCTGGGGTTTGCCTTCAGTTGTCCAGTTGAGCAGAGTTGCATCTCCGTCCACCCTTAATGACCCAATTCCCATTCATCTTCTCAAGATCCCCACCATGAGGTTCTGCTTGGATACGAGCAGCCATGGTGCTAGTAACATTTGAAGTAGAGTCTAATAGCTTTTCCCCTACCCCCATTACCCATATCCCACCACCCCCATCACCATTGATCCCCCAGGAATCACATTTGACCTCCCTACGGTCACCCTTCAACCCTCCACCATACAGGTAAATGGAGATGTCCTCTACCCTCCCGAACAATAGACACGCCCCCTGCCCCCCTCAGCCGACCATCCTCCCCGCACCCCCCTGAATCCGCCTCACCTTCCGCATCCCCTTCAATAACTCCCACTGCCCCTCCATTTGACATCACTTCACCCTCACCCTCCCACTCTACCGGCTCTCACTCCTCCCTTTAACCATCACCATCACTCCCTACCACCGGTACCCTCAGTATGCCCACCATTGACTCCACTGACCCCTCCCGCTGAACCCCTTTCCCCGCTACATCCCCCCATACCCCTTCACACCCCTACACAGCCCCATGCCCCTTCACATCTGCACAACTCCGCCCCGCCCGCATTCCAGCACAGCCCTTCACACCCTCCTGCCCCATACTAGCTCACCCTTTCCATGATCTCCACAGCATTTCTCTCTTCCCCCTACTATCCCCAATCTCCTGCGCCCCACTCTAGGCCTCTACAACTGCCTCACCTTTTCATTCCTCCTCTCCCAATCTATGCACCCCCCCCGCCCCCAACCCCAACCACCCAGCACAGACCCTTGCTGCCCATCATTACCACCTGCGGCTTGAAGATCCAAACCCTGGAAGAATGGAAGAAGTTTCCGCACTGAAAACATCCACCTCCTGGATGCTGCATGTGGTTGATGCTCCACCCACCCAGTGTTGCACGTGGTGTTTCAGGACCCAGTCGCTGGAGGCCCCCATCTTCTCCTCATCGCCGTGAGGCATTTTTAAGGTAAGTGCCGAGATGTACAAGCCACGTTGGTCCAGGTGTGTTCTGGACTGGTGTGATTTCCCGCTGGCAGTGCGAATGATCAGATGGGTTTGGGGAGGGGCGATTCTGGTTGGGTTATCTTAGGACTGAACATACAGCAAGGTATGTCTAAGCAGACCAAACCTTTTTGAAAGTTTACCAATACCAGCCCTTAGGAGTCTAATTTAGGTTCCTGGAGTTGTGTGGTTCTTTATGTAAGTTCTCATGATAACGTAGATTTGAGACTACAACCCCTTGAATGCTTCATTAATACATGTCGTTTGTATTGCTGAAAAAAGAGACTTGTCTAAGCTTTTCATCTTGCACTTATTAGGACACTCAAGAATACCAATATAAGGGGGAAAGCAACAATTTATACTGCATGTGAAGAGAATGCTGATTGGCTGACAAGTGGCATTGCAATGGAGAATGCAGCACTGATGGTGGCTGACAGCTAACTGTGAAGCATTGTTTGAAATTTAAACCAGGCAGCTTGACCCTGATTGGTCAAGGCATTGCCTTTTTGAATGAGCCAGTAAGTGGCTGTCACTTATTTTGTTTAGCTGAAACAGGCAAAATGTATGTACATGTTCTATCTGCCTGCAAAGAACAGGGCCCTGTGTATTAATATATGTAGCCTAATATATGTCACCATGTTGCGAGTCCAACTAACAATCTTAAGTTGGATGTCAATGTAACTTTTAGCACATTGATCTAATGTTGGACACTGTGTTGTGAGTTTTGCAAATACGGGCTGGTTGGGTACAGTCTGTACCCTGTCCATTGTGAACTGCTGTGTCCCCGCTAGGACATGCTGTTTGACACAATCTGCCAGTCTTTGGGGCATATGGCCTATATACCTAGCATCATACTGGCACTGAAATTCATACACCATATTACTCATTTGTGTGATGGCAGCACCCTGTTAGTGATGAATACCATTCATGTTGCTACTGCATAGTGAAACAGCTAGCTTTACCTGTTGCTCAAATTTTTGCAATACCTTGCCCTTCCAGGGTAATCTGAGATAGACTGGGCACTTTTCAGGGCTGAATGTGATGGCCTTAGGCCCATTCATGAGTTTGCATGATATACAGCATGGAATGATCTGATCAGGATAGCTATTATCCTGCAGGATGCTTTTATTTCGGCATCATGGTGAGCAAATGGCTCGGGCCCTATTTACAAGGCTGATTTATAAGACCAATCTTATAGCATGTGGAACTATAAGAATCCCAACATGTATATTGACCAGTGAGGGTAGGTACAGCATAAATTGTTGTTATCCCCCTTACATTGGCATTCTTGCGAGTGTCCTGATGAGTGCAAAACAAAAAGCTTCAACATGTCTCTTTTATCAGCAATACTCAAGTTCTGTATTACCAAACGACTATTTCCTTGTCTTTTATTAAAGCCAATTACAGATTACAATTTATACAAAAGGATTATTGAATAGCGTAGATGGCAGATAAAGCTAATCATGGCATGCCAATAATGTTGTAAAAATACTTGCAATTTTAAATCCACTTTATCAGCAAATCTTGGATCTTCAAATAAATATTGATAGAAAATTACACTCACAAATCCAATACAGTTATGTTAGATTTTGAATTGTCAAAGCCCAAGGAGGGGGAATTCAACAAAGGAACTCAGCCCCTTGTGTCCAAAGGTGGCTGATTAGCCTGTTCAGCTAATAGTCAGTGTTTTTAAAGAAAACATTTTCACAGAATTTTAAAATGACTTTGATTGTGTATTGTGTTCCTGAAAAACATTATCCTTACCTGAGAGTGACCTCGATTCATAATGGCCAGGATTTTTCCCTTGACAGGCAGGATCGGCAGGGGCGGTTGGGAGTGGTTGAGAAGCTGACTGCCGCCCATGATCGGGGCCGGACGGCGATTTCACGGTCAATTAAGGCCCACCCAGCATGAAACACGTGCTTCAGCGCCTAGCGCTGCCTGTGTGCGGGGTGGGGGTTGGCGAGTGCGCAAGTTTGCGCGTGCATGCGGGTGCACCCTGGAAAAGCTCCTTGAGGCACAGAGCTGCCTCAGGGAGATGAATAGTTCTGAAAATTAAAAATAAAGATTTTTAAAATGTTAAAAACATGTCCCCTCATGACTCTGTCACATGAGCAGGGACATCTTAGAAATTAGGATGAAATTTAAACATTTTTTTTTAATGACGGATCGAAACCTCGTCCTGCCCATGGACAAAAAAGGCCCGCTTGGCCTTTTCGGCTGCCCGCCAACTATAAGGTTTGATGGACAGCGAAAATTTAATTCAATTACATTTTTAATGGCCTTAATAGGCCTTTTTTGTCACGTGCTGCTGACTCCTGCGCCCGTCTGCAACTGAAATATTGTGCTCGCCCGACGTCATTATGTGTCATTTTGCACTTGAGCGAGTCGGGTGCATGCCCACCGGCTCACTGAAAAATCCTGCCCAATGTTTCCATTCATAATGCCTCAGACTCTGTAAAGGCAGGTTACTAAGCTGGCTGCTTCCCAGTTACAAAGTCTGAAGGACATCTTGTTTCCTCTATACATATTGGCAACGATTCAATTTAGCTGCCATTTTTATGTCAAGTTGCCATTTTATAGTGCTAATTTGGAATTAACACTTTAATATTTTAAATTCCCCATTAACTATGTGAGTTTTGTAATATCTTTCACAAAAGATAAGCCGTTCCCAGTGGCCAAAGTGTTACTAACCAGGGACATTAAACCAGAGGACTTTTTTTTAACAGCAAGATGTTATAATCTGGAATGTGGTGCCTGAGGGGATGGTGGAGGCAGATTCAATAGCAATTTGGAGGACATGGAGGGTACGTGGGATTATATGGGCCTGAATTTTACCTGTGGCGGGTGCGCACGATCGACAGGCCTGGGAGCGGTCGGGAAATGGACCACCGGATGTGATCAGTCCCCGGTCGCGTTTTCACACTGGCTGGCTAATCAATGGCCAGTCAGCATGAAAGGCGTGCTGAAATGCTCAGCATTGCTGGGGTGAGGTCAGGAAGAGGTCAGGCAATGACGTCACTGCAGGCGTGGGTGAGCACTGCAAGGAAGCTCCCTGAAGGCAGACAGTTGCCTCAGGGGGCTGCAAGCCTGAAAATGTCAAATAAAGGTTTTAAAAGCTGAAAAAAAATGTCCATGTATCACAATCACCTGAAAATATAACTATTTAATTTTATTTTATTTCATAACAGAAATTTCATCCCGCCCTTGGACGAGGTTTGATGAAAAATGCAAAGGCCGCCTGGCTGATTCGCCCGTCCGCCAACTGTAAGATTGGATGGGCCATGAAAAACTGGAGACAAATGTGCCCTTAATGAGCTTGATTGGTCTTTTAATTGTGAGCGGGCATGCATCAGACTTCTGCGTGCGCCCACCGAGTGAAATACCGTGCGAGTGCGCAATGACGTCGGGACGCCCATCCGATGTCTTCTCGCGCGATTTTATGCCCAATTGGTTTGGGCAAGTGCCCGCCTGCGGGACATAAATTTCAAGCCCCAGGTTTTGGGTGCATTGTAAACTTAAATTGGATTCTGAAGCTGCTTGATTGCTGTTGCTTAAAGACCATAGAGTGCTTACTGATGTTCCGAAAAACTACCCGACTTCTTTACTTTAACCCTAATTAGAACATCTTGCATTCTTTGTGGCCTGAATTTTATCCTTGGCCAGAGCGCGCAATTGGTGGGCCCAGGACCAATCAGGAAACAAGCCCCCACCTGCGATTGGCCCACGACCGCAATTTCGTACTGGCTGGCCAATTAGGCCCACCCAGCGTGACATTTCTCTTCCCAATGGTCGGGAAGGGCTGGGCAGGGTCGGGGGCCTGTCGGGTGCCAGGTCCAATGGTGACCCAGCAGGTGATTTAAAAACACCACAGGCAGCTCCTTGCAAGCTGCCAGGGAAGAACAAATCTTCTGCGTTCTGGGGACCAAAACTATGGCCTCAACTGCGGTTGGAGATGCCAGGTGGGAGGGCAGGTCGGGTGGCCACTCTACCACCGCCCCCCCCCCCCCGCCCCCCCCCAAAGTTTTCAGCTGAGTGCCTTGCGGTGCTATTGGAGGAGGGCATGGTGGAGGCAGAAGGGCTGCCATGAGGGATACCCTCGTCTTCAGGGGTGGAAGGAGGAGACCACCGCACCTTGGGAGGAGGTGGCAGCTGAGGTCAGCAGCCACGATGTTGTGCAGTGCCGCAAAATGTTCAACGACCTGGGAAGGATGAGTACCATGCTGGCATGGATCAGTGTGTTGAAGTGTTAAGGACTGGCTATCCTCCTTCCATGGAACCCAGGGATGTTAGATTCTGAGTGCCAACCATCAATGACGCCAGAGGTGGCCAAGTGGTCCTGGCCCTGGCTGCTTGGACTGAGTGCCTTGCGGCTCGAGGGCCATGACTCGGATGTGCCCTGCAAGGTGTTCCTCAGGTAGGGTTGGCCAGGCTGCTATGGCGCTGCAGGTAGAGAGTGAACTAATCAATGCTCCTCTGTCCTTTCAGGAGGAGATGAGTCATAACAACATAGAGAGGTCATGGACAGATGGAGGCTCCCCAAACCTCCTAATCCTGACAAGATTTGGGCAGAATGCCTTGGAGCTGGAGAGACACCACACACTTTGAACAGCTAGTCGTGGAGAAGCTGGGATGAAGGTATGAAGGTAGGAGTGCAGAACACAGAGGTGAGAGTTTTGGATGGTGCAAACATTCTAGTGCAGTCCCTTAATTGATGGGAGCCTTAAAACTGGAGTACCCGTTGATCATTGAAAGATGATGGCACCATGATGCAGATCTCCACTGTCTCACCAGGGTGCCTGGCATACACAGTGACAGTGTGGTTAGTTAAACTAATGACATGTTGTTGTTCTCCCTTTGATTCGCCAGCACGCACTCAATCGAAGGACCCCAAAGAGCCAACCCTGATGCCAGAGGACCACCAGGCTTCAGCTGCACCTCCGTCACACCCATTCACTGAACCAGGCACCAGCGCAAATACCAGCACCTTGGTGAGTGTTAGATCTTTGTGGCTATAATGTTGGAGTAGAGCGGTGATGGCACTTCACACTCGCTTGAGGAGCAGGTGGAGGCAGAGTGTGCCCAGGGCACTGGCAGCCAAAGAACTCCTGGAGACCAGGACGATGCTGAGTTGAAGGCAGGTGATGAGCTTCTGGAGTTTTCCGTTAAGCGGCAGATGCTGGATGTCCATCGAGATGTGCAGGAGGATCTGGCGGAGATCCATGAGGGTGTGCATGCCATGGTCTCTGTTGTGGAGGAGTCTTCGTGGAGTGTAAGCACTGTGTTGACCCCCATGGCCAAGCGCACTGCCTCCTCCTTTGAAACAGTAGTGACTGTCATGGAGAGGCAGCTCCAGGGACAGAATCAAAGGTTCCTGGGTTGTGCTTGGACTTGGAAGCCCTCACACAGGCAATGACTTCAGGACGTCAGTGCCAGTGTGGGAGATGGATGAGGCACCCAGTATCCCAGCTAGGTGCCCGTTCATCAGTGGCAAGCAGGGAGATCCAGCTGCTCTTCCAGCGCACGAACTGCTTGTTGTCTCTGTGGGCTCCTCTCAGGGCACTCTGGATGATAGCACCAGCACTTTCTTCCCTCTGCCAGTGACCATGGCATCTGATGAGGCTGCGATGACTGGGGAAATGCCAGCTGTGGCAATGGCCACTCCCTCCCAGGTGGGGCCAGCAGAGGCTCCACTGGCCAGAGGACAAACGCCAAGGTCATCAAGGCCAACAAGACAGCAGAGTCAGCAGGCTGTCTCCAATGCCGATGCCAGCGACGGGGTGGGTGCACCAAGATGTAGCACTTGTGAATGTAAGTTTAAGGCATCATGAGTGCTAGAAGATCACGGGTGATCTTCTGTTCTGTAATGTTTTGTTTATGTTTACTGGAGTGGAAATGAATACCAGTGATGGTTATGTTAATTTGTTTTGATTGTGAAAATTACATAAATTTTGTTTTTGTCATAATGGCCTGAGTATGCTTCACCTTTTTATTTTTTTGGTGCAGGCTACGTCAGTATGTAATGCTGGACGTGAGTGGCTCTAAACTTTATTGCACAGGCGCTGAGTGGATTTTGTGTTCAAATGAAAGGGTCCTTTCAGACATCCAGGAAAGAGATGGCAGCCCTGGCATGAGGTGGTGCCAGATTGTGGAGAACGCAGTATGTAACCACGATCAGTGATACCCCCTCTGAATGGTCAAGGCAACGGAAGCCTATGGTCCT